>NC_083324.2:21835213-22188183 GCF_963455315.2 Globicephala melas
CTCTCTTTTAAATATGTCTTTAAAATTTTTTGAGAGTGTCTGGTACAGGAATTCTCAGTGTGTGGTCCAGATTATCAGTGGCATCAGCATCACATGGGAAGTTGCTGGAAATGCAAATTCTCAGGCTGCGGTCCAGTTCTAGGGAATCAGAAACTCTGGCAGTGGGTCTCAGCAACTTGTGTGTTAACAAGCCCCTCGAAGTCCTATCTCCTCCTGTCTCTTGCATCTGTGTGGGTGAATGTTCATTCTCTGTGTTTCTGGGCTCCACTCCCGGGAAGGAGCAGGGATGCTTTGAACCTGGAACACGGAGGAGAGGAAGACATCCTCACAGAGATCTTGCTTCTGAATGCAGTATCTAAAAATACTGTTTAACTTCTTTTATTGGGATTGGTTATGCTCCCACTGGCATCTATCTCGTACCTTATGCTAAAAGTCTGCCTCTCCCTGGACCTGAGTGACAGTATTAAAAAATAAAAATCCTTTACTCATGGAGGAACCAGACTCCAGAAAGTGAGTGGTGAGGGGAAAAATAAAATCATCCTGCCAGCCTTACATCAATTTCTTCCATGAGGTAAGAGGGAGAACCCCGATGAATGAGATGGGCTCTACAGTTTCCTCCCAAATCTGGAATTCTGCGATTTGAATATGTACATTTTGTTTCTTTCCCTTTTTAACTTCACTAACGCCACCTCTAACCAATTTCCACCTAAATTTTTGCTGTAGGGAGAGGAGGCATGAAAAAAAAAATCCTCATTTCCCTTTCCTACTGAGAGCTAAAAATGTTATTTCTTAAACCCACTTCAAGATTGGAGAAAAGACCCTAAAGTCTTTCAGAGATGATGGAGCAGTTGTTCCTCTCTCAAACTCCAATAAAGGGCCTGAAGTGCATTTGTTTCCCTAAATAACAAAGCAGTGGTTAATTACTCTGTGAATCTGAACAAACGAGTATTGAAAACATAGCAAGTTTAAAGATGAGTCCAACATAGCTTCATCATGTTTTCCAGAGCTTCAGATATTTCTGATTACACATCAGAAGTTTACCTTTATTTATCATTTTCTTTTATTTCACCGGGATATTATTACTTCATGAGCATTTGGGGCATCTTCAAATGAAAATCTTATATGGGCAAATAGGGAACTAGGGAAAAAGCAGCAATGAGATTTCTTTGTATTGATCTTATCACTCATTTCAAAGATGAGATAATACTTTCTATCAACTGCAAACAATTTCATTTAGCTCCCATAAAACTAGTATTAGTTCCATTTATTTTGTTCTCAGAACCAGGATTTAGATATATTCATTCAATTCTCAGAAACTGTATTTCGCAAAAATGAACATTCAAAGGTGAATCACTGCTTACTTTTCCAAGTGCATTAAAAGATAAAGAGAACCAAAAGGAAAACATGTCTTTGAAATTAGTCCCTGCTTTAAAATTTTTATTTATTTCTAAGATGTAAATTATCAACTTAAGATCAAAGTATAACAGTACACATATTTTTCAATCATTTCAAGTGCTCAATACTCTAAAACCTATCTAGTATTTTTCTTTTTAAATGTTGTTATTGCTTATTACGTTAAAGGTTAGGAACTTATTACTTGTAGCGGCTGCTGTGGCTTGGATCCCCCCTAAGGACCAAGAGGTTCATTCTCTTGGCTCCTGAGGTAGCTGACAGCTCCCTGAGAACTGCCCTCAGCTGAAGAGAGCTTTCTTGCCCAAAGTCATACTCTCCCCCAAGGGGCACCCTACATTCAATGACTGCCAAATGTGAGGATAAAAGGGCCTAATTCTTCGCCCAAGAAAGAACAACTCTGAAGGGCTGTCCCTGTGGACTGGCTGAGGCTCTGCTATGACTATATTGCCACTCAACTCTGCCTGCTGCCAGCCCTGCTTCTTTGCCACGCATCTCCCACAGGTGTTGATCCTGAAGACTTTACTTAATATACTTCCTGCAAGCAAATACGTCTTAAGGTTTGTTTCCCAGGGAACCTACCTAAGTTATCACTAAATACAACGTGATTTATCCTTTCCTGCAGGAGTTGTGATACCGTTTTTAAACAGTGGAAAACGCTATTCAAATTCGTCTCTACTCCAATCATATAGGATCCTCACCTAAGCAGCTCTAAGTGACCTACATACGGAGTGACCACATAAAACATCTGGAAATGTCACACTAGTAGCTGCCATTATGTTATTTATTTCCGACGGAGTATCTATGGAGCCTCTTAAGAAGACTGGGGTAAATGATGAACTTAGACTCAAAATTCCGTGTCCTAGTATTGAACTGAGTCAATGGCTTTGGACAGACCACTGAACTTTCCTGAGCCTTCTTGGAAATGATAAAACAGCGAACAAGCAAGTGATCCCTGTTAAAAAGAAAGCTGTCATTCTGGCTTATCAAATATCCATCTACTGAGTCATACCATATGCTGCTGTAGGAGAATAAGACCAGGTGACTAAAATGCTTCATGGATTCATCTCCTTACCTAAGAGTGATAGTGTCAACTACTGCAAAGCAGAGCCTGCAGGAAAACTTCGTCAGAATCCCAGGATACTTATTTAAAATGCAGACTCTTGGACACCCCCACCTCCAGCCTACTGAATCAGAATCTCTGTGTGCTGGTGTTAGGGAAATAGCATTTTAAGCAAACATTTTTGGTAACTCTTATGCAACCTGAAAAGTTATGGAACAGGGGCAGCTGCGTGGGGCTCAAGGAGGGAAAGAAGGTCTGAAACAACAGCTATTGTGGATTAGCTACAATGACAAAGAATTGCCACTGGGAGCTCAGGTGAGAATGGATGACATCATTTTACATAGTGTCCATGCAGTCCAAGACTTCATGTACTTCTTGGAAACTCAGGAATGGGTTTGAAGGTAATGGACTTTTCCATTAATCCAGAGCTGGGGGCTGTATCAGATAGGATACAGTGAGAGAATGCAGACATGGGTTGCCAGGTTCACAGTTCTGGTGTAATGCTGTTTCAAACAGCTGTCACTGAGATCTAAGTCTGGGGAGGAAGGACACCAAGACCCATTGGGAGCTGATAGACTGGGGAAATACAGAAGGACCCAAGGGTTCCCGGGAGTGGCAAAATCAAGTTCAGTAGGAGCAACAGAGGAGATGAAAGGAACAGAAGTTTCAAGACAGAGAAGAACATCTAAGAGCTGAAATACATAGGGCAACTCTATTTCTTATAAAGATGACGCTAGAAGCCTAGAAAAGTTGCTACTATTCTTTTGCAATTCCTGGGGTGACTAAGTAGATCTCATATTTCAAGTCTGCGGGAAGCTCATTTAAAAAACTATCGCAGCCATGGCTGTACATTTCCAAGTTGCTAGAGGTGCCCCATTGGTAACGAGCATCTGTTAAGCTGCTTCGTCTTCCATGGGATGTGCAAAGAAGTAATTTTTCACTGCAGTCCTTCTCCTTAAGCTTCATTTATTCAGATGCGCCCCAAATGTGAGTTCAGATGTCCAGCAGAGTGCCAACCTGAGAAGCTGTAGAAGTTACTGCATCTTTATCAATAAAAAATAAGCAAGCAGAGGATCATGGGGAACGTGTGCGCCTCAACTACAATGTAAACCGTGTGCCTAATTGTCATTTAAATCATGGGGTTGATGAATAACATCCCAGGAATAATGAGGATTCTGCTTGACAAACAGTTCTTTAGAAATTATCTAACACAATTTTGACATATTGCTGTTTGTCAAATTATTCCTGTGCCAGATGCTTACACAAAATCTGTTGCCCGTTGCCAAATGGCCTAGCTGCACGTTTTCTCATTAGATAGCACTGATATTCTATGCAGAGAATGTATCAAAGTATAATTGAGGACAAAGAGATTTGTGTTTGTATTCTACGCCCACAGTGCCTGTTGCCACTCCACACCACCACTCACCTGTTAGTTCAAGCCCACTTACACCCCATCATCTCATTTTGGGCATCCGGAATGTACCAGTCACTGTGTAGAGGACTACAGTGTGCATATTGATCAGAATGGGAGGGAAGAGTGGCTTGAAGAAGAGCTGTGTCTGTAACGTGCACAAGTTCTGTCATTTTTGAAACATGCTGGATTTTCTGATTGGAGACATTTTCACAACCTAATATAGGACATGACCCTCCCCAGCACAAATTACACTAGGGTGAGAGCCATCTGCAATGGCTCTCTTGTCAAGGCACAGGATTTGGGGAACTACCTCTGACCCATCATTCTTAGTAAGAATTCGAAAATCTTGAGTTGGGTAGCTCTGAATGTAAGCGAGCACTTACGTCTCTAGAGAGTAATCCGTTCTCTCAATCTTAGTGAAATAAAGCAATGCCATAGCAATGAGGAAAAAAATGAGTATCTAACTACTTGTAGTGTTCCAAATGAATTTATATTATCATTCAAAGAGATGAGTAGATGAGAGCCCATGATTGACAGCTACAGTATTCAACATTTACAATTCCCTCTTCAGGGATATTCAGAATCGATTGAAAAAGAATTCAGTGTTTAGGAACTACCCAGGGGTACTTTCAGTAAAATGTTTTAAATAATGATTGTCCAAAGCTTGCTAGACACTTTGTAAATGTCAGAAACACATTAAATATGTTAAATGGTCATGTTCAATATCTAGAAAACAACACAAGTGATTTACAATCAATTTCACACTTGCCTTGAAACATCTCCCTGGTGGAAGACAAAAATGTCCTCTTTGACTGGGCATGCTAATGCCAAGTCTTCATTTTGGTCCAGTGTTTAAACTCACATGGCTACTCAACACACCACATGGGGAATTATCTGGACAGTAAGATGTATGCTTTGGAGCTGAATAAAAGTTCCCTGTTCAGTGTGAGTTCCACGGCTGGGTAAGGAGAGTAGTGGATACCTTCCATGGAAGTGGGGTGTAAGAGAAAGTAACTTGCCTCCTTGGAGTTAAAGTCCTATTCTCTGACCACAGCCCCTTATCCTTCAGGCTTTCTCAGGTTTTTCCTCTCACCATCCCTACTCTTTACCATCATCAAAGCACTCGGGTACTTGGTCCTTTTATTTTCTCCAAGCCCATCATCCCTTCCCCTGGCTTCTCTTTCTTTCTTCGGTGGTCATATGAGCCACTCCCTTATAAGCCATCTGGATTCCTTCACGGTTCCAACCTACCATCACACGTGTCCAGAAAAACCTTGATGCAGAAACAGTATTACACTCATCTTTTCACCATAAAATATTTGGCCTGCAACCCCAGGCCATCAGAACTTCTCTTTATCCCTTTTACTTATTAGCCAATTCTCCATGTCATTTTGCAGTGGGTCATTGACTATTCCAAATCTCCCCCTCTCTTCTCAAACTCACCCAGTTCTCTCTTGGCACATGGCTCCCACCCCTGTCTCATGGAAAGAGTCTAATTCATCAGTATAGTCTTTGTCAGCTTTCTATCCTCTGTCTTTACATGTCTTTATACCTGTGTATACCTGTGTACCTCTGTTTTCCCTGTTTCAGAGATTGAGTTTTACCTCCTTTTTTTTCACAGCCAACCCCTCCATGCTTAGAACATAGTAAGTACTCAATAAATATGTTTTGAATTTACAGATGAATGTACAGATGGAGAGAGAAAATGACAGGGATATGAATTCAGGGATAAAGGTCTAATAGCCTTTATTTTCTTTGTGACGTAGCAGTACCTTTATCACCATGCCTTTATCCCTTTGAGACATCACTGAATCAGTCACTTACTTTCTGGTGTATGCTCACAAGTTTCTCCTTTCCTGGCAACTTCCTTTAAATCTTATTAATACGTTCAAATCTTTACCATTCTAGGTACCAATTTCTCTTCTCCTCTTGTAACCAACATTTCTCATGCATTGGTTTAACAAATGTTTCTTGAGAGCTTATGAAATGTGATGCAGTGTGGTTCAAAGAACTGTCAAGGCTCACAACACTCATTTCCTGACTACCCATTCATTTCATGAGTGGAGTTACCAGATATAATTTAGCATCTCAATCTGGAGAGTGCTGCTTCTTGGATAGGATGTCGGGACAACAGGTATAAACTGAGTCATTCTATTTACTATCTGCTGTGGTATAAAAAGATAGTCTAATAAGAGTGAAATCGAGAGCCTGGGCTCTGGAGTTAGACTGCCTGAGTTTGAAACTTTGGCTCCACCACTTACTTGCTGTTTCCTTGGAAAAATTACATAACATCTCTGTCCCTCAGTTTCCTCACTCTAACAAGGGGATAATCATAGCACCTCATAAGGTTATGGTTTTAAATGAGTTAAAATGTAAAGCACTTAGGATTCTGCCAGCCATGTAGTAAGTGCTGTGTAATTATTATTGGTATCTGGCATTGTCCTTATACTGCCACTGTAATTGCTTTCACTAAGATTAACAATGAACTCCAAATTTCCAAAACGAATGGACCAACTTCACTTCTTATTGCACTTGACACTCCTTAAAAATCTACTTCCTTGGCCTCTGTAATACCCTCATATCTAGATTCTTTTCATTCTTGTTTGTTTGTTCTTTTTCTGGGTCTATTTTGTGGGATACACTCCTTAAATGTGCTGTTTCCTGGGCATCTGCACATGAGCCATTCTTGAACCTCAGGCTTCCCCTGATTGACGGAATTCATTCCTAAGGCTTCACCCACCCACTAACTGCTGCTGACTAGTTAAAGCCAAACTCTTAACCCAGATCTCGCCTCTTATTTCATGCTCATGCACCCAACTTTCTACTGAAATTGATACTTCCAATTTACCTCCAACTCAACCTGTCCAAAATGGATCTCATCTTCTTCACCCTAAATCTGCCTTTTCTTTCTTATTCCGTTACTTGATTGAACCACCACCAGCCTCCATGCACAAAGTAGAAACCAGAGAAATCATCCTTTTCTTCTCTTACCCTCAGAGCCAATGAATCATGAACTCTGTGATTATATCACCTGTGGATATTATGAATCCACCTCTCCTTTCCAACCTCAGCACCATAGTTTTAACTCTCACTCTTATCATTCCTTGTCTGCATCCTAGCAATCAGCCAACTGTTCTACCTGCCTCCAGGTTTGTTTCATAAAATCCATCTTCCATGAGTCCCTCAGTCCATGCTGGCTTTGGCAAGACGGGCTGCAAACTCAAATGTCGATCTGAAAGGCAGGTGCTGTGAATGAGTAAAGCATGCTACTATAAGAAAGGAAATACCGTCTCTCCCACTTTTCTTGAAGCACATGGTCCTCTTGATCTATTTTTCCCTTTCCCACTTTTGACACAGACGTGAGTATGGAGAAATATTTCTTTGCTATAGGAAAAGATGCAATAAGCCTGATGATAAATGGCCTCACTTATTTGGGCTCAGTGCTGACAAGGATACAAAGAGGTGCCTTGATGCCACCTGGAGAGCCCACGTACAGTCCGAATGTGACAGTCACGAGTCAGCTAAGGCCAACAGATGCCGTATGGAACAGGAACTCAGGGATGTGGGATCTTTCCGTTTTTTGGAAGGAGTGTAGTCTCCTGATTTTCAAATATAGGAAGAATTTTAAAAATTCAATATATAGGCCAAACACATACATAAAGTAGATTTCTCCAGATTTGCAACCAATTTGCAGTCTCTTCCTAAAACATAAATTTGATCAGGTAAATCACTTGCTCAGAAAACATGACGGTGTTCCATCCCCTATGGAATATAGTCCAAGATCCTTGGACTTACCATGGGGTAAGAACGCCCATGTTCTGACCTCAGCCTCTCCCCTCTTAATCTCTCAAAAATCTCTCTCCTTAGAAATTTACACTCTGGCAATGGCAAAATGAGTCTCATTTCCCGCATTCATAAGCTCATATCTTACTTCTGTGCTACTTGCTATGCTGTCCCCTCTAACAGTAACGTCAATACCTCTTTTATCGCCTAACTTCTATTCAACCTAAGGCTTGGGGCATCACCTCCTACAGGAAGCCTTCCCTGCCTCTTCTCTGTGCATTTCCATCTCACTGCACTTCCTTCACTATTTTATGGTGATGTGACTGTATTTCCCACAGTAGACTCCAACCTCCTTGAAGGCAGTAACCTATCTTATTCGTTTGTACTTTAGCATGAAACCTATCCCAATGTGGACACACAGTAGGCAGCCAATAAAACATTGTTTTAAACAG
This sequence comes from Globicephala melas, assembly GCF_963455315.2. Taxonomy (NCBI): domain Eukaryota; kingdom Metazoa; phylum Chordata; class Mammalia; order Artiodactyla; family Delphinidae; genus Globicephala; species Globicephala melas. Next base: position 21,843,336 of record NC_083324.2, read on the forward strand.
TAAGAATGAAAGCTGAGTAAGAGGCAAATCACATTTTATACCACCTTATAGCTGCTCCTCAAGTAATAATCAAGATCCCTTAGAATGAATAAAGGGTTTTACACCTCATAGTCATTTCCAAGTATGTTATTTTTTTCTTTGCATCAGTCCCATAAGAGAGGTCTATTCCCATTTTACAGTGAGAAAATGAAAACTCAGAGAGGTTAGGAGACTTATTCAGGTGACACAATTACAAAGAAGTTACTAAATCCTACTTCTCCTGCCTTTCCTATTCAGTTTTCCTTTTATAACATCAGAGCTACTCTTAATGTAGTTCAGCGTTTCAGTGGCTAGAATTTAGAGGGTCTGTGACCTTAAGTGGGAAAAAAATGACATCTTCACTTTCATTAACCTTTATCTGAAATTTAGCACCTCCTTCAACTATCTAAGAAGGCAACAAACCACACTAGAATCAGCAGCCTGTGACTCTGTCACAAATGGAGTCACAAAGATTTTCATATCATAGCACAGTTGTTAGAGATTCTTTACAATATCACTTATGCTCTTCATCATTCCAAACTGCTTTGGAATAATGGCTGCTTTTAGATTCACTGATGGATCCTGTAACTTATCGCATGAATGAAGGAGCATGTATGTTACTCTCTCACAGATTTACTTCTAAAAATATTTTAACAACTGCATGTTAATATATATGACTTCCTTAGTTGCTCCATGTGTTTTGTTTTATGCATTTAAAACATTATTCTGAGAAGGGCTCCATGGTACAAAGCAGATGAGCAAATTCTCCTTCATACATTGTCCCTTTAATAGGAGGGTACCCCAGGGGTGCACACCCTACTGCTCCCTCTGGCAGAAATGATCACACACTCCACAGACTCTGCAGCAGACTCCCTGGGCTCACAGCCCAGCTCTGCTACTGACTACCACTGAATCTGTAGATTGGGCAAATCATTTAACCTTGGTGATTTAGTTCTCTCATGTGTACCTATTTTATGGGATTGTTTCAAGATTAACCAAGTTAATATGTTTAAAGTGTTTAGTCCCATACCTGGCAAGTTGTGTGTCATTTCTGATTTTTCTGATTGCTATTTAATACGCTCTTTCCTTCCAAGCCAGAACATAGTTTCAGAATCCTTCTCAATACAGCATTGCATCCGCCTTGAACAACTGACCACAGGTGACTCAAGAGGTGGAAATTATTTGTCAGCCTTGGAATTATTGTGTTGACGGGCCTGGCTGCACTTCTCCATGTTTTTGAGTTACACGACTCTACGAAAACATACACTTTTATAATTTTCAACTACCGTCCACACTCATCTACCTATTATCTACATCTCTGAAATGAACTTTGGGCTTGTTAATGATCAAACCAGAAACTAGAGAGGTTGGGGGAAATGGTCCCAGGTGCCTGGGGCCAGGCATTTCTATAGAGTAGACAAGAGGCTCACTAGTGGAACAAGCGGATCCAGAAACAGTGACACACTGTGGATGAATCTAGTGACCACATCCGGAAAATTCAGGGTTGGGAAATTTGCAGTGGGCAGAGCAGATCAGCCAGTAGTATGGTGGTTGTCAGACCACAGTTCAAGCCTGCTCTGGCATTCACTAGTGGGTGAACTTGAGGAAGTCCATTTATCAATCTAAGGCTAGGTTTTCCTTTCTAAGGAATAGAATATGCTACAAATGTCACGAGGCTGCCGTGATGTGTGTTGGAGGTGATAGGCATAAATACAGGAATAGTACATGGCATATTTAGGGATATTCAACAAATGTTATCGATAGTTTCCTTTCCTACTCCTCACTTTCAAAGTATGGGACATCATTCCAGTACCATAAAGATTCTCTTAAGGTTTCTTATCCAAATGGTGAGAGCAGATGACTTAACACCATCAAACAGAATCTGATTCCTCAACGTTTACTGCTGGACAAACTCAAAAATGCAATCAGCAGATTATTTGATGTCCCGAAGTATGGTGATCAAAAGCTAGGAAGTCACCACAATGAAACATCTCTCCCTTTTGACTACTCCATGCCACCGAAGATGATCTCATCCAGTAGTAACTGTCAGGTTACCTGGTTCTGTCCAACGGACACCTTGTTGTACTTCTTGTGTTTCAGCTGCAGGTGAGAATGTGTCTAATTAACTGGGCATGGCAGTGAACCATTCGTGACATTGACGGAGTCCCTTCATCATCTCGGGAGGGAAAGCTAACCACTGCGTCTCTTCCAGGAGTGAAAGGTTTGAGATCAAAGCTGACTTTGTGATTCTTTTGAGATGTCAGTCTTCTATCCATCTAGTAGAAATTGGGTACTGAAGTGTATAATTCAATTCCCTTCAATTTTCACTCCTTAATGACAGGCATATATAAATAATTTGTCCTTATAATTGACTGTGCTGCTGGAGGGCTCATAGTGAATTACTGGCTCAAGGCAATAAAGGGAACTTAAAGGAAAAGAAAGGGGCCAGGTCTCTTGCCATCTTCTACACTCACTTCCCTATTCTTTAGCCAGGGGTCTGCAAACATTCTGCAAAGGAAGAGATATTCAATGTTTTTGGTTTTGCAGGCCGTATGGTCTCTGTTGCGACTATTCATCTCTGCCATTATAGTGTAAAAACAGCCCCACGTGGACAATGCATAAACAAATGAGACTGTCTGTGTTCCAATAAAGTTTTATTTACAAAAACAAATATGGGTAAGACTGGGGGTGCAAGAAGTAGTCTGCTGACATTGGCTTCAGGCTAGTGGTTCTCACAGAGGGATCTCAAGAGCAGCAGCAGCAACATCACTAGAAGATGTTTTAGAAATGCATATTTCTGAGCCTAGATATACAGAATCAGACACCTTGAAGATGAGGTCCAACACTCTGTTTTAAGAAGCCTTCTAGGTGGTTCTGATGCATGAGAACCACTGCTTTAGCCTAGGGGACCACATGTCTGATCCAAATAGAATTCCCTCTTACCTAGTTGACAGCTAGAATTCATTTCAAAAAATGTTCATGCTGAATGCTAATTTTTATGTCTGTAACTACATCAGTATTTATATATTTGTTCAATATAAATTATCCATGGAGAATTCCTCAGAGAAAATTAGTTTGCCCATACTTCATTGCACAGGTCATTTGTTCATTTGTTGACTGATTAAAACAATTATTTTGTAAAGCGGATAATCCTTCAGTGCTAAATTCTACAAAGGTGCACATCTTACCACCACACAAATTTGGATCAAATTATATACTGTTTGGTCTACAGTCAGAAGATTTTCCTCCAACAGGGCTGTAATGGTTGATATCACTTTCACAAAATGCAAAATTAAAAAGGGCAGAAATACACCATGTATTGTACATAACCTGCTGAGCAAGTGTCTTAGTAAATCCGTTAGTTTTGCAGTAAAGGAAATAAAACGCTCAAAATGCAAAGTTTATAAAGTCTGAAATGCCTTAAAGATGTAAATGTGAGCATGTCAGAGTCTGATTTAGTTATCATTGGGTTACTACAAAAATAAACACAGATAGTGACTATAATTATCAAGATAATGTCCGAGTCATTTAAAATTACTGGACACTTATTCATTAGATAAATAGATTTTTAAAATACATTATTCAATAAAACAACCTTGTAAAATATATGATATCCAGGGCTTCCCTGGTGGCGCAGTGGTTGAGAGTCCGCCTGCCGATGCAGGGGACATGGGTTCGTGCCCCGGTCCGGGAAGATCCCACATGCCGCGGAGTGGCTGGGCCCGTGAGCCGTGGCTGCTGAGCCTGCGCGTCTGGAGCCTGTGCTCCGCAACGGGAGGGGCCACAACAGTGAGAGGCCCGCGTACTACCAATAAATAAATAAATAAATAAATAAAAATAAAATAAAAATAAAATATATGATATTCAGAAGAGCTGGAGCAATGCTTAAGTTTTAGGGATTGCAAATGGTAAAGGTGGGACTTGAACCCAGATTCATCTTACTTAAAAGAAGAGCTAGCAACAGTAGCATTTTATATTACATGTACATAGCAGAATATTCGTATTCCTGCAATTATTCTTAGAGACATATGGTTCAAAGATCAGCTCTTCATTGAAGATTTCTACTCTCTTCCATGGTGTAGCACTGTTACTGAAAAGCCCAGATGAGGACTACATTTCCCAGGCTCCCTTCATTTAGGAAGGGTCATGTGACTACTCTCAGCCAATGGCATGTGAGTGGAAATAGTGTGTGTCACAGGAGGGTGAGAGAGCAAAAAAATAAAGCAGATTTGAGAATTGTTTCTAGGAAATAACATTGGAAGTGGTCCCTGGTGGGTAGACATTATGGGGAAAAAGTAGATCAGGAGCCTTCTGAGTGTCTGAGGGAACTCTGTTGCCCTCAGCAACAATAAGATCAGGTTTAAAAAAAGTGGTTAGCCCATTGAGCTTAAAAAAACTCTTGGGCTCCCAAATTAGTATGAATAAGATGTATGCTGTAAAAGCTACAGAGTCCCAAGGAGGGCACATTGCCTGCCACTCCCTTCAGATGATGCCATGGAGGATGATGGACAAGGACAACCTACCGGAGGGCAGAGGCAGGGCCATGGAGGGAGAGGGACCAGGACACCCTCCCACATTCTCTGGGCAGGGGTCCTGACAATGCCTACTGGGCAGGATTGCAGATTATTAGGAAATGGTGACTGCTGTTTTTTCCCCTTTCTTTCCTCCTCTGAAAGGGAGTTTTTAAACTAATTCTGCCCCTGCTCCAACACCTATATATTTGGTATGCGGGGTGTGTTGAGGCATAGATCACTCATGTTATGGTTTCTGGGAAGCCAGACTATAAGAGGAGTCTCACTTAGACCTGATGAAGAAACTACTCATGACCTAGAGACCCTGAACTTTGGGCTGTCTCTCTGGGTGAGAGGAAGGGTGTGCTGTGTATATGGGGAGATATTGGGTGGCTGGACATAAGTATTGTGGAAGACACAGCTAGCCGCCTTCAAGAGCTCCTGTCCTTATTTCATAGAGGAGGGATGTGATTGGGAAGAGGCTGCCTTGCTAGGGACCCTGTTTTCCAGCTGTCCTGCAACACGGTGGGACCATTCACAAACGCAATGTGAGGAGAAGTGAGGTGGGCCGTCTGGACCAAGGTGGTGAAGAAACAGGTGGGCCTTCTTCCCTGTCTGCCCCTTGATGTGGATGCCCCAGTAGCCATACATCACAGAGCCACGATATGGAAGGATGGAAGCTTCTGAACTACTACCTGGAGGGGAGCCATAGCCATTCAGGTATACATGAATAGGTTGTGATGTAGGTGAAAAGTAAACACCCACCACGTTATGCCCATGAATCAAGAGTACTACATTGAATTACTGCCCCTCAACCCTTAGCAGATGCCCAGTGGAGAGAAAGTCTTTAGGAAAGATTGTCTGTGGGATACTTAATCTATTCCCTCCTCTGGGCACTAAAATCTATTTCTGGTTTCAGCCAGCCCAGCTGAGTACAGATGCCTGCACTGGGCTATTTTGCACATATGATCTCTAGAATTACATTTATTGACTTGTGGGAGGCCCTCAGCCCACACTGAGGACTGTTGGCAAAGCATCCCATGAATTCTGTGATGTACGGTACAGGTGCCCTCCCCCTTTTCTTTCCTCTTCCATTTATTCACTAAATATGTATTGACAGCCACTATGTGTCACACGCTCTACTAGGATGTTGGGATGTGATGACGTTATGACAGTTTTACGCAGTTTCCTCGTTATTTAAACCTGGAGAGAGTTCTCTCTAGCATTGTTCCAGAAATAGCTATTTCTCTCTTAAGCAATTGCCTGGATTAAGCTGGGGACCTTCTGAATCTTACAACCACTCTTGTTTCCTTCTTTGCAATTCCTGTTAGAAGGCTTCAAGCCAATTTGTAGCCCATTGCTGGCATATTTATAGGTCCCTATGGCCTACTCTCTGCATCTTCACATCCCTCTAGGCCTCCTCTTAAGTCTCCTACCCTCATATTCCCTGCAGCCTGACTTCTTTCACGTTTGCATTATATTTTCTCTCTCCCTGCTGTGTTGGATATATCCATCTAAGTCACCTTTACTCTTTTTTTTTTTTTTTTTTTTTTGCGGTACGCAGGCCTCTCACTGTTGTGGCCTCTCCCATTGCGGAGCACAGGCTCCGGATGCGCAGGCTCAGCGGCCATGGCTCACGGGCCCAGCCGCTCCGCGGCATGTGGGATCCTCCCGGACCGGGGCACGAACCCATGTTCCCTGCATCAGCAGGCGGACTCTCAACCACTGCACCACCAGGGAAGCCCACCTTTACTCTTTTTCAGAATATTTATACATGAAAAGGGGAAAGAGCAGAAACAATTTTCAGCACCATTTAGAGGTTCCTAATAAAGTGGGCTGAATCTGGACAACAGAAGTGGAGTTGGCTGTCTGTGAATGAGAGCCAAGGTATCAGGAAGATGAGCATCTGTCTCCCTGGGCACCAAGGATTACTGATATCCAGTGACTCGCTGTTCATCTTTGAAGCTCTATGTTGATTTAATCCCAACTTTTCACAGAGACATCTGTTGGTTCCACATTTGCATTCAATTTAACTCAGAGCCCAAGTTTTGGAATGGACTCTGAGCAATCCTTTAACATATTCTATTTTGTACAATGTACACCTGCTTGCCTCATATTTGGGGACTATGTTATTAGATGATCAATTAACGAACACTGGCTCACATTTCAACATTAGCCTGGAACTCAAGAAAGCAATTTGGCCCCAACTTGCCCTTCTAAATGTTTTTGTCCTGTTACTCCCCAAGGCATCAGCCAGGCTAATTTGTGTCCTTTGGAACATGCCTTGTGATTTCCTTCTCTCTGTCCTGTTTCTCCTGTTAATTGTGACTGTGTTAAGAACAATAGCTTACATTTATTCAGCACTTATCTGCCAGGTATTTGTCAATCACTTTACTTGTTAACTCATTTAATTCTTGCAGTGATCCTATCAGGGAGATGCTATTATTTTTCCCACTTTTACAGATGAGGCAACTAAGGACAGAGGGGTAAGAGTTAAATTCCTTTCATGTCTGTATTACATTTTATCTTTATCTTGCTGTGTTGAATATAACCATTTAAGCCACCATTAATGTTTTATGGAATGTTTGCACATGAAAAATTAAAAGAGCAAAATATCAATCATTTCATTTCCAGAAAGAGCTGAATTCCAACTCACACCGCCTTCCTCACCAGCCCACATTTGGTTCTCAACTTGGTTTACACTTTAGTATCCCTCATGGAGCTCTCAAAAAATACAAATACCCAGGCCCCACCCCAGCTCAATTAAATAAAAATACCTAGAGATGTTGGTGAAGACATTGATGTTTTTCAGAACCTCTCTGGGTGATTCTAATGTGCTCCTGGGTGAATTCATTGTACTCTTCAATCCTCCTAGCCTGAAGTATCTCCTCTTCCCCTGGTGAAGACATCTTAATCCCAGTGTGCTTCTCACTTTTTCTCTCTTAGTGGAATCAACTCCCCCCTTGCCACAGTGATCCTGATTCATTACCAAAAGTTTTCCTGAAGAACCTTGGAATCTTGTCCTAGACCTTTTGAATACACACAAGTCAGGGCTTTCCAGTCTTCTGGCTAATTAGATGCTAGGGTTTCCTCTGGGATGCACATCCTCTTGCAGCATCTTCACTCTGAGTTTTGTCAGCAAATCTGATATACCTTTGCCGACTGAGCATTGACTTAAATATCGGAATTGACCTGCATCTTTTCTGGCATTTCTTGGGTGTATTCTCTCTATTGCTTAGAAATATAAGTCTAAGTACAATGAACAGCAGTTATAGTAGAAGCAATATCTTTAATTCCTTTGCTAGGTAGTGATAAACTCTAAGAAAATCTAATCATGTCACTTACTGGCACAACATCCTTTAGTGCCAGGCTCCATCACTCTTGGACAGAGTTCCAATGCCTCAACGTGGTTACCAGGGTGCTGCATGAGCTCACCCTAAGGACTGCTCTGGTCTCACCTCTTCCAGACCTATCCCATGCTCTTCTCTCCCCAGGCACACTGAATGTCTTTCAGTTCCTTGGCTTCATCAAGCCCCTTGTTGACTCCAGACTTTTACGTATACTGTTCCTTCTGCCTTGAACATTTTACTGTATTATCCTCCCTGGATACCTAGGTCTCAGTTTGGATGTTAATTCTGCTGGGAAGCCATCCAGAGCCCTCCCCTACCGTGGGTTAACACCCTCACCCCTGCTCTCAATCATCTGGGTTAATCCTTGTCACACAGTTTTGAAATCATCCATTTCCTGTCATCTCCCCTAGATCTCATAATCATTTAAGCAAGGACCATGTCCTATTGGTCACTCTGTCTCTGATGCTCAGCATCAAAGAGGATGAGTCAGTGTCTGTGGAAATCTTCTGATGTGGGCATTTTCCTGGGCCATTTTTGGTTTAGACATGAGGTAGTATTAGACACTGTTCTTTTGAATTCTATAGATCCTGCAAGATGACATCCTCAAAAACGACAGGTTTTAGACAAATGGTATTAACTCAGAAAGACACACCAAAGTTCTGTCAGTCAGCATCGGAATAATTGAGTGTATTGAGTAATTCCACCTTGGATCAAAAGTTCTATATGAATTATCTCATTTAATATTCCCATAGACTCTTTGACATCACATCCTTTTCATTTCCTTTTTACAGATGAGGAAACTACAGTTCCAGGGGAATAACATGCTGAAGGACATGTGACTAATTAGTGGCAAAACCAGGTTTGAAATCCAGGTCTATATGTGCTCCAAGGTACAGTGATTCCACATTGCCTTAGAAATGTCCATTTGTCTATCGGGAACGAATCCCATCTTAACATCTTACATGGACGCTTCTAACAGACTTCCTAGATTGAACCCTGTCTCTCCAATCTGGTTAGCTGTGTGACCTTCAGCAAGCCTCTGCTCATTTTGAGCCTCAATTTCCCTAACAGTAAAATGGGGATAATCATCACAGTACCCACCTCACGCACTGTCATAAAGCTTAGATGTAAAAAAGCTGGTAACGTTCTCAGAGGGGTACCTGACACATAGCGCTCCACAACTTTCAGTTCCTGTAGCCATTGTTATCCTTTTTCTGTAAGCGCTGTTAGTATAGTAGAGAATTTTTATAGTGTGGTTGTGGCTTTATTATATTGCTTCTCAACCTCATGTGCTTGAGGATTTTGAAGGGAGCAGGACATGGTAATGTGAGCAACAACCATTTTTCCATTAGCTTCTTCTTTACAAAGTAGGCTCAAATAATGCTCGCATACCGATTTGAATTTTACACACAACCCCAGACTTCAGGAATGGCTGGTCAGGCATCGTGGGGTATATGTGTTATGGGAGTTTTTTTCTTTTTTGCTACATAGAACATGACATTGTCAATTCATAATGAAATGAACTAGAGTCAAAGAACATACAGATTAATCAGGAAGAAAATAAACTGACATGAGCCTGTAGTTCTCCACCATGTTTAAATACATCTCAAATTATCAGCCCTTTACCCTTTAGCCCGTTATTAGGGCATAATGAACCTAGTAGTTAAAATATTTTCTAAAGTCAGACAGTAGAATTGAGAAGCAGTGACAAAATTTCTACCAGAAAGTTTTGCTTGTTTGATTTGGGGGTGGTCATGAGCCTTCTTTGCAGCAGTGTGAATGGCTGAGTGTAGAGAGATTGTGAGACATTCAGATGACAGCAACGATGCGGATAACAGCATGTGTGGAAGGCGGTGATATCAAAAAGGCAATGTGATTTGCTTTGCATTGGTATTGCCTGCAGTGTCAGTATATAGGTTTTGAAATCTGTTGTCAGGCACCACATAGGGAGATTTCTGTTTAAGTAGAGGGCTCTCAAGGCTGTCTCCTCATTCACCAAATTCCTGGTTGACTTACTCTCCAACTTCCCCCAGCAGATTCCTGCACTGCTGCCTTCTTGAAGTATTTGATTAGCACATCTCAGTTTCAAGAACTATACTAGGAACTGGAGATACACAGCTCAATTACAACACTATTGTTTGGCCCCTGCCTGTGTTTTCAGCCTCTTCTGGCACATGATCTCATTGTTCTTTGAGAAAACCACAGTGGTTTTCTCAAGTTCTTGATCAAAACCCAAGGCTTTTGCCCATGCTGTTCTCTTGGAATGCTCTTCACCCAAGTAGCTTAAGTCACACCTCACATCTCAGACCTCTTGTCACTTCTTCCCAGAAGTTTCAGCTTCCCAGGCTGCTTTAGATTCTTTATTATCACATCCTCTCTGAGAACTGAATTCCTTTGCTTCAGAACATGTAGTTTCTACTTGAACAATCTGACGTATGATTAGAGTAAGGTCTGTCTCCCCTGCTGGACTGGAGTTTCCGTGAGAGCAAGGGATTAACTGTTCATCATTACGTGACCAAGTGTTTGGCATAATTCCTGGCACATAGTCAATGCTCTGAAAAGAACTGCTGAATGAATATGCGAGTCTCTCTAGTAGAGAAGATCACAAGTCAACAGAAGATTATAATACATTATGGTAGATTATGATAAATATTATACGGGATATGCCAGGGATGCAGAGGAAGGCATCTATTAGTTTTGGGTGCAGTGGTTTAAGGGAGGACCTCTGGAGTTGGTGATATAACTTGGTTAATGAAGTTGGAGTCAGATGGGGTAGGGAAGGAGTGCTGAGGGCACATTTTAATCAGAGGGATTAATTAGGGTCAAGAGAAGAGTCTACACTGTGGCATTACTAAAATTAGGAAATGGTAACAAAATGATGGATTTGAAATATATGGGATGTGAATGATGATGGTGTGTATGTTGGAAAGGACGCTTAAGTAAGAGTCTAGCATGCCTGCATGATGGTATCATTCTCCAAGGAAGGGAATACAAGAAATGGGAGGTACTCTGAACTTTTTCTGTGTTTTTGATGCTATTTCCTATCCATCATTTCTAGCAGTTCTTCATTGGGGGTCTCAGATCTCCTGCTACCATGCCTTGGAAGAAATGATTTAACTTCTCTAAGGTACTAGGTTCTTCCTCTATAAAATGGGGATAATAATAGTACCTGTATGATAAGGCTGCTGTTGTGAGAATTACATAAAGTAATACATATAATACACAGGGTCTGGCACATAGTAAGGACTCAATAATTACAAACTAGTACAATTATCAGTTTTAAACTAGTACTATAACTAGTGTCCCATATAGTTGACAAGACCATTGCCAGCTGACATGGATGGACTTAACCTCTCTAATTTGCAGATTAAAGAGAATGAAAATGATATCCAGAAAGAGCCCAAGATGAAAGGTGAAAATCATCCGCAAACGCTACGATGATCACATACAGTTTTAGCTGTCTTGAGGACTCCTACTGTTCACTCTCTGCTCTTGCATATGGTGACCCCAGTATATTATCATAACTTCCTTTTTCACTTGAGACACTATTGAGAGGGTTGATGAGAACAGGTACCCAGCATAAAGCAATATTAGTGTGTAGGCACCAAAGGAGATCATGAATGATCACTTCTGAGCTGGTGCTAGCACGCCATTCTAAATCTGAAGAAATGTGATCTTTCTTTGAACGAGTGTCTGTTTAACCACCCAATCATACCAGCCTAAGTAATATTAGCTGACGTTGAATTTGAATCCATTAAAGTTTACCATTAAGTCTTTTAAATGAAGCAATGATGAAAACACCAACTAGTATCAGGGATTATAAATAAAATAGATGCACTGGGGAAGGGGAGAATTTTCTGTCCTAGCTCAGCTGGAGATCTTGACTCCATCTGGTCTTGTGTAGTTGGTGTCTGGAATTTCCTTTCTAAATCCACCCCGCCAATTAAGGACCCTAGGTTCCTTTTATCACTTCTTGGGGTTCACCTATGCAGGGTGGAAGGCTAAGGAGGCCTTAGGACACTGGTGGTTATGACTCCTGTTGCACTGTCAGTGTGCAACATGTTAGCTGCTATTCGTGGATCGTCTCCACTGGAAGGCAACCAAAAGGATATGAAGAGTGTGTTGAGCTATTGTGTAAAGTGCTTTCCCGGCTGGCAGCTGGAGAGATGGGTCCATAGGGGGTAACACATCTCTCTGGCAGTAGTGACAGATAGCCTTTGCTCCAGTGGACCACATTTCTCCTACTCACGTGGTCCTTCTTTTCTCCCTCCCTGGGCTCATGGCATCCATATTAGTTTGGGGGCAAAAAAAATCCTAATCCTTCAATTTTCTACCTGAGTTTCTGAATGACTTTTGAACTTAAACACTAAGTATTATTTGGGCCTCTATTCTCTGGTCAGTGGGTAAATTATATCTTGCTGTTTGGGCTGGGAGTAGGCCCTCAAAAATTCAAGGAGCTTGAGAGGATGGAAGAATACATTATTAATTTTTCAAAATAGTACTCATCTGCATAAATTTCTCCATGAGCCTCAGAAGGGGACATGAGTTTTACCACTTCCTTAGGTGAAGTTATCAGAACCTTCCACATAGAAATGGACTGATACCCTCAGCAGCTTCCAGTGCTATTGCAGAAGGACAGGGCTATAGATTTTCCTAGAAGTGTGAAATAGCTCACGAGCCTTGCTCGTTATTCATATGGACAGCACATTAGTGACACAGGACCCTGAAATCTTGCCTTATCTAGGCTGAAGCCCAGCTAGAGGGATGAGGAGCTGACTCAGATTTAGAACATTTTTCCCCCTTTTGAAAATAAACAAGAATTGATCAAAGGTGCTCTCATACCAGACAAGAACAGGTCTTTGAAAACACCTGAGCTCTTTGTAGATAAATGGAAATCAATGACTTTGGAGCTGTGTTAGGGAAATTTTCTTGTTGATGAATTTGGAATTCTGTGTAACCAAGTACATTCCAACTAGATAACTGACAAAGATTTGGGATGTGCTACACGATAATTACACACACACACACCATACATGCCGTGACAAATGTTTGCGCAGAGAGTTTTGTATTTCTCAAGTGGTTACAAAGATGGGCTTTACAACGGGACTGACTATATTTAGGTCCAAGTATTTGCACTAAATATACTTTCATATTAGGTTTTCCTCCTGGAAAGGACATCAAAATCCTTAGAAGATTTCTTAGATGATGTCTAGATTCATGACCCAATCCTGTTGAGGAAATCCTGTTGTGAATTATGTCTAAGAACTATAGCTAAATAAAATCACTGTAAGGAGTTGTAATGCATGCGATTTCTATTATGCTCCCCAAACATCCAGTCTCATTACAAAATTTCCTATTTATCTTCTTCCCTTTTGCTGAACGAAATAAAGAAAAGTGGCTAACTAATTGAGTTTGTACGCCATTTATCACTGAGTATGATATATACGTAATTTTCCTCTCCTCTCTCCTTAATACTGGGTATTACTAAACTTTTCATCTCTGCATATATTTGACTGATGAAACATTACATTTCAGGGTTTAATTTACATTTCTTCACTTGAGTGATGTTGAGTGCTTTTTCCATGTTTACCAGCCATTCTTTTACTGAAAGAGTGAAGTATTCAAGATACTTTCTTATGCTAAAAAATATAGGTTAAGACCTTTTTCTTATACTGTGACAGCATTTTGATTTATTGAGTTTTATATGTTGTGTACTCATAGGCCTGCTTGTGCATAGATATTATCTGTAAGGATGCACAGAAGTCTGGTAACGACAGTTCCCTCTGGCGATTAAGATGCGAGAGGATTAGCAGGAAAGGGGAGGAGAGGGAGGATTACTCTAATTTTGATCCTTTCTTTGCTGTTTTTGGATACATGTATTTGCATTTACATGAGGTTATTACTTTTATATCAAAGAGCAAATTTTTTCCAACAAATTAATTTGCTTATTAACTTGAGAAGAGTAGGAAGATGACTCTGTGAGCCAGAAACCATACATTCCACTGTCTTCAGGGATCAGGTAATTGACCTCAATGTGCCAGAGCCAGGTGTGCAATAGGGAGTGGTGAGGCCTGTGGGAAACTGGAGTGTCCCATCAAAGAGAAAGCAAAGTCAATTTTTACATGACTCTGCCAACCTAAGGAATAGGTCTGATGGTAGTTTCTGCCAGTGGGCTGTCAGTTGGAACTTACTGCCTGAAACTAAAAGAAAAAGGGACACCCACTCCTAGAGGTATGGGAATATCTGAAGACTGAATTCCCACTCTCTTTATCCTGACAAGGAACAAACAGAGAGACAGCCCTTTTATTAGACAGTCTAAAAAGCTTTGTCAGTTCTTATACACCCTTCCTCTCATTCCACTTACTAATATACACTTGGATCCCTTACATACCTGGGCAGGAAGAGGTGCCAAGTAGGGGAGCAAAAGAAAATTTACATAAAATTCAGAAATTGTGCCTAAAAATATCACAATTTTACTAATGATGCCATCAAAGACCTTCCTGTAACAAGAACAGTAAAATCTCCTTTCAGCAATGCCTCATGATGAAACCAGTTGAGCTCAGCCTCCTGTCTATTAAACAAGCCAGAGTCTGCCTTGAAAGAATAAGGCAAGTTTTAAACAGAGACAGTAATGAAGGAACCATACATAGACAGCTACTGTGGCATGTGGCCCTAATCCACTACAGCAATTCGTTATTTTGGTCTTTTATTACGTGTGGACGACAAGTAACAAACGGCAGAACCAAAATAGGTCATCTTCCCTGTCCCCTAAAATGTTAATATGTGTGAATAAAAATAAGGGCTTAAACTTTTCCATACTATATTTCTCTGGAAGGTCTCTAGATGATTTCCGAACTGCAGTTGAGCCTGACGTGTCCCTGAAATATTATAAATCTCATAACTACCAGGACCTGTTGTGCAGTGTTTGGTCAGCCAGTCTTAGGAAAAACACTGAGCTATGGGCAAAGGAATTATCAGTTGGTCTTGGAAGACCTAAAAAGCTTTCGTGGAAACAAAAACAAAAACACAGTCCATAGAGTCTAATACCAGCTTGGCCTGAAGTCCATTTCATGGAACACTGGGTCTGCAGGCTATGAATAAGTGTTACATAGGAGAAGCCTCTGTGATCAAAAATGTTTGGGAAATACCGGACTAAAGTTCTATAAGTTTCTTGTCTGCAGAACTTCTCAGAGCCTTTAATATGCTATCCTATTTTAGAAGGCTAAGAAGGGGCTATTATATGCAATATTTCTCATACATACTTCATGCTATTCTACAGAAAACTGTTGCTGAATTTTGAATTTCCTTCAATTCTCAGACCTTTTTCTCTATCATGACTGTCTCTAGGGAATACAATTGTACGCGGTCAAGAAAATTTTATTATGTATTTTCCAAAGGAGCAACCTTCAGAAGCAATTTTTGTAAAGATTCTGGTACTGGAATCTCAAATAATGCAACTTGAAAAAAAAGTGTCAATCTATGAAATACCCTTTATTTTGTTAAAATTAGTTATACGCTGTGAGACTGAATACAAACAAGTTGTTTGGAAAAATGAATGAAGTCATTTTACGGGTAGGTGTTTTAATATTCCTTCTAAGAGTCCATTGTCTTCTCTCTCTTTTATCCCTTTCTCTCTGGTTTCTCTTTCCCATGCTCCTTTTTTGCATCCCTCTATCTCACTGACTGTGGGTCTCCTTCCCTGTTCTTCTGTTTGTTTTCCTGGGTCTGAGTTCTGCGTATCTTTCCTCGTCTCTTTTGCTCTTGTCTTGGAAACTAAGTCATGATAAGTCAGGAACAAAATATCCTGATAGATTGTGGGGGGGGGGGTTTCTTCACGGAAATAGCCAGGAGTATGATGCCTTTTTCATTATATTAACTGTACACTGATGGTTAAAAACAAGATAATCTGGGATTTCCATATCTATCAAACTTAGAAAGTTTTGTGATGTGAGCTGGTCTCTTCCTGCTGCTCTCTCCGGCTGGTAATCCAGTCTAAGTAGACAAGAATACCAGGTAATACTTGCTAGCAACCCGTCATAGAAAGAGTCACAAGTTACACTGAATGAGAAGGGAAGGCCTATCAACTTATCATGGAGATTTTTCTTAATTAGATTGATGCTAAAAATCCACAGTGAATTAAGACCTCCTCTACTAAACAGTAGTTGTAGTGATTTTGTTTTCACGTATTTGTCTAAGTTGGATATATACATAAAGTACATGAGAATAAAATCCTAAATAGAGAAAAATGCATGAAAATTTCCCCATCAAACATTTTACCCCCTCATGCCTTAAACAATGACACTTCAATCTTTCTCCAAAACTGAAACCATTATTTACAAAAATGTTTCTAATTGCTCAGTGACAATGACCTTAGGAAGGGAAATCAAGCAACCATCTCTAAGGCACAGAAAGGGAAGGGGCAGGTATTGCCCAAAGTACTGAATGTTTCCGCAAGTATCCACATGGCCGCACTTCCTCTTCTCACCCAGATATTTTGGCATCTGGCAAGAAAGCCTTTAGAATATAACTCGTGTTTATGTTAGATCCTTGTTTGCCTGTGTTTGAGAAATGGGCGCCTTGGAGTCAGACAGCCCAGGAGGATCTTTTGGCTCTGCCACTACTGGCTATCAGATTTCGAGCAATCTTACAGCCAATCTCTGTGCCTCAGTTTCCTGGCGAGTAAAATGGAAATAATAGAAGGCTACACCTTATGAGGTTGGGGTTAGAATGAAATGAATACACAAACTTGAAGGACTTGGAAAAGTGGTACATGGTAAGCCTTCAAGAAAATGTTAGCCATTATTTTTATTATTGTTATCATTATTATTACTGTTTATATTCAATTATTTTTAAAACTTTGACACTGATACTCTTTTTATGCCACTACAGATCAATTAGAATAATAAAATATAATTTCACAAGCCCCCTAGAAATTCATTTTCATTACATCATCTGCTTGGAAAAATTCTTCCCTTAAATAAACAATTACGTTTGAGTCATCATCTTCTTGTGTACGACTATTTTATTTTAAATTTAGTCCCTGGAAAGTAATTGGAGATTACAAAAAGACTGTACATTATATTTTTAGTTGGTCTCAACCAAAGATATTGAGTAAGGTGTCTCCCATCTATTTTGGGTTATAGAAATTAATAAAACACAACATCATGTGAATTCTAGTGTAACAACCTATATTCCCTCAGAGTAGCGCTACGCACACATCCAACAGTATAGTGCTTTCTAAAATATCTGCAAATGACTATGCCAAAATTTAAGTTGTTGAGTATGTTTCCTTGGTATTTTCAGCTATTAGGCGACAGAGAATCACTTTTCCACTAAAAGTCCACTCCTTAAAAACTTCTCCAAATATCATGTATTATACTTTTGAATAAGTTGCTAAGATGATACCGCAAAATTTATGTTCCATTTAAAACAATCTGCTCTCAGATTGTGAATCTTAAAACAATCCAATATAAGCTTTTTAAAAAATCCAGCTGTGCCTCTGTTTTCGGAAACACTATAAAAAGGCACCTGACCTGCCATTTCAGAGAAAACCAAATAACAGCAACTGGAACACTTACCATGGGAAATGCACTATGTAGAACAGAATATGTTTAGGACAAACGTGATATATGGATGGTCAACTGCTGTCACAGGTAGAAACTGGTTTCTATCCATTCTTAAAATGAGGAAGGGAAATGCATGATACATCATAAATGTGCCAAAGTGGAGGCAAGAGTTAGATAAATGGTGGTGTATCCACCCCCCGAAATCCTGTGTAGTTATTAACAATAATGTTCTTTAAGAGTATGTATTAAGCTGGAAAATGTTCATATTAAAGGGAACAAGCTGTTGATCAGATAGTACTATAACACTGTAGTTCAATAAAATACGTACTTTGTGAGTTTCTCTTTAATGATGGGTTAAACCTCAAAGAACATATACTTATTTTCTTACAAAGCGACGATAATCTCTGAGCAGTAATATTATGGGTGACTTTAATGTATGGATGTACTTCTGTATTCTTCAAAATTCCTATAATGAACATACATTCCTGAAGAAGACTTACCATCATTAATGATATCCAGGGTAAATAGTTTGAAGCAGCTCCCACAAAAGATAGTGGCTAAAATGCCACTGTATTGAATTCATATGAAACAAAACTTCATAAAGTAATGTCTGTTTCTAAGCATTACCCACAATTATTAGTAAGATAGGAATTGATACCATCATTTAGCGAGCACTTGAGGAGAACCAGACATTATGCAAAGCACATTATACACATGATTTCCTTAGTTCTCACCACAACCCCATGAAGCAGAAGCAATTCTCATTCCCGTTTTACAGATGAGGAAACAGGTTAGGAAGCAAATGTGACTTGCCCAAGGTCATTCTATTAGTAACTGGTACAGCTGGGATTCCACTCATGTCTGCCTAATCTCACAGTTCGTGGTCTTAATAACTACACTGGAATTGTTAATTTATATACCCACTTCATATTTAATTTGCATGTAGAGATCTAGGCCATAAAAAGAGTTTTGATCGAAGTAACACATAGACTTTTCCCACACGTGCCAATGGATTCCAAGATTCTGGAGGAGTAGAATGCTATGGAAATTATAAACGATCACCATAAGACGACAGAATACTCTATACTTCATGGAATTTTGCTCAGAAGACAGACACTAATAGCCTAAACCTACTACACCAAAGGGCTCAGAGTGTCCAAAGTCAAACAAACGTGTTCTGAGAGACAGAATGTTACCACTATGTGGCTTCACCTCTCACAGAAACTTACAGCCAAATGCCATTTTCCCCTCTGCCAGCACAGACAATGCATTGCCTTTGTGTCTTCCACCCAAATCCTGAAGGCAATTCTATTTCTAGATCATTAGTGATAGAAATGAACTGGAAACGAAATGGAGATTTCTAGTTAACAGGCTCAATGCTTTCTTCGGCAGAGACTAGGAGAAATCATCATGGTTTTATAATGTTTATTGGCTTCTAGGGCCAAGAGTTGCTTCCTGTAAGAGGATGCAATGGCTTTTCTAGTCTAGCTGCCTGCCTTTCCTGCAGTAGAGGTGCTTTACTGTGCTGACTGTGATCTAGAATAAGTAAATTATCATGGTGCAAGTTTCTCAACCTCAGCTCCACTGACACTGGGGGTGGGATAAATACTCTGTTGAGGGAGCTGTCCTGTGCATTGTAGGACGGTTAGCAGCTTCCCTGGCTTCTACACACCTGACACCAGGAGCACCCCTCTAGTCGCAAACACTAATGTCTATACCAAATGGCCCCTGAGAATTGGCCTGATTGAGAACCACTGATCACAGTGTATTTCTTTTTTAACATCTTTATTGGAGTATAATTGCTTCACAATGGTGTGTTAGTTTCTGCTTTACAACAAAATGAATCAGTTATATATATACATATGTTCCCATATCTCTGCCCTCTTGCATCTCCCTCCCTCCCACCCTCCATATCCCACCCCTCTAGATGGTCACAAAGCACCGAGCTGATCTCCCTGTGCTATGCGGCTGCTTCCCACTAGCTATCTACCTTACGTTTGGTAGTATATATATGTCCATGCCGCTCTCTCGCTTTGTCACAGCTTACCCTTCCCCCTCCCCGTATCCTCAAGTCCATTCTCTAGTAGGTCTGTGTCTTTATTCCTGTCTTACCCCTAGGTTCTTCATGACATTTTTTTCCTTAAATTCCATATATGTGTGTTAGCATACGGTATTTGTCTCTCTCTTTCTGACTTACTTCACTCTGTATGACAGACTCTAGGTCTATCCACCTCATTACAAATAGCTCAATTTCATTTCTTTTTACGGCTGAGTAATATTCCATTGTATATATGTGCCACATCTTCTTTATCCATTCATCCGATGATGGACACTTAGGTTGTTTCCATCTCTGGGCTATTGTAAATAGAGCTGCAATGAACATTTTGGTACATGGCTCTTTTTGAATTATGGTTTTCTCAGGGTATATGCCCAGTAGTGGGATTGCTGGGTCATATGGTAGTTCTATTTGTAGAATTTCTCCAAAGAAGATATACAGACTGCCAACAAACACATGAAAGAATGCTCAACATCACTAATCATTAGAGAAATGCAAATCAAAACTACAATGAGATATCATCTCACACCGGTCAGAATGGCCATCATCAAAAAATCTAGAAACCATAAATGCTGGAGAGGGTGTGGAGAAAAGGGAACCCTCTTGCACTGTTGGTGGGAATGTAAATTGATACAGCCACTGTGGAGAACAGTATGGAGGTTCCTTAAAAAAACACAGTGTATTCTTAAACCTGGATTTTTCACATCATTTTAAAAACAGCGTGACCTTCCCATGGTTCAGAGTACCCTATGAGCTTGTCCCTCTAGGTGTGGCTGATTGGGCAAAGATCGACAGATGACCCAAGCTGTGTCAATCACATTCAGTCTTTTTGGAGAAGGCATTTAAGACACAGGAGGCGAGTATACTTGGGCTATACCATGATGCTGAGTGAGATCAGAGTTGGTACCACAGAAATAAAAGCTTCACACAAATCCCTAAGTTGTGGGAGAGCAAAAGTTAAAACCCTTTAAGAGGGAACCTGTCTACAGAGAGGAGAATGAGGGAAAGAAAGAACAAAAACAAAGAAAACAAGAATGGCAGCTGCCTAAATAGTTTATGAATCCTATGAAGTTTGGCTGAATTTCCTGTAACTGGGTTTCCCAGGATTCCTCTATTTTCTTAAAAAAATAAAATTTCTCCTTTCTTGGTCTAGCTTGTGTGTGTTTCCTTTCTAACCACCTCATACTTCATAATGAAAATACATGAGTCAATCTAGAAGGTGTCCTTCCCCCTCTATATCTAGAGGTAGGATCATGGACCCTAAGGCAAGAGATTTAGGTTCTAATTCCTGCTTTGTGACCTGAGCAAGTGAGTCACTTCTCTGAGTCCTGATTTTCTTACGAAGAATTTGAAGATCAGCTCACATTTGGCTCTAAAATTATGAAAGATAAAGATGGGGAAAGACATCTGTGATCGCTTTGAACTTTGGACTCTCTGTTTGACAGGCATATAAAATTGTTTAAAGATGGTGGTCAAGACTTGGTATTAGAGTCAGTTACTTTCGTCTCAAGAGTTAGTACAGCTACAACTTATCAATCATGGGACCAATGGAATAGTGATTAACCCTTCTAAGCCTCAGTTTCCTTCATGTTTAAAATGGGAGGGAAAGTGTATCTGCCCCAGGGGTCCCCGTCTCCAGGTTTTCAAGCCCTTTTCATCCACTCCCATGCTGAACAGATAGGGTTGACTTATATAACCAATGTGATATTGTGAAAACAATGAAGGATAACTTCTGAGCCTCTATCATAAAAGAAAAGGTCACTGTGGCTTCTACATTGTTCTCCTGGGTCACTCACTCTGGGGAAAGCTGCTGCCATGTTGTGAGGACACCCAGCCCCTTTGGAGAGGTCCATGTGGCAGGGCACAGAGGCCAGCTGCCAACAGTTCTGTGAACGGGCCATTTTAAAACCACCCTCCAGCATCAGTCAAGCCTTCAGATCTTGACAGTAACCACGGAAGGGACCCTAAGCCAGAACCATCCAGCTAAGCTAAATTCCTAATCCATGGAAACTGTGAGACAACGTTTGCCGTTTACAGCTGCTAACTTTTGGGGGGAGGGCATAAATTGTTACATAGCAATAGATAACAAAGATGGGGATGTTGGGATGAGTAAATAAAATAATGCATGAGAAATGTTTAGGACAGGGTTTGGTACATGGTGAACTCTCAGGGCACTTCTATCTGTTCATGAATGTATGTGAACCCCTAGAGCAGTGCCTGGCACATAGTAAATGCTCACTAAATATGTGTTGAATGAATGTTAGGTATTATTTTTTCACTACCATTATCATCATCATCATAATCATACATAACCTCGACCCAAAATCAATTCCCAGATGAGTTGGACCCTCAAAATTATAGACTTGAAAAGATTCCTTTACCTTATCTTCTCTACACAATGGTCAACCAACAGCTATTTGAAAATGCCAAAGCCAGAGAAACAAGAATTCAAACTCTATGTAGAGGGCTGGCATTTGTCTAACTTTGCAGCACTTTGGATGCACCTTCTTCATTATCCTGAACCATACTTAGATGAAACAAAACATATATATTATGCACAGTAACGATGCAGATGAACTCCTAGAGAGAGGTGTAAAGCCAGCTACTTACCATCGACACAGGAAGGTCGGTTTCTTGTCGTTCCAGCCACTTTCCCAGGTAGACAGGAACACTTGACTGTTTGCGATCGCTCCTCAATGCGGTTCTTATTACAACATCTGTGCGCAGCGATCACTTCACATGTCCCTCCTTCTGGCAAGAGAGGAAGAATCAGGACACTGATTAGAAATAATTCAGTGGTCATTCAGGCATGTGAGGGTATGTGCGAAGGGGTTGGGGAAAGTGAGAGAAATAAAAGGAAGAGTTTCTATGAGGTACAGTTACTGTGGGATTCTCTCCCATAACATGTACATATACATGCATACAAGATTATGTACAAGGGATGTCTCATCTTGGAGAAGACAAGCATCACAGCAGTACTCTTTAAATGCAACAAAGAGCACCAATGAAGAGCCCTCAAGAGGCAACACTTCCTGGCTGTACGTACGGAGAGGCAGCGGAGTAGTGAATGCCTGGAGCTAACACAAAATGAAGATGTTACCACATTTAAATGCATTACATTTGGGGAGCTCACCCCTGTGTTATCTTTGCATTTAGAATTCTCTGTACTCCTACTAATGATAAGCGACAGACACTCCAGTGATACAGAACCTGCAGTGGCAAGAAAACTGCCCAGAAATGAGCTCTCCTTCCCAGCACCTGCTCCTCTCAAGCGGGATGAATAGAAAATCTAGTTGTGCAGTCATTTCCCCAGTCCAGATCTCACCCAAGAGGGATAGAAAGAGTCACTGGAGAACATCGTCATGTGCTTTAGATGGAATCTCAAATTACAGACCAAGGCATACGGCTTCACTTCATCGTTACAGGTCAGCCATGCATTCGTCAGAATTTAGTGGCAACTTAGGGTGTGCCACTGTCTGCTAGGTTCTTAACAGGTGCTCTCCCGGGTGTGTCAAATGTCACTGAGATTCAGCTGGATCTTTCCAGACCGCAGGACACCAGCTAAGCCAGTTCTCCAGGGACACAAAAGATACTCCAAGTTATCAGAAACCAGGAATCAACTTTCCTAACATCAAGTTTTGCATTCAGGAAGGATGTTTTTCATTTGACAAGAATGGACCCATAACATTTAGGATCCTTGGCATTTAGGATTCAGTTGGCAGTAATTCCTCAAGCATTTATGAAGCAACCACTGTCCACAAATTACTAGAAGGGATGTGTATCCAGCCTGTACATGGTGAGCACTTAGGAAACATTGTAAAAAAGGAGCAGAGGGAGGGAAGACAGGAGGGAGGGAAGAATTTAAACCCAACACCATCCTATCCTGGGGCACTGGTCTCCTTGCAGGCTACTGGCTGAACATGGCAGGCGTGATCCCTTTTGAGCGTTGCTCTGAAGAATAGTCTCGACAAGCTGAACTAGGTACCACCTAGGACAGTCTTCTAGTGGATCTCTGGCTTATTCTCACCTCTTCCATATCTTTCCCAAATGTTATTTTATCGGCGGCACATTTGACCACCTTATTGAACTCATAATTCCCTTAGCCAGCACGCATGACCTCACTTTGCTCTTCACCATGACCCGTCCCACACCCCACTGCCAGGGTACCTGTAACTTTCAAATACAGCATATAATTTATTTATTTATTGTACTTATTGTGTGTTCCCCACTGGAATGTAATTTCCTCAAGGACAGGTGTTGTATTGTCTTCCATTAAACATCGTATCGTTATGAGAATTTCAAAAGTGCTTTTAGTACATATTTCATTTAAGTTGCAAAGTTGTTCAAAGATAGAAATAGGACGATTGTTACCTGTATTTTTTAGTGAGGATGCAGACTTAAAGCAGCCAAGTGACCTAGCCATAAAACTAATGGTGATAATAAAAGTATTACAGGAGTTAACCATTTATTGACTCTTTACTGTGTAACTGACATCATGGTAGATACCGTCTAAACCTTCAATTTACTCTATGCTCCCGAAAGCCCAGTGAGCTTATGATTACCTTTTACAGAGGAGGCAACTGAGATCCAGAGCAGCTTAAACATTTGCTCACGTTTTACTTAGCAAGTACCTGGCAGCATCCGGACCAGAATTCAGATCCTCTGACCCCATATATATGTTCTTTCCCCGGTCCCACCCTGGCACCCATACTGCCACTCCTCTGCAAAGGGACTAGGAATTGACAAGTGCTCCATTTTCATTAAAACCTTGTAAATAAAGTCAATGACCCCAGACCACATCCTCCTCAGGCTCACGGATGATGGATTTGCACACTGGAAGCCAGAGGTGTTGCTCTAAATAACAAGCTCATCTGGTCTTGACAAGTTGAACTATGGCTCCAATTACACCTGCTGCTCAGATACACCAATGCGGAGCCCAGAACCAGGTCTCAGAGGACCACAGGACCTTGCCATTTAGAAAGTCTGAATGGCCCTGTCATACCCAAATCTCCTGATTCCCAAGGTTTACACTTGTGACTGACCTACCCCTAGTCAATCAGAGAAATCTAACCTTTCAATCTATTCTAACTACGAAAGCCTAGCCCACTGACTTGTAATGACAAAGAGAAAATTAGATCTTTGACAGGAAAAGGCTCACATCTGCAGTCCTTTGGTCAGAAGTCTTCAAGTTATGCCTAGTGGGGCTTCACAGATTATCTGAGGGGGCTCAGTTATATCACTGGAGGAAAGGAGAAAGCAACTCTAGATACTTTATTTTTAATATTCACTATAGTACTTCAATGTTTTATTTAAATGTTTATTTTAACATTCAGTATAATCCTGCAAAGGAGTTCCTCTGCTAAGGAAAAAGTGAAAACAACTGTACTTCGCTGCTGATCAGCTCTGAAGCTAGTATCAAATGACACGTATTTATTGGATAGATGGATGATTGAACCAGATGAAAAATGAATTACAAATCTGTCATGGATTATTGCACAGTCATTTAACATGGAACTTACAGTTTTTCGAGAAGCTTAGATGTCTTTGCTACGGTAGTGTATAGCAAGCTGGTAAGATATACTCCCCCTTTTCAATTTCTATGTGTTTTTTTATTTCTTGGCTATATCAGAAGCCCACATTTACTTTGGTCCACCCAGGACATAGTGAGAGGCTGATCAAATTCTGTGAAAAGAAATACAATTCTGGACTTCTATAATAACCACAGGGATAAAACTTTTCAAGACCCTCTGCAACTGACTATACAGTCTTATTTACCTATTGGCCTCATCAGTTGGCTGCTTCAGAAAGGAGACTGGAAATCAAAATTTTCCCAGCTTTGGCCCCCATGAAAGGAAAGGGTTAGGTTTGTCATAACCCTTTCTGGGAACTAGAAAATTGTTCTTTTAAATCGATTTTATCTGCATTTTAAGAATTACCTAGTGAACTGTCCTTTCAAAACTAAGTGCCAAGGTTACTGCAGAATCATAATGATAATATTTGTCATGTAAGTGTCTTTCAGTCTTTGGCGCCAATGCCAGTCCATTCTAAATTTTATCTCAGTCCAAGTCAAAATGATTTCAAGATGATCTGTGGCCTCTCAAAGGAAAGTCATTTAAGTGCCCAGAATATTGAGCTTTCCTTTCTTGCTTATGGATTTCTGGAAACTCCCTTCTTTTCTGGATTTCCCTCAGCATCTGTAGATCCAGCAAAGAAGACAGGTGAAGTAACCTACTAGCTGATGGCAGAGAATGTGTCACAAACATAAGCCAGTGTGGAATTCAGACTTAGCAGGTTGTTGCTTGTATCACCACTTTGTCTATAAAAAACACACCTAAGATGAAATATAAGCAATTAGCCTTCTACCCTAAATCTAGCGTTGTAAGGGGTCGCATTGTTCTTCCAGATTAGGAGGTAAATACAGTAATTATATGACTAATGCAGGCCAATCTGAAAAAGTTACATGCGTTAGATGCACATCAATTTCACAGTTCTCCCTCCACGCAAATTTTTAGAACAGTGGCATTGCTTCCCACTCCCCTTGCCCATGTTCCCCAGGTGGCAATGGGAGAGTCCCCCGCAGGGAAGCTCCCCCGGGCAGCTCTCCACTTCCCCTGTCTGCTCTTTCTTTTGGATTTGTCAGCACTCTGAGTACATTATCAAAACCGATTTTTAACAGGAAGAGAAAGTTTCTACTACCCAAAAAAAAAAAAAAAAAAAAAAGACAGCATTTCAAGATTATTTCTCGCAGCAGCAACAGCTGGAGAAGTTAAAAAAAATGCCAAGCTCAATATGCTCCCAGCAATGACCCCTCCTTCCCAATTCAATGCATCACTGTCTTGCCCTGTACAAGTGAGGAAACACAAGAAGATGAATTGCTAAGGATAATATTTCTTTTAAAAAAGAGTTCCCACAGATGACAATTCCATGTCATGATGGAAAGGGAGGATGAGATTAGGAATGACTGTCAGGCAGATGGCTTAAAACTTGAAGGTTGGCGTCCTAAAACAGTTTGCCCCCCAAAATGGACATCTAATAGAAATAGCTTATACCAACCTACCTGATTGCTCTGAGCTATAAACTGGGTCAACCATTTAAAAATGGGCACTTGTGGGAGATTGCTAAGGTCTAATCCTTTTCATCTGCCAGGGAATTTGACGTCCAGTAGTATGTTTTGGTATTGATGTTTTTCCATGACCAAGCATAGCCAAGTGTTTGGAAATTATCACAACACCAAGTTTGCTGGGAAAGAAGACGCTGGGTGAGACTGTAAAGTTGAAATGGAAGAAAATTATCTTTTTTTTTTTTAAACTTAAGTCTAAACTCTGTATTTTGGGGGGAGGGGGGTCCCTGTATTCACTATTCAACGCTTCTTTAGGTGGTCTCCTTGAATCAGATTGTAAGTTAGATTTCCCTGCTATATGATCCTACAATCTCACATAATTATCCCATAATAATATTCACAATGCATTATTTTGGCATTTTTAAAGAATATTTCACTTTTCTTATCTGTACAAGAACAGCAAGTTTTCTGTTTCATTACTCTGTTACTGGGCCCATGTCTGGCCTATAGATATTTGTTGAATGAACCTCTTCCCCAAAGACTAGCTTTTGTCCCCGACTGTATGCTCACTTAAGTAAGCCAGACTTTTCTTTTATAGCGCGTCTCCTAATTGGAATGATTGGTTTACTACCTGTCCACCTTGTTGGGCTAGACACTCTTGTGATGGCAGGGACCACATCTTGTTTACTTCTTTATCCCTAGTGCCTGGAGTAATAGTTGACATTCACACATTCGCTAAATTACTGAATAATTGAATGACTGAATAAGGGATAGAAGGAATAAAGGGAAGAAGCAGAGGACGGAAGAAGGAAGGGAAGGAGTGAGATGGGAGAATGAAAGAGGAAGAAAGGAGAAACTAAGAGAAGAAAAAGAAGAGAAGAAAGACTGATTATAAATTAATCCTCTTTGGGGAACTTTTCCTGAGTATCCATTACGTGGTCTTTTCAGAAAATAAACTTGAATGATAAATCTAGCTTTTGCAAAGAAGTGACGGACCTTCAAATACACCTTCCAGAAAAATCAGCTTGGAACTCTCATTTGGGGGAGAGCCAGACTGTACAAAGGAAAAGCTTTTCATTCTAAGTGAAATGACTGGAAAATGAAAGAGCAATTTAGAGTAACCATAAGGAAACTTCTGTCCTCATTAATAGCTAAGCCAGGATATATCTGCTTATCGTCGAAGCGGACTTTTAGAGGACATGAATAAAATGTGATTAAGGAATGTTAAGATTGACATGATAATCCGGATCCTTGCCTTTTCACTTTATTGCAAATGGTTCCTTTCTTTAAAAGCTGTTAAGTGTAAGGAAAACCACAGGTTTGTTGAGATTCACTTTTGTAGGACTTCTTGATCAAGGCCTTATAAGTAGCTCTCTTGGAATCTATTGTAGCGGAAGTCAGAAATGGATATTTAGGACTGTGTTAAAAATGCTTTATTGACCCACTGGACTGGAAGGAAGCTCCAGGTGTCTTTGTAAATCATTGACAAGAGAGACACTGATGGATCTTTAAGCATGTCTTGGTCGAGGAGGGCAAAATGGCCACTTGATTTTTTTATGTTTGAGATTAAACAAATTACCATCTCCTCTGTCCTAGGGTTCTGGCGTATATTCAGGATAGACAAATATAGGAAAAAGAAACAACTACTGGGGTAGACAACCATGTTTTAGGCAGTATAGCATAATGAATACAATAAAATATTGTAGAATCAGGGCCCCAAAGTGCAAGTCCTAAATCAGCTTCCTGTTTTTCTCCATTCTATGTCTCAAGGTTCTCCTCTGTAAAATGTGGATAATAATAGCATTAACTTATTAGGGTTGTTTTGAGGACTAAATGGGTATGAGAAATGAATAAGTATAGACAAACTGATTATAATAATACTTGCCTCAAAGTAGGCACTAAACTATATTCTGCTGTTAGTAATACTATTGGGATCATTATCTTTGACTAGATCAGAATTACTTGTGGAAACATATTGGACTCTTCGAAATTTTTTCCCTCTTTTGACCAACATGGACCATTCCCCATACCCATCTCCTTACTCTTACCCCAAGGCCAGTGGTGGGGGAACAACATTTAGACCTCACCAGTCCCTTGAGATAAGATTGCTAAAGGTACTGTATAATACAGTAGACTCAACAAGCATCCCCCAGATTTCCCCTTCATAGTTTTTAAAGAAGAAAATGGCTCAAACATTGGATATGTTCGAACTCCTACTGTAGAAATCATTTTTAATAACTGCTCTAACAACATGGAAATATATTTTACTCGAAGATATACCAATGAGGTTACAAGAAGAACATTCTTGAATCTTTACTGATCTTTATATACTACAGAACTTTTACTTGTTTCCAGGCAGGATGCCTTGGATGGCATTAGGGAGGGGAACCCAAGTAATGGTTTGGGCATCAGACTGGCATTGTGCTATTCTCAGATCTGCTGGAGAATCTGTGTTAAAATAAGGCTGAAAATGTAACATCTCCTCCTGTGTATTTTTTGCCCCCAAATTTGTTTGCCTGATCTGGATCTGCTGTCAATCCAATGCAAATTAATGCAGTCACTGAAACAGCTTATTGCCCAGTAGGGAAAGCCACTGGAAGGCTGGGTGGGACATTCACCCTGGATGTTGATGTAAGTTTCTGGTAACTAAATCACAGTATCAGTGCCCTTCAGCTTCCCTGGGTTATGATCTCAAATAAATTAATCAAATTCTATTATGGTGATTAGGGAAAGAGTTGGAATGAAACACGGCTTAGAAAGAAAGCTATGTCCACTCTTCCCCTCTGAGGTGCAACATTCTCAATCTAAATCCTGCTAGGATTTCTCCCAACTCTATCCTTACACCGACATCACTCATCCAGCTGGGTGAGAGTTTATCAGGTTTTCCTTTTCTATTGCTAGCCTTCAGGGCTGAGAGCAATATGCAAACAGTTTCTTGAATAGAAACAGGCAACCCTGTTTTACAGAAGCCACACCTCTACGTATATTAATTTCTTTTAAGTTACCTGAAATACTGACATGAAAGGTTGATTATATGAATATATAAATGTTATCTGAAATAATCAACATCATTTGAGCTACTAGCTGGGTGACTTGGAGCAAGATGTAACCTCTAAGCCGTGGTCCCTTGTAAGTAAGATGCCAAATTTAAGGAATGTTCTGAGGATTAGAGACTGTGTATCAACAGTAATTAACACACTGGGCAGGACACAGTAAGTCCGCTCTAAATAAGAGCTGACATTCTTCTTATTGTTAACCTAAAAAATGAAACCCAGTTTCAAAGACAATACTGGAGACAGTTACGTCTGACATGAGTTTTGATGGACGGACAGAATTCTGAAAGGCTGGAAAATGGAGGCATTTACTTGTCAAGCTCCAAGACCCCCCGTCAGATGTCTGAACTGTCTGTGCAATGATGGGTGGTCGAACGTGCTTTCTCCTTTGCATCCCTGCCTCAGCTACTCTTATGTCTTTATTCATTTTTCTTCCTGATATTTATTTAATGGCATACAAGCAGTAATACACTCTGAAAAGGAAGCCCAATAATAATTACAAACTTCAAAAAATTCTCTTAAAATGAAATTGTTCTATTATCCTGCATGGGTAAGTGTAATGGATGTTAAAAGGAACATGGGTGGTGATGATACACCATCTCCATTATTGAAATGTGAATGGACAGCAGGCAACGTGGTGACTCAAAATCCATCACCTCTAAACCATAACTGTTTTATGACATTTTTTCCTCCAGCTAAACAAAAATACATGCTATGGAACAACATTCCTGAGTTGGCTTAGAAGCAAAGACAAGAAGATCAAGATAAAATCTGAGATAATCTAGGGAGAAATGACTGTGAAATACTATCCCCAGAAAGAAACATTTTCACTTTAGGTTCTGATGATCCCTGGTGGGTCCTCTTGCTGAGTCTTAAATTGATCTTAAATTCTAAGTCCTTACTTTGGTACCCACAGGAGAACCACATGAAAATCCATAGATATTAGCTTTTACTTCCATCTATGGTCTAATTACTCTCACACTCCTAAGTGAGTTATCAAGTGTTATGGAAATCTGTTATACAGACACTAAAATTAGCATTTTGCTTGTGTCTATTGAATTCTATAATTAAGGGTTTTGTAAGGCAGGGGTCTCTGCGATATCAATGGCTGGGACTTTTCTAAGTCCTAGAGGATCCATGTGTGGTAGGATGGTTAAGAGCATAGCATTTGAGACTGGATTTTGGAGCCATATTTAATTGACTGGATTTAAATGCTGCCTGCACCCTTTGTGAGCTGTATTATCTCAGGAAAAAAACATTTAAGCTTTCTATTCTTAGCTTCCTCATCTGTAAAATGGGGAAAATAATACTTTCATGATCAGGTTGCTGTGAGGATCAGTGAGTAAACACTTGCAGTGCCCTTAGAACAGTGCCTGAAGTATAAGAACAAGGCAAGTGTTTGCTATCAAGAGTCTTGCTATTATTAATTTTAGCTGTTGTGGCCATTAGGGCTTCCCAATGACTATCTCTGGCTCTCTTCCTCTGGGCTTACGGTAGTTCCTAGTTCCCCTGTGGGAGGTGGGTCCATACGACTATTTCTGTGTTAAAGGAAGTGATGTGTGACCTACATACCAAGCTTTTAATTCCTTATGGAAGATTCTCCAGGGTTCTCTTTCTGCTGGTGTGGTAACCAGAAGTAATTTAGATCAGGGATCAGCAAACTTTTTCTATAAAGGTCCAGGTAGAAAATATTTTTGGTTTTGTTGGTCATCTGATCTCTGTGGCAACTACCAAACTCTGCTGTTGGAATATGAAAGCAACTACAAACAATACATAAACAGAAGTGTGAGTGTGTGCCAATAAAATATTATGTACGGAAACTGAAACTTGAATTTCATGTTAATTTTTAGGTGTCACAAATATTCTCCTTTTGATTTTTTCCCAGCCTTTGAAAAACGTAAAGATCATTCTTAGCTCATGAGCTATAAAAAACAAATGGCGAGCCAGATTTGGCCTACGGACCATAGTGTGTCCACCCCTATTTTGGTTATTGGCTTCCCCCCCCCCCCCAGTTCTAGTTCCTGGGTAACTCCTTCAAACACAACCCCTCTGATGAACCACAGTGGGCATGTTGCTTGATCAAGAAATAAACCTTCATCGTTTTAAGCCAATGAGAGTTGGGGCTGGTTTGTTATCGAAGCTTAACACAGCCTAATCTGACTAATATATTATTCTTTAAGGTGATGAGAATAAAAGAGGTATATTACCCCCTCAAGAGTGCTTAAATAGGTTCCGTAAATATGTTTAACAATAACTAGGGTGGAACCAATCCAAGGCTTTTACCCGGGAAGGGAAGTATAGTCTTTCAAGTCGACGCCTTCCATGAAGAACTGGAATGAGATACAGCAGCTCAGCTTCCTCCTCTGTGCAAATGCGCCATCCAAGCCAAGTATCTGGCCCTTGTCATCTGGGTGTTTTATTGGTTTAGCTGAGAGGTAATCATGAAAGTATATATTTCTTTATATCATGAGATAGTGCCTCTCCTCCACAGCCACAGAGATCAGAAAACACACATTTAGGGGAAAGAAGGCAAACAGAAACTGATTTGTGTTACACATTGTAGAAGTCATTAACTATGACTCAGGTAGAAAAACTTATTCTCTTTTTGACAGTGATGACAATTTAATAGTATTTGACTCTGCCACGTTACATAAAGCGTCTGGAGGCATTGGAAAGGACTGTTTATCAAGATGATAAACAAGGTTTCATTTCCTTCCTGGCTGCATGGATGTGATCAGAAGTCTAAGGCCATCCGAAATCACTTAGCCTGGTCACCAGGCAGACGTTAAGCTACTTGGGACCATCTGCGCTTGAAATGAGCTTCACTTAATGGACCTGCTGGATCAGGTCAGCACTAAGGAAGGAATGTTTGCATGAGTACCTGAGCACTGGGGCATTCAGTGTGGACTTGGGGGCTGAGGGAAGGGTATTAGTCCTACTAAAACTCTGCTCTCTGGGAACCTCATATTCACTAATTTCAAAACATACAGCCAGTTTCGCCTTCTGATTTGGGTAAATCAGGCTGGATAAATTCTCAGCATGCTGGGAATAGAATGAGTTTGTATGGGTGAGTATAATAAAAAACACTTACAAAATAAGTGTTTGTTCTTAGTATTGTTATCATTACTATTAACTGTGGGAGTCATTAATGCCATTACTCAATTCTACTTTGTAGTAGTTCTCTATTCTTTTTACCTGCCCAGCAAACACTCCCACTTCTACTGGTGACTGCTTCCTTGTTTTCCTTATGGAGCCAATGGCCTTGTTCCCCGTTCTCAGCTCATGGGGTTTTGAAGTTGGTTCTAACCCTGATCCAGAAGAGGGCACAAGACTCAAGACTAGCTTAGTGGATTATGCACTCTCTAGGGACCAAGCGAGTGCTACAAGGGCTGGTACCTAGCTCAAGCTGTACACAGTGAGATCTAATAGTAAAACATTTATTCTTGGGAAAATATAGGTTTTTTTCCTACAAGTGTTTCTGATGAAAAGATATAAATCTGGAGCTTGCCACTATCTTAGTACTATGACAGAAAAGTATGCAAATGAATGGAATCAACAAAGAAGGAAGCCAAGTGGAAAAGCAGAGTGCTTCCTGCTGTGATTGTTAGTGCTACTTGATATAGCTGTGCCTGAAGCTGGTGGCTGAACTTTAGCCAAAAAACACCTTATTTTAAAAATTGAGTTTGAATTATTTTTTCTACTACTTGCAATAAAGAGTCATGAAGTACAGTTATACTAAAGGCATTAAGAAGATTTTCTGCAATTATCTCTTCTTCTTATCTATAAATTTTATTATATGGAGGACCCTACGGTAGGTACCAAAATTAAACCAGATATCACCCTATCTAAATGCCACCTCCTGAGGGAAACATTCTGTAACTTCCCTTATTAGGTCATTCACATCTCCTCCCTCCCATGCCAGCCTCTCAGAGCACTGTGACCTTTTTCACTTCAGCACATCCACAACTGGAAGTTTACATGTGTTTGTTAAATACTTTTTATCATTGTCTACTTCCTGTAATAAGTAAAAAGCCCTGTGAGGCAGGGACCATATCTGTTGTCAATGATCACATTATCCTGAGTACCCTGCACAAGAACTAACTGGGGAAAACAATGTTGCACACTCAGTACTTATTCTCTTCTTTTTCAAAGAGCTAGATCAACAATTTTGAGCAGAGTGGCTATACAGCCACACATTCAAAAATATTTTTCTATTCCTCTTATAGCTATGATGGACACATGGCAAAGTTCTTGTCAATGAAAGGAAAATAACTATAAATGAAAATCTGCTGAGGTTATCTAGAAAGACTTTGCTTTCCTTACGTAACACTTCCCCCTTCCTATACCATTTTTTGCTTCTTCCTGTCCGAAATGCAGGCTTGAAGCCTGGAACTACAGCAGCCATTTTGTGCCGGTGAGAGAAAGGAAGGTCAAAGTTAAAATCACAGAGATTTTAACTTTGAGAGTGTTGGGTAACTGAGCCAAAGTCGCCAAATGAACCTCCAGAATTTCTATTGCATGAGAAAAAAATAAATGCCTGCTAATTTGCTTAACCTAGTTGAGATGTCTATTACCTGCAACCAAATGTAGTCCTGATATATTGGTACATGGTACGATTTTGATAAGTACTTTTAAAATGTATGAGTAAATGAAAGGAAGGAAGTATCCTTGGCTTCAAAGATCTAGTCAGAAAGTTAAGACAGAGAAAATAAAAATGAATGATTCAAAGTAGAAAGCGATAAATGTAATGAGAGTGTAGACTCTCTCCATTATTGGAGTGTATGAAGAATTAGAAGATACTACCTTTATCCTAATGGATTCAGAAAGACTTGTTGGAGTAAAAGAATTTGATTCAGGACTTTGGTCCTTCAAGAATGATTTGTTCTTGTGGTGATAGGAGATGGACACTTTAGGTTCAGAGAACAGGGTGAGCAAATAGCTAAAGATGGGACCTGTGACAGACTCTAGAGCACCCCCTCTTCATGCTCTGTCTAATCCCCTCCCCTTAGTGAGGGTGGTACTTTTAGAATATAGACTATGGAACAGAGTAGAGCAAAGGTGATAGGATGTCACTTCTGTGGTTAGGTTATATATGTGGCAAGGATGATGTGCTATCACTCCCATAATTATCTTTTATCTCTATCTCTATCTGTATCTCTGTCTGTATCTGTATCTCCATCTCTATCAAGTCTTGTTAGCATGCATTAGAGGGACTTTATTTTCAATGCTGGCTTTGGAGAAGTGAGCTGTGAGAGGGTCTATGGAAATGTCTACATGGCAAGAAATTGCAGGTGGACTCTAAGAGCTGGGGGTGGCCTCTGGCTGGAAGTCATACAACAGCAAAGACATGAACTCTGCCAACAATCTAAAGGAATGTGGAAATGGGTATTTCCTCAGTGGATCCTCTGTGGGGAGTCCAT
The DNA here is from genome assembly GCF_963455315.2 of Globicephala melas. Lineage (NCBI taxonomy): Eukaryota > Metazoa > Chordata > Mammalia > Artiodactyla > Delphinidae > Globicephala > Globicephala melas. The sequence goes on from NC_083324.2 coordinate 21,878,370, forward strand.
GTGTCCGTCAACTCATACCCACCTAGTACACTTTTCCTCAAATGTTTAGGGATTCGTTAGGTAATTTCAGGTAAAAATCTCTACTGCATTTGATATCAGATCTCAGTTACCAAGGACATCTAAAAATCAAGATCATTCATAATATCTAAACAAGTATGAAAACACACATCTTGGTCTTCCCTGAACAATCAGATTGCTCAGGGAAGAAAAGAACATACAGGTTTACTTTATTGAGACATAATTATTTGTTCTCTTTACTGGTGTGAGGATAGGATAATGGAATATCACATTACAGGGGTTCAAGTGTTGTTGGTTCCTTAGAGGTGGAAGAAAAAGCAGAAGCAATGAAGTTCTCTTAAAAATCTCACTTATATAGACTTTGTTTCTGGAGATGCACTTTGGTTTTGTGATTACCCTGAGGGTCCTTGGCTGGAATATTGGCTTTATGTCTTACTGAATGGAAAATTTTGACATGTCACTTAAACTTCCTGACCCTTAATTTACTTGTCTGTAAAATGGAGGTAATTGTAACTATCACTTTCTGTAGTTAAAACCTGCTGTTTCTGCTTGCCTATGTTTCATTCTCTCTTCTGAAAACAGCATGTCAGGTTTTCTTTGGGAGTAACAACCCCCAGCTTATTTTTAGTCCATGCAGGGCAGGTGAACAAAAGCTCCAGGGGTGGGATTGTGACCTAGACCTGGCCAATCGGCACAGTCTTTCCACAGCCACAGAGATTGGTCTGCAGATGGGCTTGTCATCCAATTTGGTTCAATCAGACTGAACCTGAGGCTAAGTGGAAAAACTGAAAAAAAGTTTTCTTTCTGTTGTACTAGAAGATGCAAGCTGAGCTTTTCAGAGATCCTGCGTGAGACTGAGTTGACATGGAGAACAGTGGAGACAAGTGATAGAGAGGGAGCCGGCCCTCATGATACACTTGAGCTGCTAGGTCTAGCACTGCCGGCTCTACCTCTGAACTCTTTCTTTAAATGTGTCAGTACATTATCTTCCTTTTATTATAGTGGCTTTAGCTATTTAGAGTTCTGTGCCTTTTTTTCTTCATGCCACATCTCCAGGTCTCTGACAGCAACTGGTATCCAACGGTTCAATTCAATTCAATTCAGTTCAATTCTGACACTACATGGAGTTAGTGCAGACCCCACGGGTTGAAGGGCTCAGTCCTACAACACTGACCTCACTTCAGATAACAGTTGCAAATGGGGTGCCCAAACCTCTTGTCCTTCTGCTGAACTTGGTGATAAATTCAGGAGTTCTCATGACCCCTCAGGTTCAATAACTTGCTAGAATGGCTCACAAAACTCAGGAAGGCAGTTTACTTATGCTTACTGTTTTATTATAAAGGATTTAACTCAGGAAGAGCCAAAGAGAAGAGATGCATAGGACAGGTATGGTCAGGGTGGGGTGAGGGGTGGGAAATGGAGCTTCTGTACCTGCTCTAGGTGCTGCCACCTCCCAGCGCCTCAGTGTGTTCAACAACCCAGAAGCTCTCAAAACCCTGTCATTTTAGGGAGGTTTTATTACCTGGCCATGATTGATTTAAATGACGAGCCATTGGTGATTAACTCAACCTCCAGCCCTACTTCTCTCCAATTCTTTAACTATGCCTTGGTCTTTCTGGTCATCAGCTCTGGTCCTGAAACTATTTAGGGATCCCTGGTCATCTCATTATCGTACAAAAGACGTTCATAACTTCAGAGTGCCCAATGGTTTTAGCAGCTGTGTGCCAGGAACTGGGTACAAAGACAAAACACCTTCTATGATTGTACGTTGTACTTCATAGAATCTTTGTGAGAACTAAATTTAAAAAATGGATATAATGCATTTGGTTAAGTACCTGAAATACAATAAGCACTCAAACTGCGTGGTCATTTTTGTTACTATTACTGTTACCATAAAAATAATTATCATATTCTTTACTGTGAAGTGACTGGAATTTTATTTCACTAATACACATATGGGTCTGCAAGAATTGTTGACTATCTCTAAATTTACTGAGAGCGATTAGGAGAGAGAATCAACTAGATACTGATTTTCTGAGACTTCTACTGCAGGAGAAGTCCAAATAACTCACCATATTGATTCCTAGCAATTGATAGTTAAACAACCATGTGAATTGACTCATGGCCAACAGGATTGCTGAGCCTCTGTTGTTAAGAAATTCCAAACAGCAGAGCCATGAAAGGATTGGCAAAATATTACAGTGAAAACTCCTGGACTCAGTAATCTACGAAACATGACTTCCAATCCCAACTCTAGTGCTTGTAAGTCATGTAAAACAGATGCATTTCTTAAGCTCTCTGAGCTTTATAAAATGGGGTTGTAAGAACACCTTCATTAGATAATTGTGAAGAATAAATAGAGTAATAAATATGAACAGCTCAGTACAGTGTGACTCAAATTGTAAAACTTCATAATCATCATTGCTTTTGATGTTTTAATTATACTGACTGACATGAACACACTAGTTCAACTCTAAAGTGATATAAATTAGACGTTAACATTTTTATGACCAAAAAATATTGATTAACTGTCATTTGAGCAATGTAGAGGCAACATGTAGAAATAGATTAATTTAGACTTTAAGTTATTTAGACTAAATGAGAGAGAAATTTTCCCACCTAATGTAAAAGAACGCCATCTTTCAGAGTCTCAGATTATGCCTTTAGATAAGTCATACATAAAGAATGAGTGACCTTGAAGTGAGAAGTCTGTAAAAAAAATAAAAAATGACCATTCTTCTTTGGTTAGATGTCAGTTTGCCAGCAAACATGTTATGAGTGATAACCTGAACAGCAGAGTATGGTTACTGAAGTTTGAGTTCCCTGAAAAAACAGCTATGTAAGTTAATGATCATAATGAAATGACATTAGAGAAATGCTGCCCGAAAAGTACATAAATTTCAACCTAAGGCTAAAGTTTTCTTCTTCACAGCAAATTATATTCAGGTTAATGGGGTCAACATGGGAACTGAAGCTATTGAGGAGGCCTAGTCGTCACGTACCCAATGTCCATTGCACTCAATAATGCATGAAAGTCATTTGGAGGGATGCTATATCCAGACCCTGTGTGTGAGGCAGGTCTTCAGAGAAGAGTCTTACACAAGGAATGCCTTTCTTCCTTTTACCTTCATAGATTCGCTTAGACCTTTGTCTTAGCCTAGAATGTCTTCCTTCCTACTCAATCACTTCTCATCTTCTAATCTCTCACTCCTAAACTTACAATTTCACTTTTACTTCTGTTCAGCATGTCATCTTTGGAAGCTTAGAGAAGTGATATAAAACAGCAGTCAAGAGAACAGATTCTGACCTTTCAGAGTGTGGTTTTACCCTCAATACTGGGATTAATTTAACTGTGGAATCCTTGATAAATGACTGTAAACAGTCAGTTTCCTTATTTGTTAAACGCAGTTAATTTTAAAAAGCATGTAGAATATACAAGTCCATGCACTCTCTCACTTCATCCCAGCTTACCCTTCCCCCTCCCCGTGTCCCCAAGTCCATTCTCTACATCTGCATTTTTATTCCTGTCCTGCCCCTAGGTTCTTCAGAAACTTTTATTTTTTTAATATTCCTTATATATGTGTTAGCATAAAGCAATTATACTCCAATAAAGATGTTTAAAAAAATTTAAAAGCACGTAGAGGAATAGCCAAAAAACACACTAGGTCAAAATTACCTCAGGAAATCATGAACTCCTTCTTTAGACTGGAGAGATACTAACAGAAGAGGAGGCAATAAGAGTTAAGAAGAAGTGGAGGACAGTTACTCCAGACTGCCATCCCGGGCCCGCGCCAGGGCATTCCCGACAAAAATCACAGGAGTTAGCATTATGGAAATTGCTATTAATTTGTATTGGCTCTAGCTCTCTTCTACTTGACCATGTGTGGTTGAACTGAATAAGTTCAGTGCACGCAGAGGGGCACTGCTGCTCTTTGTGTTGGCAGATTACAGACAATCACTTTGACTCTACTGTTATTATATTTTAAATTTCAGCAATAAACATTTTGTGGAAATTTTTTTCTCTTTACCATGTTATTTAAGTACCTACATAATATTCTCAGTTTTGCCTTTTGGTTCACAAGGCCTGACCTATTCCCATCTCGCCTCTGAAGGAGATGGAAAGTTTTCCCTTCTTTCCTTGTAGATTCTCTGACGAGTCTAATAGTTAAATTGACATAAGGCACATTAAGAGGAGAAAAGCAAAGTTAATTTCATATGGACGGGAGCGCATAGAAATGTGAGACCCAAAGGGCAGCCAGGTAATGGAGGCTTCAAAACATTCTGAGCTAAGGAAAGGGCTAACGTCTGGAGGTACAAAGGGCAGGAAGGCTATTGAAAGGAAAATGAGAGGAGATGTTTGGAAAACAAAAGTTGCCCTGCTTGGCAGGTAAGTTATTTAGGTAAAAAGGTATATCTGGTAATAGCTCTCTTTTTGACACAGGCCCCCTCTCCAATGTACATTTAGGCAGTTAATGGGGACGTAAAGAACTTTTCCTGAATCGGATGAGTTTTGATTGCCTTAGCTCAAAATAATCCTTAGGCCAAAAAGACATATTTTGGGGTAGCAAAATCTGCTCCCCTTCACCCTTTACAGGAAAAGTTTGCTGACTCCTACTCTAGGTGAATTCATACTCCAGCCTTTCCTTAGGCATCGGATAAGCGGATCACGGACAGAGGGAAATTAGCATTTTTACCTCTAGCTGCATAAAGCCTCATCTGCCTCACTCTTCCACTATCTCCGCGTGTGCCTGAACCTGCGGCAGCACTAGTGACCATTAACACTGGCAGATCATAGTGGTTTAACTTTTCAGACTTCAGTTCTTTTAATCCCACAAGAACCCTCAGACTTAGTTACTGTTATTACCTACTTTGTAAATGGAAAAACTGAGACTCAGCAAGACTTACTCAAGGGCACAGTTAGTAAAGACCGGAACTGGAACTCCAACCCAGGTCGTCCATGTACAGCCATTCACAGTAGTGAAGTGGTGCAAAGTTATCTGTCCACTTTGGTCTAAAATATTTTTACACTTACATTGTGTAGGGTACGTTATGTCTGGTTGTAGTGGGGAGAGGGTTGGGAGCTACAGAGCACAGTGTGGAAGCCATGCTGGAGTGGAAAGGAAGATAGAAGTGAATGTACAGAAAGAGGCATGCTGTTTGTAAACGTTTCCAGAAATTCAAGGAGAAGAATTCAGATTTTTATATGTCCTTATTTTAGCCAGCAGTTCTGGGCAGTGGGGCATGTATGGAACTTTCATCTGTTCCTTTACATGATCATTCACTCATTCAACAAATATTCTGAGGATCAGCTACTGCTGGCCGTCACTGCAAGGCAGGAGGATACAATGTAAATATGTCCAACGTATTTGTAGTTTAGTGGGAAAGACAGACAAAGAAATCCAATACAGTAATGTAAATGCTAAGAATTTGGTTAGCTCCCAACGGGAATCTAAGTACAATTTGGTGGGGTCAGGGGGGAAGGCATCTACATGTCTTAAGAAGCTGAAAGATGAGCAAGGTCTTTTCAGGCAACAGGGCAAAAGAGAAATGAGAATTTCCAGGCATAGTATTAGAGTTTTTTGCCCTGAACAGATTGGTATGGCTGGAGATTAGAGTGCTGAGGTCAATACAGGGGAGGGTGCTGTTAGACATGAGAATAAGGGAAAGGATAAAAAATGACTTGGTGTAACATGCTTAAAATCCATGTTAAAATGTTCTTAGTTTATTCTAAGGACATTGAGTAAAATGACATGATCGAAGTGGTGTTTTAATAGAACTGATTAAACTCCTAGGGGAAATTGTTATCCCTCTTCTAGGTATTATAGGGGAGCAGAAGAGGTCACCCCTAAATATGCCTCTTTGGCATACGAATTCTTTTAAGTTGGCATTTTTAAAAAATGGAGACACACACAAAGAAACTCGCAAAACCCACTAGAAGTTACTCTTTGTAAAAAAACATTCACATTTATAAGGGAAATCCCCATTTGTAGGGGTGTCTCCCTTGCTCTACCAGGAAGAAGAGGTTGACTCAATCTCTAAAAACGCCTACCAGTGGAGAAGGCAAGAACTTCAATCTGCATACCAACCTCACCCTTGTTTACTGTGCTTTTCCTGGTAATCTCCCATAACCAATTGCCCCCAACCCCAGTATCTTTTGTCTTTAGCTGAAGATGGTATGAAGGTAGTGGCTTTGGCCTTTTTGGCAAGTTATTCAGTTTTCCTGGGTCTCTGTCAGGTATACAGGAGGCACACGTGTAATTAAACTTTGTTTTTCTCCTGTTAATCTGTTTTATGTCCATTTGGTTATTAGACCAGCCAAGGAACCTAAAAATATTTCCTCCCCAACAGTGTATACCCAAGAGTTATGAATGCATCCATCCAAGAACTGTTCAAGAATGTTCATAGCAGCTTTATTCATTATTGCTCCAAACTGGGAATAACTTCAATGTTCATCAACGGAAGAACTAAATTGTGGTATGTTTATAGAGTAGAATGGTCTACAGAAATGAGAATGAGCCATCTACTCCTGTATGCCACAAAGTCTGTAAAGCAGCCAGACACCAGGAGGGTATAGAATATCAGTGAATTTAAATAAAAGCTTTTTTTAAAAGGCAAGACTATACGGTATTAAAAGTTAGGAAAGTAGTTACCTTGAAAGAGGAAGCGATAACTGGAAGAGGTCACTAGGGATGCTTCTGGATTGCTGGTAATGTTCTATTTCTTTCTGTGAATTGTGGCATCATGGATGAATTCTGCTGATAAACATTCACGGAGCTGTTCGCTCGTGACGTGTATGCTTTTCTCAATGTACAGTATGTATCAATTAAAAAATTATTTTAAAAGGAAGTAAACACTGGAGACTTTTAGACTTCCTCCTTAAAAGACCCTCCATCTCAACTGAGTTTTTATTCTGAAATAAATGAAGAAAAACACACCCTCACTTATGACAAGGAACCATAACGTAAAGCTAGAAAGAATTTTTCCTAATAGGTTTGGTAAAAAGGATAAAGAAGGCTAATGTCCAGTGTTTATGAGCTTTACATAAAAACACACTCTCAAACACAACTGGGGAATTATTAACAGACATTTTGGGGTCAGTAACTGCCAGTATTTAAATGGACATACTCTTTGACTCAGCTATATCAATTTTAAAACTCTCTTCTACTGATATCCTGACAAAAGTTTGCAAAGATGTATGTACAAAGTTCTTCAATGTAGCCTTACTCATAAGAGAATAATGAGATAGTTATTAAAGATGATATAAAAATGAAAAAGAAATTTAATTACAAAGAGGCCGGCCTGATGAAAGCTTTTTATGTATTTTTCCTCTGGTAAAAAATACGAGCTTAAGAAGCCCTGTCAAGTACCTACTATGTTTAGCCTTTAGCCACAGATGGAATAATTGAAACATCAAGGCAAAGCACATCGCTTCTAATACAGCACTTAGAACTATACACAAGGTCTCCTTGATTCAAGGTAGAGAATGTCCAGGCATGTTTTCCAGGATGGATACCTACGAGTATAAACTTTGAAGATATAGAACTATCCTTATCAACATGGACAATACACTAGTTGGCAGAATCCACAATTTTATTTTAATTAAAAAGTTACTTGTACCCTTTGACTCATGGGCAGAAAGAGTTTTCTTATTTTCGTTGTAGAAAAAGTTCACATATAGAGTACAATGAAAGTGACCTGTGTCGTGGTTCATTAACTTTCACAATAAAAATCCCTTTTCTAAACCACCAATGTGCAGTAACTCTCTTGGGCCAGTTTCTCAGATAAATATCACTTTGCGTTGTTAAATGCAAAAAATTACAACCTGATTTTCTACAAAACAGATTTCTCAAGTAAAGTGAAAGTACGGATGGCTAATCCCATGAAGATCTATATTCCATTATGATAAAATTGTTGGCTAATTATTAAGCTTTAGAAAGACCATTCAGAAGTCCCCTTAGGTCACTTAAGTTTATATTCAAAAAACATCACATGGCCATAAACTCTTTAAAAAGGAGCATGTCTTTATTAAGAATGGTTTTGTCTAGTAGAATTGTTTGTCAGGTTCACACTTTTGGAATATAGGCCCAAAGAACTTGGCTTGATGAAGATACAGTTGGCATGCTATCTAAACCTGAAATGATGGGGATCTCTTACGGAGAGCAAATAAATAGGATGCTGGTGGTAAGATTTATGATAAAAAAAATCATAGGCAGGATAATGAGCTGAATACAGCAAGAAGAAGTAATATTGATAAATGTTAGGTACAACATATTAGAGAAAAGGGTATAAGTATACATGGAATAGAGGCTTAGCAGCAGCAATGCCTTAAAAAAGGGAGAGACAGGTTTAAAATGACAGTGAATTCAGAAAGAGGCTTCTGTATGATGTGCTCCTAAAATTGCTAATGTGCCTTTGGGCTTCATTATTGCAAGTTTAGTACCTAGTTTAATGATTCCAACCATTTTTTTCCCTTAAATTCACACTACCTTTTTATAAAGGTAAGGTTTGTATCTAGTGATTCTAAAAGCATTCGTTCAGTGGCAAATCCCCAAATCCCTTATAAGAAAGATTTCTTTCACCCTCACTTTTTGTAATGTGAGTTAAGACATTAGGAATTTTACTTGATTTCTAAAAATAACATTACATTGAAATACGGAATATGTCTTTTAAAATTATATAGGATATGCTTAATTTGTGACTAAGGATTAATATTCATTCATAAAATAACATGAGTTTCTTTCGTGGAATGAGGAAATGTTACCTTAAATCTCAGGTATTAGGTTTAATGATATAGTCAGAAAGGGTTTAGCTACTTTAAGGAATACAATCATTGTTTTGCATGAAAACCTAGAGCTGAATGAAGTGCACATTATAAATAACTCGCCAAGGCTGTGTCAGAAAGCAACCTTGAGTTCCTTCACTAAAAAAAAAAAAAGTTTTCCGTTTCACTATCAGAAGCTGTAGGTACTAATGATGACCCTGACAGGGAATCCTTAACTATGTCAGAGAACTCACAAATGATGTTCTAAGTGAGAGAAGAAAGAAGACTCTTTGAAATGAATAGAAAATCTGGGAAAACAGATCAACCTAATATATCTTCATGTTTTTGTTTCCCCAGCACCCATCATCATGCCAGGCACAGCTATTCCTAAGTAAAGGTCTCTTGAAGATTGAATGCAAAGTAAAATCATACCAAGACTCTTCACCGAGACACAAAATTTCCATGGTACACTGTCACAAATTACCACACACAAAAGTTGCCTGGATGGTACTATTTAATACAAAAATAAATAAACAAATGCTAATTAGGCTTTATAAACATTTTATTGAATAAATGATCCTAAGGAGATGCTTTTATGTAACCGGAAAACTCCAAAAATACTTGACAAAGTAACAATGTCTTTCTTAGTGTTCTGAAATAGGTTCTTTTTGCAAACCGAGCTAATGACTGCCATTTTGAGTCTGCTCAGAGGATCTCAGACCTGTAAGAAACCTAATTATCACTGGAAGTACAGTGTCTGGATTTACAGTCACCAGAATTTTTAGTCCTGCTTTCAGTCAACAACAAAGACGGCTTTCTGAAGGTATAGATTTGAGATTCATTCTATCACGCTCTTCTTGCGCTTAAGGGCTTCATCCTTAAGAAAGTGTCTATGTGCAGCTGCCAAAAAAAAGGAACATAAAGGCACTGAGAGTATGGATTTAATTTCTGACTTTACAAAGAAAATTGTGAGCACGCTGGCAATCTAGATGTAGGGCAAATGTATGTATTTCCATGTCAAACCAACATACACACTAGAGAATGATCTTTCTTTCTAAAGGGTCTTGCAAATCGATCTCTTGGGAAATTGTTCCTAGGACCTAATTCTTATGCATATATTTCAAAAGAGAATCAAAGGGAAATTTGTCTTCTTAAACAAAATAAGCTTCTGGCAGGCAAAGTTTCAGACACTTCGCATTTCAAGTGGCTCACACCTACCACCTACAGAGCAGACATCCAAGAAGCCAAGAGGAAACAAAGCCAGAGTCTACAACCCTAATTCATTGGTGGCACAGCTGGCTTTCTGGAGGCAATGCTGTTGGTGAAGGCAAATATTTCCCTCCCGGGAAGGGGAGGCTGGATGTCAACAAAGATGGAGACAGGAAAACAGACTAGATCAAGTGCATAGCATCCTGCATGAGTTCTCAACACAGGTGAAATGGAACTGATTGGCCTGAACGTGGACTTTTCAAATATGTACTCTGTGCCATCTACATACGAAATTAGAGACAAAGTAAAACAGTAACTAGTAACCATCACAGTCACTATATGTCATCAAAGAACCACATAACCTAATCTGAGACATGTGTATCTGGAGTCATAAAAGAAGTGGTTCAAGTTCCAACTTTGTTATTTACTAGTTGGATGACTGGTAAATGTATTATTTTACATAATAACTCTGAGTCTCTGCTTCTTCTTATGCAAAATAGGGATAATAGTAACCACCTAGTGTTACGTACTGAAATTATTTTTCATGTCGTGGGGATTAAATTTAGCATGCTGCCTTCCTCATAGCAGAGGTCAGCAAACTCTTTCTGTAAACAGCCAGAGGCCAGATAATAAATATTTTAGGCTTCAGATGCCATGTGGTCTCTGTCTCAACTACTCAACCTGCCCTCGTAGCACAAAAGCAGCCAGACGACATGTAAATGGTGTGACTATGTTCCAATAGGACTTTATTTACACAAACAGGAGGTGAGATGAATTTGGTTCAGATGTTGTAATTTCTAATGGTTTAGAGATATGCTTAATAATAATATTACGAATAAACCTGATGATATGCAATATTTGAAATTGTTTACAATATGCCACATACTGTGCTAAGTGCTTCACCTGGATTAATTCATTCAGTTGTCATAAGGTAGAAACTATTAATATCTCCAATTTGACAAGATTGAACAGGCCTGCAGACATTAGGTGACCCACTTAAAGCTACACAGCTACTAAACTGAAAAGTCAGGATATGAACCCAGGTCTTCAGGTTTGGGAGTTTGTCTTCTTGGCCACTCGTTATGGCATTGGCTATCACCTACTAACTCTTCCATTAGAACGCAATTAAATGCCAGGGAAAAAGCCAGTCTGTAACTGAAGTTCAAACAAAACACTAATGGAGCTCCATTTTGAGAAAACACACCACCCACATTTATGATGATCAGGCAGGTGGTAAACTTCGATTTCAGTTAGCTTTATCTTTGATTTCTACTATCATTACACAGTTTTTCTTGGAAGACGTTCTACCTGTAAGTCACTGTATGTTCTCTCAATGCTGTGAGATTATTTGAATGAAAATGAACTCATAATGTATTGATAAAGATGGAGAGGGCTGATCTAAATTATTTGGACCAAAGAGAACTTTAAGAATGATTTACTGTGGAATATTTTCACTTGCGAAAACATCGTATGATAGTTTAGAATTCATTTCAAAACACAGAATAACTAACCAAGGACTTTATTCTTTGACACGGATTTATCCTAGGGAAACACCACAGTTTTTACAGTCGTTGGAAATATTTTCAAAATAATAAGCAAAAGATTTTCCCTTCTGTGGAAAACAATGTGGAGGGCAGTTCTTTCCCTGTTTTTCATAACAGCCTAGATGCATGCATTATCTCATTTAATTCTCAGGCACTATTATTACCTCCATTTCACAAATAAAGAACATGAGGTTCAGAGAGGTTAACTTGCCCAAGCTCACACACTTGGTAAATTACAGCGCTAGGATATAGCCCCAAGGTATTGGGTTCCAAGGTTAAATGTCGAAGCACTTAAAGTCTGCACTGAAGTGCCTCTTTTCCACTTAAGAATGTCATATAACTGATAGAGACTGAGAATGTGGAGCTCGAAGGCCCACATTCCACTGAAGACCAGAAGACAAACCAAAGACAGTTTGAAACAGAGTGAAAAGTTAATGGAAAGCCCACTATCTCATTAAGATATTGGTTCCCATACTCACTGGGCAATGTCTCTGGGAAGCTTTAAAATATATAGATGCCTGGGCCGCTTGTTCGGAGATTCTCATTCATTTTGGACTGGGGTGGAGCTCAAAGCAAAGGTTACACCCTTGACTGTATGCTGGAATTATCTGGAGGATTTATATATATATGTATAAAAAAGGGCTACAGCAAGGGTGTCAAACTTGGCCACACATTTGAATTACTTGTGTATGTAAAGTACTTAGCACAGAGCCTGATACATATATACAAAGCACTCAAAAAATATTAGCTATTATTGTTAGTTAAGAATGTTAAAAATGAAAAAGCAGACTTCATATCTGTTTTAATGAATTGAGTTAAACTAGGAAACACGATTCATAGCAGTCCTTGGAAATCGTCTATTAGTTAATCTGATATTAACTTTTTCTGGACATGAGAGTTGATTAGACTTATTTATAGACAGAATGTACAGCCCGTGACTGCCCTAAGGTCAGAGACAACATCTCATTCATCTCCATTCTTTTTGCTTAGTGACTTGTACGGCGTAAGTACACAGTATATACTCATTGAGCTGATTCCAAACATGCCTTATGTAGGTAAGCCAGAACCCATGATTTTAATTAACTATACCCATCAAAAAAGGTTTAGAAATAATTTACAAAGTACTAGAAAGTCCTGTTAGACATTACCATATGAGAACGCCATGTCTGGAGTAGGATACACAATGGAAAGCAGTCCTTTCTGGAACAAAAAGAAGCTCTTGCCTTAGATGACATCAGCTGGTCAGAAAGCAGAGTGAAAACAGGAAACAAGAAGGCTATTTATGTTTGGGAGGATTAGAGATCCTGGTGGTAGCTCCGAAAAACATCTGGTAGAGTCATGTCAAAAGAGCATCTTCTTCCACAAAGATTCGGTTTTGATAAGATCAACACCACATAAATTTATCCCCAAATACAATGATTCTGAAATGCGATTAGCCAAGGGAGGGTCAACTGTATCATCATCAAGAGAAAAGGGTGGTTGTAGATAAGGCTTTCTTTTTTTAAAAAAGAACTTTTCCACTGGAGGATGATTTCGCAGGCAAGGAGATAAGAGGTGTTGAAAGTAACGAGATCCATACTGAACACATAAAGACAGAGCTCCTGGGATCATGGAGAAAATATGAAAAGGCTGAGCTGGAGTTTCTAGCAGGGATGGAGACATTTATCTCCCATGGAAGCATAGTAATTAACGTAACAACTAGGAGAGCTGCAAGTAGGTGACTCTCATCAATACAAGATCATAAGGTTCACGTTCACCTTGATGCTGACACATTGTGGTGATTTTGAGAAATAGATGGGGGTGAGTATATAACACAGAATAGTTGCGGGAATTTTTAATAGTCATTTTATGCATCAAGGCATACTGAATTCTACAGTGTTCAAAGAGCCAAAAAATATTAATCTGTGCAAACCTTTACAATCAGTAAACTCTCCCTCCAAATTCCACTCTGTATTTAATTGTACTCCATAGGGCTATTTTTCTTTTTCTCAGTGCATATAGATTAGAGTACAGAGGGGAAAAGAGTGTGATTAATCTGCTCAGAACCCATCCTCCCTCACTCCCCTCCTTCTTACTACTCTGCTTTATCCATATGGCTTCAGTGCAAGCAACCCTATTCATAAAACATGACCCCTGCCTCCCCAGTTGATTGGCCAGGAATGGGTAATTGTCTGAAATAGACAGAAGGGGAGATGGAATTTCTATATCCATCTGGTTGGTTTCTTGAAAAACTGGATTTAATCACAGAAGTTGGGGGTTTTACTGTGTTTTAGCAAGTGCGTTGAGAAGCAGAGAAAGCTAGTTTACAGAGTAGAGAAAAACAGAGAGGAGGTGACCCCCCATCTTTGGTCTATTTCTGAGTCTTAGATACATTCCTGCCCTTAGGTTCAAGGAGACACTCTATATCCTTATGATAAATTTCCTTCTTGTGTTTTATTCTTGCTCAAGTGCGTTTCTGTTCCTGTCAAACAAGAGTCTGAATTAATACAGAAATGGGCTCTAGCTGTTTGCAGAATCCATTCACTTTTACTCCTGAAAGAGGGTCCTGACAAAATGAATGTTTGCTGGGCAGAGTGACCCAAGTTTTCAGTTTGAATGCTGATAAGCATTTCCCTCGCACTGGAGTCAGATTTGAAAATCTGGTTTCAAATTAAGACTGGCATATCTGGTCTTCCAGATGGCGGCTCACGTCTTGATGTAAAATGAAATGAATTCTGTATCTTATGGTAGCTCTGACATCAACATTTATTACACAGCCAGAGTGTGCTGGGGGCTGTTGTGTAAAACATGCTAAAAAAGGTACTGTTTGCCGAGGCTGCAGTGAGGAAAACAAAGCAGCTATGGCGACTGTGGTATGAGGGCAGATGGGTTAGAATAGGTTACCTGGATTTAAGTCTTCTGTTACTTTGACTAGCTTAAGCCGCTCCCCCAAGCTTATCTGAATGAACATAGAATTGTATAAAGAAAGGAGTACACATTTTGTTTGTTGGATCAAACTTCTTGGTCTTTGGAGACCTCTACAAGGTTCTGTCTCAGCAGGCAGTGGTCTCCTTTTTTGCTATCATTTTGAATGCAACGTGCATAAACATACATATTTTTTCCTCATGCTCATTTTTCAACCACCTGTATGAGAGTTTAATTATTTGGACAATTTACTCTTGGCCACAGTTACAAGGCAATGATCTGTATCTTCTTTGTAGGCAGTACCCTGGTACTCAATAAATGGTAGTGGAAACTTGCAATATAAAGCAGGAAAGATATATTAACTGTGAACTTTACATACTGAGGGACAAATTTCTCCTCACTGAGATGGAAGACAAACAAATCCATTTCCATCTCCAGTGGGAAATTTGTCTGCTGGGGGTCTTGCACATTCGCTTCCTTTATAAACCTTGACAGTTTTTCAAATAAGTTTCCTATGTTCCAACAGATTCCTGGGTTCAGCTTCTCCTTGAGGCTATTCCTTTGTGTCTTTCACTTCTTTTTTCTAATCACTGATTTCTTCAGTGCTGGGTTTATTTTTTTCCCCATCTGATTGGCTGTGCTATTTCATTTTATTAATTCAACCTTTGTTGTATGCAGGTCTTTGCAGTTTATTCCCCAAATCGTGTTTGTCTAGTTCAGTTTTCATTTGCTTCTCTCTGACAAGGCTATGTTGCATTATGCCCTCAAATTCCTTTGCCCTGCAATTTCATACCACCTGCTGGCTCCACTTTAGGCTGTTTGTCATGTGATTAGCAATGAGTAAAAGTGGCATTTTGAGCACATGCCCAGAGGAGCACCAGAGATCGGTAGTCCATCTCCAAACCCACCTGGCCCCCTTCATCGAAGTGCTCATTAACACACAGTTTGGGGTTCCATGCTGTCAGATTCCGGGAATGACTATTTTCCACTAGAGTCTAGATCAGCATCCGTAACAGTCTCGCTCTTGAATGTACATTTTCAGCTGTTGCTGACCCATCATGCTGCCACCAGGGTCCAGGGGATCCCCCAATATTGCAAAGTCATGTTCTCCCTCTGGGTTGGCCGACCACAAATATATCAACACTGTCTTGCTGTATTTCCAAAACAAACAAATGACACCTAACTTCTGTGTTTCTTTGATCTCTTATGGGGCATCTTAAATAATATAAGTATGTAACTCATAATCAAATAAAAGTGAAAGCAATAAGGAGCCACTTTAATTAACTACCTTATATGTGTTTGATCACAGATCTCAAACTGCCAGGGAAAAGTGGTTCATTAGATACTGGCCTGCCTTGAGGTTTTCACAAGTTTGAATTAGTCACAATCAATTTCACCTAAGAGTCTAGATTTCTAGTTTCTCTGAAAAATATGAGAATGTTTGGCAACCTCGGGCCATCATGACCCCAGGGGAATAATTAGCTGGTGCTGAAGCTGACCAGCAGCCTCCTCCCAATGAAAATTAGCATGTGTTCCCTTGTTTACCACAGTCTCCACCATTCCCTTCTGTCTCCCATTTGGCCACTTTATTTTTAAATTTTCTGCATCCTGTATGCATTTGAGGTGGCAACCTCTGCATTAGGGGATTTCAAGCATTTTAAGTTCAAAAAAATCCTGCAAAACAGAGCCTCAGAGAGGTTTTGTTTGGAATAAGAGTGGACTCATGCTTATTTATATTGTATCAATGGGGAGAGGGAAAAAAAATTCACAATCTCCTCTTAACAGAAGAGTCAATAAAATAAGAAAAACAAAATGTTTCTGGCTTCCTTGGCTTGCTAATGTTTTTTCTTCACTGATTTCTATATTATTATATTAGTTTAGCATTACAGTTACAGGAAAAAATAACTAAACCAAAATAGCTAAAGGGGGGGAAAGGAAAAGTGGTGTTCTGGAAAATCATACCCCCAAATATCTTCTTCAAATCAGAAGATACAGGGCTTCCCTGGTGGCGCAGTGGTTGAGAGTCCGCCTGCCGATGCAGGGGACACGGGTTCGTGCCCCGGTCCGGGAGGATCCCGCATGCCGCGGAGCGGCTGGGCCCGTGAGCCATGGCCGCTGAGCCTGCACGACCGGAGCCTGTGCTCCTCAACGGGAGAGGCCACAACAGTGAGAGGCCCACGTACCGCAAAAAAAAAAAAAAAATCAGAAGATACAATCACATGATGATAGTCAATTAAGCTGATAAATATTTTTTCTCCCTCCAGTGGACCACGCTCCCCTATTTATTCCCTCACTGACTAGAAATTGGAACTGACTGGCAGATGTCTCAGCACACACTGTAACGGGCATTGTGTAAGCAACAATTCTGAGTGCTCCCAGCCTCTTCCCTAGCTTTCCATAACTTATTCCATAATTCAGTGATTACAGACAATTAAAAAACAAAAAACAAGACACAAAAAAAGGAAAGAGGCTTAACAAAAAGAGGAGCCACTCTCCAATTTTCTAAGAGAATTTCTGTGGCTCTTACATGTGGTTTCGTGAAGACAACTCCCAATGCTTGCAATGTTTTTGATGTGGCTTCCCTTCTCTCTCACACTTGAAAAAATGAGTCCACAATCGCATTTGTAACATCTATTTCCTTTCAGTAGTCAACAATTCATTTAGATTTTTTACAAGGTTCAGCTATTTCTTTCACTTTGGTTAAATTCACACTGCAAACCTTTTTTTTTTTTTTTAAATGATTGCTCTGTAATTTGAAACAAATATATATTCAGCCACGAAATCTCTTGGGCATTTTAAAAAGCATATGGGTAGTCTTATTTTCTTTGCTATCATCTTAAGGAAGGATTTCTTTTGCCTTTTGAAGGTGGGGCACTTGCAAATATTTTGAGAAGGAACCTGTACTTGTTCCTAATAAGAATTCTAGGAAAAGAAGCCCTGTTTAACAAGAAGAGTAGTTGGAGAAACAATGCAAGAGGCAGAGCCAATTTATATTGAGATTGAAAACAATGTGAGAGAGTAATGGCAAATCCCTAAGAAACTGAGGATTTAAATGGAACAACAGCTACAAAAATAGAATTGGCAAAGGGAGAAAGATCACTCAGAAACCAGGTAGGACAATATTGTCTTTGAACTGTGACTACTGTTGGCTAATAACCAATGGAATGAAGTTGTTGATAGTACTGATTTTTAAAACTGGGTCTCATAAATATTTTGCCAATTTAAGTAATTTGTTTAAATACATATATTACCTTCATTGAATGCATGGTTTCTTTGCAAAGAATAAATAATCACTTTATTTTTGTACAATTTTGTTGAACTTCAGCGTTAGTGTACTGACATACAATGTGAGCTAATACATCACCTTTTTCTTCACATCCACTTCAGATCAGAAGAAATTCTGATCAAAAGATTTGTGAGACGCTCATCAAACTGTCAATGGTTGTTGATCTGACAACATTTCATTACAAAACAATTTATATACTAGACTCTTTAGTTCTATTTTTGTTTGATGCGTGTGTGAGTGCATCACATGCTAGACTGATGTCTCAGAATATCTTTTTCCTGATTATGCATGCCGTATTGGGATTACAAAACCTGCTTTAGAGAAGTGAAGTATTTGCCATAACAAAGCACACGCGTTAAAAGAAAAAAACCACACCGTTGTAAAGCAATTATACTCCAATAAAGATGTTTAAAAAAAGCACACGCTATAAATTATATCAGAAGTTCATATCAAGTAATAAAGTAGCCATTTATGTATATTTTTGCTATCGTCCACACAATACATTTAATTTTCATCAGATGCTTTTCTTAAGTGATTTTGTAACTCTCCACCACACACATGTTCTGGGTCTAATATGAAGTTATTCACAGAGGAAATAGCAGAGAAGAATAAGTGTAAACCATAAATTCAGAATACATTCATGTGTGATGATGTCTTGCTTCTAAATTGCAGCTGACTCCACTGATGTGTTGCCCCCAACTTTCCTTGTTTTGTAAAGGGGTTTGTGAGTGAAGATGCTGGTGGCACAGATGGAATAGAGTGTTATTTTTGTCTCCTTCCCATTTTTACCTGTGCAAATAAGTAAATCTAAAAATGATTCTGAGGAAATGAAGGAGGGAATAGAGAAGACAATCTAGAATCTCCCTTTTTCATTACAAAAAACACTAAAGATCTCAAGATGGTCTCAGGTTACTCGTCAGCTTGCCATTCCAGCTGTTCTTATGAGGTACTTTTCCGGATGTTCTGTATAAAGGGGTTTTATTTCCTTGGGCTATGTCATTCTTAGGGGACACAGAGATATAAGGGCTTTAAGGCCTCTCAGAAGTGATTTCAAGGTCTAGGAATGAGGTCATTGGTATCTGTGACTGCAAATATTATCTCTCATTGGGAACTGAGAAACATCTACTCTTTTTACTGGACCAAACTGTATAATGTTCAGGGCTTCCCTTGACAGAAGGATGAATGAACAGAGAAAAACCTATATTAATCCCATGTTAATCTAGTAGGTTTTTTGTTTTTGTTTTTTTCCCCTCCTGCAGTACATGGGTCTCTCACTGTTGTGGCCTCTACCGTTGCAGAGCACAGGCTCCGGACACGCAGGCTCAGTGGCCATGGCTCACGGGCCCAGCCGCTCCGCGGCATGTGGGATCTTCCCGGACCAGGGCACGAACCCGCGTCCCCTGCATCGGCAGGCGGACTCTCAACCACTGCGCCACCAGGGAAGCCCTAGTAGGTTTGTTTTATTTAATACATTTCATTTAAGAAATTATAAGAGACAATGGTGAGGTTGAGCACATTTTGAAAGGCTACCCAGGTTGTCTGTTACTCGGGGGGCAAAAACTCCTACCTGTTTCACTTGGGAGTGTGGACAAAATAAAAATGCCAAGCAATTAACAGGCAGAATGTCATGTATATTTACACATAGGATGGCTTATTTTTCATTGTAATTTACTTTTAGCGCATCACTAGGGATTGCAATAAATGTATGGGAATGTGTACATACAAATAAACTGCATTTGAGTTAATCTGCTTCACCACCAGATATAGACAGCAGCTAAGTGAGCCATTAATGCTGAACATTAGTTTTATAGACAATAGAACCACTCCCTCCAATCAAGCAGTTGCCCTTTGTCTCTATCCTAGAATCTGCCTTATTAGAACTTTTGTATCTCATTTCATAACTTTGTCTTAGCATTGAAAGCTCCTGGGGAGCTTTACAACCAACCAACCAACCAACCAACCAACCAACCGATATGTAGGTCTTACCATGGAAAACCTTGTATGTTGTCTGGGGTAAGGTTAGGCTACAGTATTTTTTTAAAGCTTCTCAGGTGATTCTAATGTGTGTCTGATGTGGTAGATGACAGAATCCCAATTTGAGTTTCATCAGATTTTAGAAGCATCATCTTGATGAAACACCTCTTCCTTCCTTGTCTCCTCACTTACAGGTGACTTGTGTTGCCTTTAACTTGTTTACCCTTTCCTTCCTGTTGGAGAAAAATCACGGTTTATGACCTCTGATGGATCCTGCAAACTCTTACTAGTCTAGAAGGTGAGGAGCTCATTTGATCTAATTTTGTTTCCTTTTGCTTTATTTTAATCCCACCCTTGCAACAGTACTGAAGCTGAAAGAGATCTTGCATACTTTCTAAAACAACTGCACCAAGTTAAGCAAGGGGCTGCTAAATGGATTATGACTACTCAGGAGTGTCACTGGTCATTTATAAGAACTCCCATTTCCAAAGGGGGGACTACAAGACATTGGACTCTGAGAGACTTCTGTGCCAGAAACATCCCATTTAAAGCTTCAGGTAGGACTTAAAAAAATAGACCACATGGCCATTCATGTGCTGGCATTGTCCAAAGTGCTTTATATGTCATAATTCACTCAATACTTAAAACAACCCTGTGAGATAGATTATCCCTGCCATTATCCCTGTTTAAGACGTGAGGAAACCAAGGTTAATTTGTAAGAAGTAGAAGATGTGGACAGTAAGTTGTAGAAGTCTGACAGAGTCATGGTCACCGTTCAGGGTATCATAATTGACAGAGAGGTCAGAATATAAAAACCTTTGAACATATCTGGCTTTAGAGAGGCAGGTATGGTTCCTAGTTTTTCATTCTAAATCTTCCTTCTAATAATTACAATGAGTCTTATTCACTGAGCTCCTACTATTCATCCGACACTGTATGAAGTGCTTCATATCCATTATTTAATCTTCCTCTACAAATCTTAGATAAATACTAGTCTTCTCCTTGATTTACAGAAGAAAAAATTAGGCTTAGAGAAATTAAGTTACTTGTCAAAGTGCTAAGTTTGCGTTTGAACTGTCTGGACTTGAAATTTGTAATCTGAAACTCTGCCACAGACTGCCTTGCTATAAGGGAAGGAATTAAATACATCTGTATCCTTTATATTTCACTACCTCCTGTGACTTTACATTTCCAACCAGTGAAGTCCCTGTGTCCATTTTGAACACTTAAGCTTAAGAAGAATCAACACCACATTGTGTAATGGTTTGAAAACAGGGACATGATGTAAAGATGTTAAAAGAAGACTGAATTTCTGAGTTTACACCAGTGTCCTAGGGCCTCTTGCCCTTTCTGGAAGTGAGGATTCAAGCCATCTCACTTCACACTCAGTCCTGCAACATTTCTATCAGGTTCAGCTATCACTGCCAGAGAGAGACTGGAAGGGACATTTAATCGTCTTTATTTTAAATGTCCTGCATGGTAACTTACATCCTTCATATTCTGGGTCAGTGCCCCCTCCCTTCCACTGAACCCCTCCTGTGGTTAAAATTTTTCTACATTGCACTGTTTGAGCATCCAAACCACAAGCCTTGGCTTCTTCTGTAATTTGGAAGTTCCACAAATACATTCAGATATAGAGATGCACTCATTAGACATGGTCCTTGCATCATGTATAATTCTTGGGTCTCAAATCTTTTGAGTGCCAGTACTGATTCTGTAAGAAGCAGCAAATAGTTTCCAGAAAAGGAACTTTGCAATAAGACAGACCTATAGAAAACTCCCTGGTGGTCCAGTTGTTAAGACTCTGAGCTTCCAATGCAGGGGGCGTGGTTCAATCCCTGGTTGGGGAACTAAGATCCCATGTGCCGTGCAGCGCGGCCGAAAAATAAATAAATAAATAAAATACAAATTTTAAAAAGACTTATATTCAGAATCTGGATCTATCATCACTACTTATGTGATCTTAGGAAAGTTACTGAGGATCTTAGAAAAGAATCTCAGTTTACCCATCTTCAAAATGGACCTACGCATACTTACTTCACTGGGCAATTCATAAGACAATGTGTATAAAGTTGTGTATAGTATAGTGCTTGCTTAGTATGTGTTAGCTACTACAAAAAAACAACAATTATTATTAGTCTCCCATCTCCACCCGCAATAAAGCAGTGTTTCAGCTTTATGATCAAGGTTAAGAGCATAAGCTCCTTCTTAGACAAGCTGATTTTCATCCAAAATAAAAATATGTAGCAGACACTCCAGAGCTAGATGTCTGCCTTCAAATGCCTGCCCTGGCTCTTTCTGTGTGACTTTTGATAAATAAATTCTCCATGCTTCAGGTTTAGCACCCATACAATAAGGATAAATACATTTACATCATAGAGTTGTTGTGAAGATTCAAACGTCAATATGAAAATTAACATATGTGAAGTTCTCAGAATACTGCCTGGCTCATATGAAGCGGTATGTCAGTGTGAGCTATTTTTATTATTACTTCAGTTAATTTCACCCCAAATTCATCTTGCAATAGAGAATTGAAGAATATATAGTCTATGATATTTTTAAGTACATATCTAAGTTTCCCTACAAACATGTATGCTTATAGGTTATAAACTTTTATGCCTCTACGTTTATAAGCTAAAAACATTTCTCTAGAAGTATGTTTCCTCTGAAACGCATCCTTCTCTTTGTTATCCTTACCCTCTTTAATTAAGTCTTTGCTCCACATCCTTCTTTAAGTTGCTCATCTTGTCATTTTGTAACTTTTTTTTTTTTTTGTGGTACACGGGCCTCTCAGTGTTGTGGCCTCTCCCGCTGCGGAGCACAGGCTCCGGAAGCGCAGGCCCAGCGGCCATGGCTCACGGGTCCAGCTGCTCCACGGCATGTGGGATCACCCTGAACTGGGGCACGAACATGCGTCCCCTGCACCGGAATAAATCTTCAAAAGAAAGTCAGGCAGAAGGCATTTGTAAAAAATGACAAAATGTTTTTTTGTTTATATTTCCTTCAAATTGCCTTTTCTGATGACATCATTAGAAGAGGCAAGGATTTCTTCACCTTGCTCTGGATAGGACAATTTAACTTAGTGGTCAAGTGTATGCCATGTTTCCATGCACTAGCTATGAGACTAGAAAAGTTACTTGGCTTCTCTGAGGATTGGTTTTCTCATCTATCAAGTGGGGACAATATTGTCTACCTTAAAAGATTTTGTTCAAATTGATTTTGGATTTAGAAAGCTCTGCAGCTCACTATTTCTGTGAACAATTCATGATCCTCTTTTTTTTTTAATTAATTAATTTTTGGCTGCGTTGGGTCTTCGTTGCTGCTCACAGGCTTTCTCTAGTTGCGGCGAGCAGCGGCTACTTTTCATTGCGGTGCGTGGGCTTCTCATTTCAGTGGCTTCTCTTGTTGCGGAGCACGGGCTCTAAGCGCGTGGGCTTCAGTAGTTGTGGCGCACGGGCTCAGTAGTTGTGGCTCGCGGGCTTAGTTGCTCCGCGGCATGAGGGAATCTGCCCGTGTCCCCTAAATTGGAAGGCAGATTCCCACCCACTGCACCACGAGGGAAGTCCCTCGTGATCCTATTAGAAACCAAGATTCATGTGTAAAATGAGAATAAGAAGACATACCTCACAGATTGTTTTTTGCATCACAAATAAATGAAGTAATGTGCAAAATCATCCAACACAAAAGGTAACAAATCGTGCCTGCTCAGGAAATGTTGGTTCTTTCGCTCTTTTTCTCGTCAGACTTTTTACCCAAGTGTGATGTGCTACAATTTAAACCTGTTTATTCTTACTCAACACTTACTGGAGGCAACCAGGGGATACTGACTATTCTCCTACAATTTTTTAATACTTGAAGACTACTGTGAGATCATTCTTCATATGTTAGTACCAATTCAAGTTCTCAGCAAAACTGTATTTTGCCTTATTATTTTTTTAGCATAAAATTGTACATTTTTATCCATCATCACATTAGAAAAGACTGGAAACTTCTTTCTCGTGAACATTAAACTTATTGAGTTAAAATCCTCTCATCAGCTCTACTGGTCAATGAATAATAACTGATATGAATAAATTTTAGTTTTCATTAGAGTACTATAAAACTTTTTTCAGGGTTGCAATATGTTGTCAACATGCTAATGTATATATAGTACAGTGATTTCTGTTTTAGCATCAAATGTAAGCATTTCCATATGAGTCAGTGATTTTAGCATTGTTGTGTCTTCACATGAGGCCAAGCTGTGAAGTTAAATAGTAGCATATGTCATACTTATGTGTACAGACAGTATTTCAAATGACTAACTATGAAAACATTAGTGATACCCATTTGAAATTGTCAACCTACTGAGGGAACACTTGTGATTTAAAAAATCCACACCAGGGGACATAGCCACTGAGGTGGCTTAAGAAGGTGAATTTTGCCCTTTTCCTTCTACCCAAACCCCTTTCTCTCTAAGTGTGTGTGGGGTTACAAGGGGAGTTGGCATCCTGCTTTGGGAGGAAGACTTGAATTAGTCACTACAACAGGAGTGCTGGGACACCATGTTGTCTATCATTCACATATTATGGCTGTAACTAGGCAAACAACCTTGCAGAAGGGATAAGCACCTATGCTCTACTAATCATTTAAATTGTTAACCACACAAGCTTTGCATTTATTAAAGTAGTGGCTCAAAAGGGCTGCTCTTAGTGGTGCAGTCAGGATTCTCCGGATGTTGTAGGCTTCTAGGAGGATCTTTTGAATAAACATTCTCTGCCGGATCACCATGTCATTTAGCATTGAGAGGTATGTAATTGAAGAGCCGCTGAAATTGATTATTTACTCATTTTGCTCAAGGGGGAGGATGTGCGTCAATATGCAGTCATAGCTGTGAATAATACAGCGGCATGGACTGAATTCTGATAAGTATAAACTGGGGTGTCAAAAACACATGTGACTACAAGAATAGTAAAGTAAACAAGAATAGAAAACCCACAAGCCCTCTTGATGTAAGATTTCATAAGGGAGCAAAGACTTGAATTTTCTTGTTCAAGTTACCCATGCTTCATTAGTACATCTCATACCAAGGTCTCAACTAACGGAATTTACAAAATGGCGCATTATAAAAATAGAAAGGTGTTTCGTTTGATGGAAAAAGCGCTCCACTTTGACACTGAAATAAAGTTGAGTTCCAGTCATGGTCTGTAATCTATGAAGGGGTATTTGGTGGCTGTATTGCTTTCCTATTGCTGATATAACAAATTACCACAAACTCAGGAATTTAAAACAACATGAACTCATTACCTTACAGTTCTGAAGTTCAAAGTTTAATATGGGTCTCATTGGGCTAAAATCAAGGGGTTGGCAGGGCTGCATTCCTTCCTGAAGCCTCTAGGGGTGAATCTGTTTCCTTACCTTTTTACTGCTTTTAGAGGCTGCCCATATTTCTTGACTCATGGCCCCATTCCTCTACCATCACAACCAGCAACCAAACACTGAGTCCTCACATCATATTACTCCCATCTTCTCTTGTCCCTCCCTTTTCCATTTTTAAGGACCCTTGTGATTATATTGGGACCACGCAGAAAATCCAAGATAGTCTCCCTATCTTAAAATCAGTTGACTAGCAACCTTAATTCTATCTGCAACCTCAGTTTCCCTTTGTCATTTAAGGTAACATATGCACAGTTCCCCGAATTAGAAGGTGGACATTTTGGGGGGGCCATTATTCTACCTACCATAGTGACCAACCCAAGAATTACCTGAATCTCTTTGGCAATTTCTGATAAACATGATTTTAAGAATATTTGCCTTTTGCCACACAACACATAGGGAGAATTTCACATACATGCACTATGTGTGAACAATACAAAAGGAGATATCTCCATGGAGAAGGGTCCCATAATAGATATATATTTGGTGCAAGAGCAGGCAATGATGCGTTGAACACAAAATGTATGCTGTCAACTGGGTTCGTGCAAGAAAAAGACATTTTTTAAGTGGTGAGAATCCAGTTCTATTTTAGCGAGGGATTAGACATCACCTTCACAGAAGAGGATACCCGATTAATTCCATATGTTAAAGTAACTTTTGCTTTAGGCAGGATTAAAGGTAGATGGACGTTTGGAAGCAGAAAATCAATGGATTTGATTCAGAACACTCAATGGATACCAACGGGCTTAAATGAACAGTTGTGGAAGAATTCTTGTCTTCTCCATAATACTACGGGAAGTTTTCTACACCTGTATCTAAGAATCATAACAATGTCACTAACATAGGCCACAGGGGCTGTCATGTTGAAGGCTATGAGGTTTATTTTCAAAGAAGAACAACATTCATTCATCGGCAGTAACTGCAGCTGAGGGTGGGGATGACTGCAGTGACTGAGGAACGGGGTTGACTAGAGATTTGGGGGGGTGGGAGATGAGGGTGATCAGGACAGGAATGGGGTCAGTCTAAGTCATGAGGGCAATAATAAGACAACCACGTGATGGGATAATATTCAACCATGTAAAAAGTGAAGCCATGTCCTGTAGTGTTTGAGAAAGTCCATCAGCCCATTCATCCTTGAGCAAGTTACTCTATGCCTCTAAGCTTCAGTTTCCCTGCCTGTAAAATAGAGACAATGATAAAACTGGGATAGTGCCTCGGATTTAGTGAAGTTAATGAGATCATTGATGCAAATATCTTAGTACAGAATCTGACATACGGTATGTCTTCCATAACTACTGGCTATTCTTGGCATTATAATTATGAATATTATTATCTCAATAAAAAGACATGAAAAGACATTTAGGATATGAAAGTAATGCAACTTAAGATACAGAACTAGAACAATTCCATTTTTCTGGTAAAAACAACTCAAAATTATGTCTACAGAGATTTCATAAGTATAGGAAAATGTTTGAAAATACACACACCTAACGGTTAATAATAATTCTTGGAGTAGGATTGAATATAGATATATTTTTATTACCAAGGTAAGAATAAACAGCACTGAAACAACCTACTGATAAGACAATCTGTTTAGCAAACGCATAATACTTTTGTAAAAACAGCAACAAAACACATAAATATGTAAAGTGTATCTAAGCATTTTTGTGTAATACTTGAAGGCTTTCATCAACTGATATCATTCTATCATCTTTCAAAGAAAAATCCTCTCTTCAGTTTCAAAGATTCAGAACTTAAAATAAAATGGAGCATCTTTCTCATAATTTTTTGGGAACCAGAACAAACGTAATTCAAATCCACAAGTTCAAGGAGTATTTACAGCTCCAGCAGGGATATAAAAATGCCTGGTCATTCCACCCTTGGGCTTCCTTTTGCACAACAAACAAAAATCAGAATGCTTGACCAGAATGCAATTGCCAACAGCCATTTTCTTCCCCCGTGTTCAGTCTCAGTAATACTTCTTTAACTAACCAATGGTTTAGTTCATATGAGTTTTCTACATGGCTGGCTTAGCAGAGAAACTTACACTGACTAGCATTGGGAGTTCTATCTTCACAACAGAAGGGGTAGAAATTGCTTAAAAGTAAACAAACACCATCACAGCTTGTTAAGGAATTAAACAACAATAAAATAAAACCAAAAATGTACAGTCAGGTCCTATATCAGTCAAGTGTTTTTCTCCTTACATACAGCCCTAGTTTTCTTTCTGAGAATGCATACATCTTTCCACCTTGTTGACAGGCATCCATCAACAATTAAAATGGTTATATATATACACACACACACACACACACGCACACACATACACACACGTACATAATGAGCACTGCTTCACTTCGTGAAGATGGACAGGGTTCCACTGAAGTAAGTTGCTGAATAAGAAACATTTCTTGGTAAATCTGTCCTTTTTGAAGATTTACCTGCATTTAGTTGGGAAAAGAGTTATTCAATTTTTGTGAGTTCTGTACAGTTCTGGGAGACCTAAATGAAACAAATGTTATAGATATAATTCTAATCTACTAAGAACTTACAGTATCATTGGGATGGGGAGAGATACACTTGGCATCTCTATCCCCGTATGACAAAGTCCAGAGTGACAGCACCCTTAAAGACTTTGCTCATTTGTCTTATAAACAAGGAAGTTAGGCTGGGAGCACAGTGGTCAAACACCTAATGCTAAGGGCACTATGGTCCAAATACCAGTTGTGTCAGTTCCTATATACGAACTGTTAAACAAGATATTTACAACTTCAGAAGAAATTTTACCTATAAAGTAGCTAAGGAATTAAATGAGATGATGCATTAATATTCTTAGCACACAATATGTCATATGTAATAATTTACAGATATTGACAGTTATACATTGCAACCATCCTGAGTCAAGAGAATCTGCATTTGGTGTGGGGGAGGGATAAAACAGGAGTTTGGGATGAACATACACACACTATAATACATAAGGTAGAGAACCAACAGGGACCTACTATATAGTACAGGGAACTCTACTCAATATTCTGTGATAACCTATATGAGAAAAGAATCTGAAAAAGAATGAATATATGTATATGTATAACTGAATCAATTTGCTGTACACCCAAAACTAACACAACGTTGTAAATCAACTATATGCCAATAAACTTAGAAAAAGGAAAAAGAATCCGCATTTGAATTCTGTATCCAGTCATTTACAGCCTTGGGCAGATCACGTAATCTCTCTATGCTTCAGTTTCCTCGGTACAAGGACAGTGTGAGAAGCTACCTCTCAGGGTGGTGGTAGGAATTAAATGAGATAATGTATGCAAGGAATTTAGCTCGGAACCTGGTACATGGTTAAGTGCGCGCTGATGGTAGCCATTAATTTTGGAAATATCTTGCTCTTTGGGTGGCTGGCACAAAGTGGCTGCTTTGCTGTACTTGAGATCACTGCATCTACATGATTCCTTCCCTTCAGCGAAAGAAAGAAGGCGAGCATCTTTGTCTCCTGCTTGTGCCAGATGCTGAGCCTGACTTTTCTCCATTTACACATATAACCACGTTCTGGGGCAAGTTTTAATTACATGGCTGGAGAAACTGAGACTCAGAAACAGTGTTTTGCCTGGGGCCATGCATGAGTTTGAAATCCAGGAGTCCATGAGTAAGTAAGCTTCATATTACTCAGTATCTCAGTTCCTTCTTCATTCCTCTTCCATGCTTCCATGCTCTCCCAAGTCATCGAGTTCAGAAATTCAGTGCAGGACATCTCTCTACAATGTGCTGTTCAGTGGAACTTTCTGTGATGACGTAAAGTTTCTATGTCTGTGTTGTCCAATAAAGTAGCCAATTTACTAAGTTATTTAAATAATAACCAAGTAAATAATACATAATAAGCTTTAGATTATCATTGCTATGGCCAAACTTATACATTTAAATAACCAACCCACTTGGGAAGTGGGCTGGTTATTTAAATGTATCATTATTTTCTCAAATTCATTTTTATCCTTTTTTTTCTGGACACATGCTGCCAGGCTGTCTTTTGATTTCTCACTTTTCACAGCGTTATGAGTGCTATTTTTATCAGCACTTGAATTGTAGCTAGTAAGACTGAGGAGCTGAATTTTTAATTTTATTTAATAAAAATTTTATTTAATTTTAAATAACAAATTTAAATACTCACACGTCACTCATGGCTACCAATTTGGACAGCAGATCTACAACATTCCTGACAGACGATCATCCAGTTTTTGCTTGAACATAAGTGACACATTGTTCATCACCTGACAAACAGCCCATTCAATGGCTTTCTATCTATGAACATAAGAAAGGCCTTCATTATGTTGGACAAACATCTGTTGGCCCCTAACTTTTACTTACTTGGTCCTAATTCTCCCCTGGAGCTACATAAAATATGCTCGATCAATTTCACGAACTAGTATCCCCTAACACATTTCACCATGTACAAACCTTCATAATTACAAAGCATTCTGGGTCAGGATTTTTTATGGGGCTCCTGTAGCGTTTCAGCATCCTGGGATGCTGACGACATAATGATGATAATAATCATTACCATGTCCTAAGCACTTCGTACCTGCCCAGCATTGTTTTGATCCCTTTACAAAGTTTAGCTCATTGATCTATTACAACCACCTTTGGCTAAGTCCTATTTGTTAGCCCAATTTTAAGAAAAGGAAGTGAGGCAAAGGGAAGTTATGTGCATTGACCAGTCATAGTCCTTGGAAATAGTGAAGCAAGAATTTGAAACTGGGTAATTTGAATTCAAAGCCCATAGACTTAACCACACTGCAATCTGGCTTCTCAAGACCCAGGTTAAAGGAACTAAAAGAGCACAAGAATCACACTGCAGTGACTGAGTTCTGAACTCCTATGCTCAGTAAGAGGATTAAAAGGAAAGCATTACAGGGGCTTCCCTGGTGGCGCAGTGGTTGAGAGTCTGCCTGCCGATGCAGGGGACACGGGTTCGTGCCCCGGTCCGGGAGGATCCCACATGCCGCGTAGTGGCTGGGCCCGTGAGCCATGGCCGCTGAGTCTGCGCGTCCGGAGCCTGTGCTCCACAACGGGAGAGGCCACAACAGTGAGAGGCCCACGTACCGAAAAAAAAAAAAAAAAACAGAAAGGATTACAGACACAGTCTACAGGAACCTTATATCTCCCCGAGAGCCCTGGCCTGAATGCAAACCCTACATCCTCAAATGGCCACCACGAAAGGAACTAGAAAAGCTGTTCGTGCTCAGGGATTTCAAACCAAAATGCCTACAGAGGCCAGGAAGCTTGTGTAAATGAGGGAAGTGGGTTGGTTATTTAAATGAATCTTTATTTTCTCAAATTCATTTTTATCCATTTTTTCTGGAAACATGCTGTCAGGCTGTCTTTTGATTTCTCACTTTTTACAGAGTGGTCCACAGCCTCCTGACTGTACTGTCACTGGAGGTGCCAAGTGATGGTAATGGTTACTGTCACTTGGCCCCATTGTCTAGGAGGCAATAGAGAATCGAGTAGTGTGGCTAACTGGAGGGCACATGCTCTGTCTATAGGGGCAGTGGTGACTCATCTTTAGCCTATCACTGCTATGATCAAATTTATCAAGCTACGCACACAGGGCTCTTGTCATCAGATCATCTGAGCTTTTAAGGGAAGTGTGAAATCCAGATCTTTTATGTGAAATATTTCATTTTTAAATAGTGACAATTAATTGCACTTGCAAAAAAATCACCCTGTACTAAATGCATTATGGTATCCTAGACTAGATCTTAGAATAGAGAAAGGACACTGGTGGAAAAACAAATGAAATGTGAATTAACTCTGGAGTTTGGTTTTTAAATAAGTTGAAAAAGAAAAAAAGACCCTGTGGCCAAAACTTGAGGGTCACTTAATCCATATGCAGCCCTCAGGCTGCTAATATGCCATCTCTAATCCAGCCCAAGTGTCACATTTAATGATGAGGAAGCAGAGGCCCAGAGGTCAAAAATACTTCGCTCAAAGTCACATGAATTAGCTGTAGTGTTTTTTTGTCTAGAAACTCCATTTTGTACTGCTCAAGCCAGTCCTGATTAATTCTGGAATTGTAATACAACTTCCTCTTTTTTATTCCACACTTGGAGTAAAGCAAGCCTTATGCATTTCACTTGTGAAGTGCTTCACATGCGGTAAAACATGTGACTGAAATGTTGTATGCTCTTGTTATAGCTGAAGATGCTCCCTTTTCTTCCTTCCCCACTGGCCTTCCTCCCCTGTTCTCTGCCTCAGACTTGATTTTTCTCCTTACTACCTTTTACTGAATATTTAGAGTTTTCCCTATATTGTTCCCTCCTTCCCTGTAGCCACTGTTCCATGAAAGACCAGATTACGCAGCAAACAGTGGCTATGAATACAAAATGATGTACTTACCGATAAACCTAATTCAGAAATGCCCGTTCCATTAAAGCATCAAGAAATTTTCGATCCACCAGGTAAGAATTATGACTACAGCACTCATGCCACAATAGTCACATTATATGCTTGTGCCCCTGAGCGTAAAACTATAAGGCCGGGGCAGCTCTAAATGGTTAATAGGATATGTGTGTCTTCACTTAAGAAACAGAGACACTCTCACGCAAGTCCTTCTTGACAGCGTGACTCCTAGGGGATAGAGAAGACTTCAGAATACAGACTTCACATGTGTCCGAAGATGGAGCAAAGGCTTCGGTGAATCGCCCATAGCAGGTGAAGACTCATATCCTGGCATAAATGGCTTGATTCCAACAGAAGAGAACAACAAACCTGTGCAGTGAGCTTTTATTCTCCACTGGGCACAGTTTAAGAACAGATAAGGCAGTAACTTCATTTGTGAGAAGGAATGAACTTAGGGTGACAAAGAAGCCTTTTTCCAAGTGTGTTTCCAAGTGGTTTACTCTGGAGCCAATCTGGCTAACCTGGAACTACATTTTCCAAATTCTCCTTTGCTTTTTGACTCCGAGTC
Organism: Globicephala melas; assembly: GCF_963455315.2. Lineage (NCBI taxonomy): Eukaryota > Metazoa > Chordata > Mammalia > Artiodactyla > Delphinidae > Globicephala > Globicephala melas. Next base: position 21,910,448 of record NC_083324.2, read on the forward strand.
AGAGTTGGTCAGAACAGAAGTGTGAGTGAGATTCTGAAGCCATCACAGTCAGAGGTGTTCAAAGAGAGATGAGGACACCTGGTTGTCCCCCCTCTCCCCTGCTGGTCATCAGCGAGCCCAGGTCCACTGTCAGCCTCTGGGACAGCAGCCTTCCTTCCATGGGCTGCTCTGCCAGTGGCAGAGCACCTGTTTCCCCATATTCTCATGCAGGACCCTCCTTGTTCACCTTCACCAGCTGAGGGCCAGCTAGTGACTTTTCTCAGATCTTCCAACTCTTTCCAGCCCTCACTTCTGCAGCTCCTCCCACAATTGTATAGCCGTACTCCTATTATACATCCTTTCTTCCCTAATACACCTGACAGTTCTCTCTCCCACACTGAACTCTGCTTGATATGCTGAGCAATTCTCTGGGTGGTTTCCCCCCCACATTCACTTGACCATGATAATCATTTCCATTACTTATTTAAAACACAGATTCCTAGGACCCACCCCTCGTGCAATGGGTTCGAGTGTTCAGGACTGGGGTTTGCTCTTTAAAAGTATCCCAGGTGGGCTTCCCTGGTGGCGCAGTGGCTGAGAGTCCGCCTGCTGATGCAGGGAACACGGGTTCGTGCCCCGGTCCAGGGGCGAAGCGGCTGGGCCCGTGAGCCATGGCCGCTGAGCCTGCACGTCTGGAGCCTGTGCTCCACAACGGGAGAGGCCACATCAGTGAGAGGCCCACGTACGGCAAAAAAGAAAAAGCATCCCAGGTGACTCTTGTAGTCAAATAACCTTTTGGCTATATAATTAGGACTTCTGCCTGCATCTTAAAACCACCTGGGGAGATCTAACAAGAAATACTGCTGCCTGGGTCCCCTGTCCAGCTATTTGGATTCAGTTGACCTGGAGCACGGACTGGACATCAGGATTTAAAAGCTCCTGTGTGATGTCATTGTGCAGCCAAGGGTGAGCAGCCCTGTTGTGCTTGAATAAAGGTGAGGTACCTATTAAGGAGGAATAATTTTCTTCCAACTCACTAGCAAAATATGACAGGCACCGTAGGCTCCAGCACAGGATTTCTTTTATAGAATTTTAAAGTCAGTGTTCCAGCCACACTGGGTCTCAGTGGTTATTTAGCAAAGCTTTCATTTCTGCCCTCAGGTTAGAATAGTGAGGCCAGAGAGGTTAAGGGGCTGGTCCAAGGCCACACAGCTGGTTATTAGGAGACCCAACACAGAGATCTTCCTGCCACAGATAAGCAACCGCTTCATCAATGCTTGTGTCTGGAATAAATGTTCTTATACGTAATTGACTCTATTCTGAAAAGCACCTTGCTGCTTTTCTGTTAAAAAGGAGTTTAAATTACATTCAATAAACAAACAGGAAGTACAATACCTACGCTTGTTTTGTGGGAGCACTTTTGCAAATTCTGCCACACACACGAAACACTCTGGGACCTTTTAAAAATGCAGATCCTGGAAGGTTGATTTAGGAAATCTGCGACGGGCCTCGGAATCTGCAGCTTCTATCCAATTATAAACAGGCAGCCTTCCCACCCTTCATAATTCTGATGTCATAGTCCAGGGGCCAGACTGTGAAAAGCTCTGTCCTGTCATTTGATTCCAAACACTGGCGTAAAATATTTAAGTAAAAACAGCACCTAGCTCTCATTTTATATAACACAATACTCAACTTTCTGTTTCCCCAAATTTGCGCCAAACGTTAAACTCTCAGCACTTCTAGATCAGAAATTATAGGCACAGCTTCTAAAGGAATGCTCTATCAAACAAAGCCAATTTAATCACTGACTGAGTCCACATAAATTGCTTCCTAACTGCAGTCTTGCCATCATCCATATTTTGGCTCACCAGAGTTTTAAAATAGTTTGCTATTTATACACCAATATTTTTGCATATGCATGATTCAGTTTATATCCCTTAAACCGGTCATAAGGCTCCAACTTCTACAGAGGCCAGAACAGCATTGCCCATGAATCAAGCCAACTGGGTTAGGAGTTTCCTAGGAAGTAGTGGGGACCGTGACAAATGTACAGCTCAGCTGTGTCTAAAAAGAACAACTGTTATTTGCCTCAGGGCTATTATGGTGATGTGGGAATACGGACCCAGAGGTGCTGATCTTCTAGTATCTACCCCCAACCGAAGGTGATAATCTAGATCAAGAGTGTACAAACTCAGGCCTGAGAGCCAAATTCAACCCTCTATCTGCATTTTCAAATAAAGTTTTATTGAAAAACAGTCACAGTCTTTTGTTTACATACTGCCTGCAACTGCTTCCTCCCTACAATGGCAGAGTTACGTATCTGTGGCTAAGAAAAATGGCCCTTGAAACCGGAAATGTTTACTATCTGGCCCTTTACAGTTAAAATTTGCTGATCTGATCTAGATTTTGTGTGTGAAATTTTAACATGCCAGATCAAATTCTGAAAGCACTGCACGTCTAAATAAAATAGATATGCTGGAGAACTGAATACATTTGACCCTTAAACAACTCTGAGGTTGATCTGCATATAACTTACAGTCATCCCTTCAAATCAGCAGTTCCTCTGCGTCCGTGGATTCAACCAACTTTGGATGGTGTAGTACTGTAGTATTTGCTATTGGAAAATATCCACATATAAGTGGACCTGTGCAGCTCAAACTCATGCTGTTCAAGGGTCACATGTAATCATTATTCACTCTTCCTCTTGTACATGTGGGTTGGAATATGACTCTAGAGCACAAGAAGAGACAGTGTATTTATTTCTGTAACATCTTTTCGTAAGAGAGTATCATGTCCAGAAAAGTGGGCACTTAAGTACTATGATATTTGGTGGAAATTTTTGGCAATTAGGAAGAATTTTGCTTGTGGGAACAAAGAAAAAAGCAGGCACAAAGGACTTTGAGTTTGAAGATAGCAAAGACTGACTTAAGAGGGAAAAAAAAAACCCTCAAAGAAAAGGTACAGTCTAAATAACAGAGCCTGTGGGAGAATCTACCTCAAATTTTATGATGCCTTAGGAAAATTCGCAAAATTTCCTGAATACATAGAGAATGATTCAGGAGAAGTTTCCAGAAAGAAAAAAATATCAGTTCCCCCATAAAGGAAGAAAAAACAGCTTGGCATCAGCCTTCTAATAAGGTGTTTAAATTTTTTTTCCAGTTTTACTGAGAAATAATTGACATACATCACTGTATATGTTTAAGGCACACAACGTGATGGCTTGATTTACATACATTGTGAAATGATTACCACTAATAAAGTTTAACGTCAGAAATCCAGTTTGTTTTAGAAGCAAAAGCCTTCTAGAACTTTTATCAAGCATGTTTTCAAATTATTAAAAGCCCTTCCTGTTGCTTTCCCCCCAACCTTCTATTTTATATGAGTCCTTGATCTTTCCTACTGCAGTTTTTCTAACCGTGCTACTTTTCAGGAAGGAACGTGATCCCTGTGGCTGATGGGGGATTGCAGTAATTCATTCCTACATTTCACGTTGAGTTTTAAAAATTGCTTGCAGAGGTTTTGAGGGTAGAGGAGAGAGGAAAGAAAACAAGGGTCATAAAGAAGCTTGGATTGAACTATTCAAGAATGGTAGCGCGAAGGAAGTCCTTGATAATTCACTGGCCTTTCAGGACCCAATCTTAAATTTAACTAATAGGTCAGAAAAAAAAAAAAAGGCCTGACTTGGGTCTAGCAGCCCGAACATCCCTCTCAAATATACCTAAGGTTAAAATTAGGAATAAAGATCTCAGGTAGCTTGAAATTGGCATTCCATCCCTTAACTTTCTAGCCCAAGAAAACATATGTGTAAGATGAAATAAGTTTTGTTATGCAAGAAGTCATATACATTTGACAGTATAAGACAAGCTAAGCAGCTGAAAGTACACCAGCTAGAAGAGAGTTAAACAAGAGGAAAACTGAGATATACATTGTGTCTAAATCTATACTCTGGCTTAGAATTTATGAAGCATTCCAACCTCATAGACATAGTGATAAATACAAATAGCAAGTAAATATAGACTTACTATGTACAAAGCTCTACAGCGAGCACTTTACGTATGTTATCTCATTTAATTATTACAGGGTATTATCCAGAGTTATTGGCAATGACATCGAGGTCTAGAGAGGTGAAGTAACCTGCTCTAGATACAGCATACAAAGGGTAGAAGCTAGAACAAAAAAGTCCTCCCCTTTACACCTTTACTTTTCCAGCAACCCTGTGAAATATGTCTGTTTTTACAGATAAAGTATGTAAACACTCTGAGGAATCAACATCATGGAGTTTGTAAACAGGACCAGGACTAGACCCAGGTCTTCTGACATTCGTGCCCTTTCCATAATGCCACCCCATTCCCCCACCTGAAAACCTTGTGGTCAGCCACTTGAAAAAGAGACACAGAGAAAGAACCTCAACAGGAGAGTAGCTATTCAGGGACGTTACCAGTGAACACATTGCAGAGCAGGATGATACTGGAGACCCCAAAAGAGACCCTTTCAAAAGGCAGATGATGATAGACTGTTGCTAGAATATACAATGTAATTAAAAGGTAAAGCTGTTACACACACGTAAAATAGTGCCAGAGCCAGTGATTTTAAAGTGGAGACCAGCAAATTGTAGTCCCATGGGCCAAATCCATCTCCATGGGTCAAATGCAGCCAAATCCTTGCTATTGTAAATAAAGTTTTATTGGAACACAGCCACAGCTATTCATTTACATATTGCCTATGGCTGCTTTTATGCTATAATGACAGAGTTGTACAGATGCAACAGAGACCGTATGGCCTGCACAACCTAAAATATTTACTGTCTGATTTATTACAAAATAAGGCTACCAAGCCCTGTCCTAAAGAGCTCCTCTGTCACATAGGAAGTGTTATGGTGCTGCACTACAGCAGATCCCAGCTTGGACTTGAAGCGGAAGTAAAGAACAGAATTAAAACCTCTTGCTCTCGTGCCAGAGCCATGGAAAGCCCTCAGTCTCTGTAGAGCAAGAATGTGAGGCAGAGAGAGCATGTGTGCAGGAGCTGTGACAACTTCCAAGGCATTCCTGTTAAATGGTAAACAGACAACTAGTATTTGCTGAGTATGTTAAAAAAAAAAAAAAAGTGAAACCTTTCATAAAGGACCATAAAGGGAAGATTGTACTTTCTGCTAAAGTATGAGCACTAAGAATATTCCAGATGAATATGATTTAATAAAATAATGGCTGTAATTCCAGAACTAGACATCTCAGTTCTGGTGGCATGGGATGAAAGAAAGATCCCAGAACTCAGTGGGGAAAACAGGCTGGACCACTGCAAAGACCCTTCCTTAGTAAAGGAATGAGAGCATCAGTTCTCTCTTAGGAAGATCTGGAGATTTTTACCAGAATTTTGTTCCATGCTTTCTATAGTCTAATTGTTTCTGTAGGTGTGTATGCAAAATAAAATGTTGCCAGTTCTTCCCCCTCCTCCCCACCCCAGCCTGAACAGAAAACCTGGAAAGTTACATCACACAGATCTTATTTCATGATACAGTACAGTAAGTCCCCTACATACGAACGAGTTCTGTTTCGGGAGCACGTTCGTAAGTCCAATTTGTTTCTAAGTCCAACAAAGTTAGCCTAGGTACCCAACTAACACAATCTGCTATATAGTACTGTACTGTAATACGTTTATAATACTTTTCATACAAATAATACATAAAAAGCAAACACAAAAAATAAAGAAAACATTTTTAATCTTACCATACAGTATAATACCTTGAAAAGTACAGTAGTACAGTACAACAGCTGGCACACAGGGGCTGGCATCGAGTGAACAGGCAAGAAGAGTTACTGACTGGAGGAGGGAGAGGAGGTGGGAGATGGTAGAGCTGAAGGGTCATCAGCCATAGGAGACAGAGGGCGAGCTGCAATTTCACTCACGCCTCATGTGGATGGAACGCACGTTCACATCTTTGAAAGCTGGCAACTTAAAGGTTCGTATGGAGGGGACTTACTGTACTGATTTCATCAGCCCTCCAGTTGCCTTTATCAGTTGAATGACTTTACCCCAACATGCTATATTATATATATATATATATGTAAATTATATAACGTGTATATATATTTATAAATGATAAATATATAGATTATATAATTTATATATAATAAAATATATAATTATAGAAAATATATATTTATAAATATGCATAATAAACTATATAAATGTGTATAAATAGATAAATATGGGAGGGAAAGAAGTTGGGAAACTGATACAGCTCATTATTGAAGAGTATGGTACAACTTTAGTCAGAAAATTTAAACTTGTGCAAGTTACATTTTGGCTTAGAGCCTCTGAAGGCTGCCTTGGCATTTACATGAGATAATGTATATCAAGTGCTGTGTACCGTGATAGAAAAAAAGGGGCTCAAAAAAGTGTTAGCAATCACTGTCAGTCAACTCTTCTGCTGTCTTAGGGAAACGTGTGACTTAAAGAATCTCTCCAAGTACTGTCACTTGGAGATAATTATGCTGGGAGAACCCCTTTGTGACAGTGGTCGTAGAGATTCTGGGGCTCAGAGAAGGAAAATGCGAGGTAAAACAGTATCCCCTGCTGAAGAATGACATATAAAGCTTAATTCCGTTTCAGTGGGCCACCCATTGCTCTAGTACTTTTAAATATTTTAGCCTCTCAATTAGCCAAAGCTGATTCATGTGTAAGTAGGTAGGTCTTAGAGAAACTGTGTAGAAAGAACAGCAACTAAGCAGCCAGCTATTCCTTCTAGAACAATTCTAATTTTCTAAAAATTTACCAGCAGATTTTTAGTTGGCTGGTAAAGCCAGATATGTAACTTAACAAGCTACTCTCTCTTGCCAATTTTTCCTGTCTTTGTCTCCAAGAAGAAAAATGCAGACTATTTCATTATCAAGAATCTTCCGCACATCTTCTATCTCACTTTTTCCTACTTCCACTCTCCACACACACACACACACACACACACACACACACACAAGTACACGTATCCAATGAGGTACCCCTGGCTTTCCAGAATCTTCATTTAAAAAAAATTCCAACACAATCAACTGGCAAACACAACACTTTTTTCTGAGGCCTGTTTTTCTCTTCTTTTTTTTTTTTTTCTTTATTAAATTTCTATCTTTAAGAGTATTTTCCAGGCCAGAGCAAAAATTTGAATGAGCTGGTGTCTTTCTGCCTTAACAAAATGCTTGAACATGATCTCCTGGGTCTCCTGATCAGGCTTAGGTGTCACTCTATGGTTCACGTCAATGTACTGCTGGTTTCTCACATTCGTCTCTGGCTTTTTATACTCTGAGTGTTTTAAATCCCTTTTCTATTTTTCTTGAGTTAGAGGATTTTCCTGTGTAAAAGAGTGACTGGCTCTCTTTCTACGTTCGTCCGTCCCAGTATATAAGGAAAGGCTGCAGTAATGAGAATTACAGGCAAATAGGAAATACACAGCCACACCTGCCTGGTCCTGGATTCACACTTCTTCTTCTGAGCCTCTTTGCCTGGACTAGGTGGAGGGGGCACCCGGCCCTACTTGCCTACTTTGTTCCAATCCATTGAAGCCTCCTGCCTCAATGACATGCCTGTGGGGATGTGTCAGGACATAGTGTCTGGAGAGATCATCGGTTGGTCTGGTCCAAAATGATGGTCTCTTTCAGGCCCTGGATATACGTAGACTGTTAGTGAAGGCTAACAGTTTATTAGACTCCATGTGCTTTCAATCTCCTGAGATATAAATATGAATGAGGCACTCAATTTTACTTTTTCATTTCACAAACCGTAAAGGAACCTAAATCAAAATCAATTTATGTATCACTCTAGTAGGGTTTAAGAGCACAAGTTCTGGTGTTGAGAAGCCTGTGTTAGTGTCACCTCCCTCTATCTGTTTGTATGTCTGTGAAACAGTAATAATACAAGAACGTAATTCAGGGATATTTGAAGGTTAAATAGAAATAATGACACAAAGCATTTAGCAGAGTGCCTGTCAGGTATAGGTACATAGATGTTTATTACTGTTCTTTTTTCTTACCTCTCTTATTAGCTAGAGTAGACTCAACTAAAACCAAGAAATGCAGAGAAGCTAAGGGACCTAGCCCACACAGCTAGATAAGAGCAAAGTCAGGGCTAGAATCAAGGTCACCTGATACTTGGTTCCATCTGACAGTCTAGTGGGGGGAGGATGATTATGTTGATGACTCAGACCTAAAAGCATGGCCCATCAGAGCTGGCTCAAACACACACTTGTACTCTGGAAACCCTTGGTGACATTATGATCTAAGAAGCATTGGTGTATAGACAGAGCATGCAGAAATAGGTAGACTCGGTTTCATATTTTATTTCCACAAACTCATGCCTTAACCAGAGGTTTCCAAGATTTGTCAGGTCGTGTGGCACCCGTAGTATCTCAGCAGTTTCTTCACAATGCATTCTAGGCCCACAGAGTACTTAACATTTCCATTTACCAGTAGTTAGATCAAACAACCTAACAGATATTTATATCCTAATGGCTTAACAACCATTTGAAAATATGATATACATAATCTGAAAGACAATGTATATAAAGATAACATAAAGATACTGTATATAAAATATTACAAAATAATATTTCTGCACTTCTTAGACACCAGTACTCTTTATTTCTTGCTCCATACTGATTTTCTCATGGTACGTGCTTTTGGTTGCAGCAGCTACTGAAAACCCAGCTGTACAAAGATATGATATTATCAAAAATATGTAGCAAAGTACAAAAAAGTACACACTTTGAAACTGAACCACCTTGAGGTAGCAATATTCAAGAGATATTGAGTATGTAACACTGCATCTTCCTGGAAAATTTAAAATATCCTGTAGGATCTGTGAGATCAATGCAGTGCCCAGGGGTGACTCAGCACGCAGTTTGAGAACCATGGACTTAAGTCCTCCTCAGTCTCATTGTCATTACCTACAAATATGGGGTAGGCTACTATATATATATATATATATATATATATATATATAGGGGTTGGGAGTGCCCCCAGGAATCTGCATTCTTATTCTCACCAGGAGATTTATATGTAGGTGGTCAGAAGACTACACTCGGAGAAAAACTGCTTGAGATGTGACATTTATTTGTTTGGGATGCATGCAAATGCCAGCCATTTCGAGAAGAGAGTTTAGCTGACGATATTTTCTTCTTAAGGGGTAATGAGAAAGCTCAAAACGACTCCAGGGGCTTGCTAAGTGAGTCCCTTTCATTAAATTCCCCAGGTAATCAATCTATAGATTCTCACCCATGCCTACAGAGTTCACCTGATAGCACTTTGTTAAGACAACGAAACTACAGGAAATTTGATCCATGAATAAAAAGAAGCCTCGAAAAGAAAAAATGGTGCTTGAAGTGTGTGAAGAATCTACTATTAAATCTTAAAGGCTGCACTGCATAAAGTGAAATTATTGTTATTAAATTCTCCACAGATTACAAGGTAGCAGCAGCTCATACAGTCAAGGCCAGACTGGGCCTTTGTGATGCCTACCATTCTAAGCACGAGGGAAGGAGACTTGGCCTCCTGAAGGATATTTGCCTACAGCATAATACCAATAATGGAAACAATATCAGATCATATAGAGTTGAGGCTTTTATTCTCTGCAGAACTGAGAAATGATGAGGGAAGCACTCTGGGAATTTTCTCTTTAGATTAAATATTTGAATCATGACTGTCTGAGACAATCACTTTCAGTTTGAAAATTACTTTGCTATCTCAAGCATGCTGAGAATAAAAACACTTTCGATATCACAATTAAGACATGAAAATCATATTTTCTACGGGTTTTGTACAGTTCAGGAAAGAGAAAAAAATATTTGAATGGTACTTATCGTTTTAGCTAAATTTAAGTAGCTCCATCTTGCTGCCTTGATACTGGAATAAACAAGTTTGCAGGCTTTGGGAGTTGATTAAAGATACTTGGCTGAAGATCTTCGTTCTAAGAAGGATCAGACAAGAGAACCAAAACAAAAGCCAAGAGGCCAACCAGTCTGCTATTCTGCATCAAGGTGGCAAAACTTACATTCTCTAGCATCTACGTTCACTTCCATACTGGCCCGGGTCTCCAATACTGCTGACATGATTACCGAGGCCACGGAGGGCGGGGGCAGCCTTTACTCTGTGGGTTTATTCCCTTTATCCTATTCTTGCCAAGGTTAGTTTTCACTGCTTAGAAAGGACAACCAGCTTGCAGAAGAATTGGTCAAAAAGGGTAGAAACCTTCCGTCCCTCCATCTAAAAGTGTGACTGTCCTTAGGAGAAAGTGGTAACCATTTGACAACGCAATTTCTTTAGCAAGATCCGCTTCCCAAATGTACCATCACTCAACTATCAATTCTCAATGCTCTTCGTTCCCAAACCACCTTTGTACTGAAGGCCCTTTTAATAAGGCTGAACTTTAAATCCACGTCTCCTCTTTGCTCCAGCCAAACCAAATAACCAGGATTTCTTGGTCTTTACAAGCTAGTCCCCCATCTCTGAACATTTACTTCTGTGACTGCTTTTTTTGGGGGAAGACAATTGTTGTGCAGTGGTTTGCACTTCAAATGCACTTCAAATCCACTTTTTATGACAAAAACCAAGGTGTTTTTAAATTTTAATTTTATTGGACTATAGTTGGTTGAAAATGTTGTTAGTTTCAAAGTGATTCAGTTATACATATACATATATTCATTCTTTTTTAGATTCTTTTCTCATATAGGTTAACATAGAATATTGAGCAGAGTTCCCTGTGCTCTACAGTAGGTCCTTGTTGGTTATGTGTCTTATATATAGTAGTGTGTGTAAGCTGTTTCGGTATAAAAGTGAAGTTGTTGTGTCAGGATGCTGTCACCAAAATGTATGACGCCGGTCAGCGCTCAGTAGCTCTACTGCTGAGGGGTCACGCTGGGGGCTTATCAGTAAGAGCATATGAAGAAGTATGGTAGCGGGCCATTTAGACTATAAATACCCAGTCAGTGAAAGCCATCCAAGAGTGTTTGGCCTGAGCAAGGCGATACTTTGCTGATCTAAACAGCTCTTTCAAGACCTTGAGGCATTAGCTCCTGCCTGGGAAACGTGACCTTTTGCCAGGTAGTGGCGAAAACAACTGAGATCATCTTGCCTGCCAACACCAGCGCCTTTGTTCCCTAGCAACATGCTCTAGCAACAGGGGAATTTTGCTTTTGCACTGCCAGCTGGACACCAGCTCTTGGTTGGCTAAGTTCTCTCTCCTGAGAACCAACTCATGGAAAGGTACACTTGAAACTAAATTTGGACTTCATTCCTTTCATCTCGCCTTGCCTGGAACAGTAGTATAATTAATCTAGCACTGGTTTAAATATGTTATTTCTTTACTGGCTTATTAAGAGACATTATTGTGTATGCTATTAGCTTGTGGAATTTTTATGATTCCCGCAGTGAATGTGTGCTAAGTAAAGTATCAGCAAAGACCTGAGCATAATTTGCCATGAAACAAAACAACTATCTCACTCTTGCCCAGCTTCTCTATGTTAACATCTTACTCATCATTAATGCCACCTCTTCCAGGCAGGTTTTTACTGACTCCAGGCATTCCCACTGATAAAGCCTCTGAGTTCTTTGATCTGAGCCCATAACACTGATCTCAATGGGCCCATTACTTTCCTCCTGATACTATGGTAGTGTGGGTAAATGTCAGATTTATATTTCCCCCATTAGACTGCAACTTTTCAAAAGGTACCTGTGCTCTAGAGCCCATGAGCCACAACTACTGAGCCCATGAGCCACAACTACTGAGCCCATGTTCCACAACTACTGAAGCCCACGTGCCTAGAGCCCATGCTCCGCAACAAGAGAAGCCACCATGATGAGAAGCCCGCGCACCGCAACGAAAGAGTAGTCCCCACTCGCCACAGCTAGAGAAAGCCAGTGCACAGCAATGAAGACCTGGCACAGCCAAAAAAGTAAATAAATAAAAATAAATAAATAAATAAAATAAAAATTTAAAAAATACTTTAAAAAATAGATAACCGAAAAGGACCTACTGTATAGCACAGGGAAGTCTGCTCAATATTATGTAATAACCTATATGTGAAAAGAATCTGAAAAAGAATGAATATATGTATATGTATAACTGAATCACTTTGCTGTACACCTGAAATTAACACAACATTGTAAATCAACTATACTCAATAAAATTTTTTTAAAGTTAAATTAAAAAAATAAAAGGCAGAATTCACTTTTGCACTCTTCCTAATAGATAAAATAGGGCATGTAGGATGCTATAAGTGAGTAGTGAATGAATTAGTGAATGAGAGAAAAGAATTGGTACACAGTTACCCCTAGAAATCCTTCAAAGACTCTAATGTATCTAAGTCATCAATGATTGAGCTTTCCTGTTTCTGTGCACGGAAAATATTCATGGAAAGAGAATAGGAGGAGAACACACAGAATATAAAGTCATCACTCAGCTCAGCTCTGGGGGAGCGGCTGTGGAAGGAAAATGGCAGAGGGAGACTGTTTAAAGGTAAACAAACTTTATCTAGTTTCGTTCTTCTGCTTATCACCTGGCAAAGGAGCGACTAGTTCTCCCCATTCTAATTCATATCCATTCAAATGAAAGACATAAATATACGTCATATTGACAACATTCCTCAATATCATCAGCAGAATTAGTTATCTGGATTTTACACGGCCCATATCAAATGGAATTGGCAGGTAGAAAAGGAGACATCCTGTTTTGACTCACTGAAACCTTGGCTATTCAAGTTCAAAGAGAACATTAGCTTCTTTCTTATATGATGAGGAACATGTAACAAATGACATGCTATAATATCTTATAATTCTATACTACCTTCGAATGTAGAATATGTAATTTCCATGTACATCAAAAACACGGTGGCTTATTTCCAAGTCTTCAAGCACAGTCTTTTCATACTGGTTTTCAAAAATCTCTTAAGCCTGATGCAATGTTTTGATGGTGGATGGGAACAAACTCAGGATACATGAAAGAATAATTAGAAAAAAATAAAAGGGCTAAAAAAGTCCTCAATGGAACATATAGTATTATTTATAGTAGGAGAAGTTTGTGGGGACTGGCTCATAGCAGAGTTTTGTGAGCTCGTTTTTAGAGCCATTGGTAAACTGGAAGCAGCCATGGTCGGAATATTTACACCATAGGAACTGGCAAACATTACATCTCAAAACCTAATATGTAATTTTTTTGAAGAGCTGGTTTACCAACACACTACTGAGTAGAGGCTAGTATAGTCATAGTTTGCAAAGAAGAAAAAAAAGGAGAAAGATATTCATACTGATGTTTTGTATCCTGAAAAATCTACATTAAGAACAGTATCAGTGGCTGCATATTCAAAAACACTGACAGTGTTTAAGTAGGATTGTACACAATGCAGAAGTCTGATTCTATTTAGAACAAGAGTATTATAAGTCATAGCTCTACCAAAACAAAGCATCAGAAGAGCTTTTAATAAAGTGCTTTTATTAATATACAAATTTCCTGTTTTTCTCGTAGTATATGTAGTATCTTCAAAGACTGACGGAACCTTAACCTTACGTTCTCTGTCAAGTTCGGTGGCCATTACCATACATATTGCCATAATCATCTTTAAAACAGCAATTGTGGTATATACTGAGTCCCTGATTCTAATAATGCAATTCACTATCTTTATAACTAAGCCTTCTGTGATAAAAATGCTATAAAATGATGATAGAATAACTCTAATAGGAGTCACAAAATAAAATTCTGTTATACCTTATAGAAATATAGTTCTTTTAATGCTGTGCTCATTAGAATCCAATTACATATCTGACAGGGAGAGAAAAAGGAAGAGTTGTTCTTGTATATTTAATCAGTGCTGTGATTCTTTCACACCCACCTCTCCCCCAGTATTCACCATCATGTCCACACTTCCCATCACACTGTCCATACGGAATGTGGGTGGAGCCTACAGCGTGTCTCTTCTTAGTCCAAGTCCTCAAGAGCCATTGTGTATTTACCTTCTGTTCCTACCATTGACCATGAGAAGACTATGCCCTTGGAAGCTGCCATCCTTTATCCTGAGCCCCAGAATGAGAAACAGGGTGCAGACTTGAATCCAACTGAAAGCCTGGATCCAAGCTTAGACAAGCCTAGCTGAGATCAAGCAAACTCCAGGCAACTCAATGACCCATGAGTGTACAATAAATACTTATTTAAATAAATGTTTATTTTAAGCAGTTGAGTTTTGATGTAATGGGTTATGCTAGCAGTGTTGTGGCAATGGCTGACTAATATACTTACCAGACATTAGACAGAGACAGAAATTATTTAAACTTTTTGTTTATGACAGTTTATATAAATCAGCTTTGTACAGGTTTTGGAATGCGGGAGTAAAGTTTTGAATCCTGGCTCAAGTATTTATAACCCCTCTATCCTTTGTTTTATCATCAATTAAAAGAGGACAATAATACTTATTTCACAAGTTTCTGGTGAGGATGAACTGAGAACCCCCCACAAAATGATCCTTTATAAAGGGCTCAACATGGAATATGGGACATCAGAAAAGTTCAAAAATTGTTAGCTATAAGTATTATTTTTATTAAATAGCATTTATTGAATATTTACTATTTACAAAAGCATCAATACTAACCGAAATCTGGAAGACAGGTAAAAAGCCTATTTTGGGATTAAAGTCTGAAATCACTAATAAAACAAAATCACCTGCAAGGTAACATATTCAGTATTGACTCTACAACACGGCCAAAGGCAATTGCTTTGGAATTAAACACAGGTTTGGAGCAGGAATTCATTTTTTGAACACCGGTGAGCACTGACCATATCAAAAAGCCTCTGTAGAATTTGATGGATGAGTTCCATTATATAAGTAAAAATTAAGGCATGGCCTTATCCAAGTGTTAACAACAGGCACTAAAGATCTGTAACAGGTAGCACAGAGCTCACCAGGGAGCAGAGTTTTCAACCTAAGCTTGTACGGCAAAAACAAATACCCACATCAGTAAATGAACTCCAAGCCAAAGGACTTTAAGATTTGACTTGAACATAGGCTAATCTAATTTGACAGAAACCCACTAAGTGATTAGAAAACTCAACCATGTGGTTTTCAGTGAATTAATGAAATTGGTTAGGAACTCAGTGTCTCAGACACGACCTAATGTTCCTGTCAAGATGGAGGAGAGAAGACAGGTAAGTAGTAAAGAATGTAAAATTGTGGTGGATGTGTACCTCACTTAGTAATGATTCTCCTTAAAAGCTACAATGTGCCCTGTCCCCTTGTCTCCCAGATACTGTTTCATGATTACTTTCAAAGGGCAGTACTTCAACTAGTCTAAGTTGTCAAACATGAGACAGCACAGAATCACCTGGAAAGCTTATTTAAAATGCATATCCTGCTCAGTACCCACATATCCTGTTTCAGTGGTCTGGAGTGATGATGGGAACTTCCATTTCCCGCTACGTGTGCCAGATCACTGTCAAACAGATAGTTTGAAGATGGTATTTTGAGGGGTACTGACCTAAACCTAGTAGAGGGTTCACATCTTTGGTCCATGGGCCAAACACGGGTTTTCTGTGCCTCAGAGATTTGTTTTCTTTGGTGGGTGCCAAAAAGTAGGAAATTTCACAAAAACAGGTTTCTGGCTTTTCTTAAAAAAGTTGAAGAGATATGGCAATCGCTGAGCCAGGTTTCTGCATGACAAATACACTCTGGAGGTGAGTAGTTACAAGGAGGTCAACTGGGAGGATCCTGAAAACATGAAAACAAGAGACCAAAGCTATTGTCCTGGTAGGGCAGGAAGTCAGGGTTAAGGCTTTCAGGTTGAAAGCCCAGATCACCTGGCTTTAAAATAATCATAGCTGCATTTAAAGAATGCATGCACTGAGCAGCGCCTTCAAGATGGTGGAGGACTAAGACATGGAGATAACCTTCCTCCCCACAAATACATCAGAAATACATCTATATGGGGAACAACTCCTACAGAACACGTACTGAACGCTGGCAGAAGACCTCAGACCTCCCAAAAGGCAAGAAACTCCCCCACGTACCTGGGTAGGGCAAAGAAAAAAGAATAAACAGAGACAAAAGGATAGGGACGGGACCTGCACCAGTGTGAGGGAGCTGTGAAGGAGGAAAGGTTTCCACACACTAGGAAGCCCCTTCACGGGCTGAGACTGCGGGTGGCGGAGGAGGAAAGCTTCGGAGCTGCAGAGGAGAGCACAGCAACAGGGGTGCGGAGGGCAAAGCAGAGAGATTCCCGCACAGAGGATCGGTGCCGATCGGCACTCACCAGCCCGAGAGGCTTGTCTGCTCACGCACCGGGGCGGGCGGGGGCTGGGAGCTGAGGCTCGGGCTTCGGAGGTAGGATCCCAGGGAAAGGACAGGGGTTGGCTGCGTGAACACAGCCTGAAGGGGGCTAGTGCACCACAGCTAGCCAGGACTGAATCCGGGAAAAAGCCTGGAACTGCCTAAGAGGCAAGAGACCATTGTTTCAGGATACGTGAGGAGAGGGGATTCAGAGCACCGCTTAAACGAACTCCAGAGATGGGCGCAAGCCATGGCTATCAGTGTGGCTTCACAGAGACAGGCATGTCTCTGTGGGCATGGCTTCACAGAGACGGGCATGAAATGCTAAGGCTGCTGTTACAGCCACCAAGAAGCAGCACAGGGCACTACCCACACCTCCCCTCCTGGGAGACTGTGCAGCCTGCCACTGCCAGGGTCCCGTGATCCAGGGACAGCTTCCCCAGGAGAATGCACGGCACGCCTCAGGCTGCTGCAACATCAAGCTGGTCTCTGCCGCCGCAGGCTCGCCCTGCATTCTGTACCCCTCCCTCCCCAAGGCCTGAGTGAGCCAGAGCCCCCGAATCAGCGGCTCCTTTTTTTTTTTTGTGGTATGCAGGCCTCTCACTGTTGTGGCCTCTCCCGTTGCGGAGCACAGGCTCCGGATGTGCAGGCTCAGCGGCCATGGCTCACGGGCCCAGCCGCTCCGCGGCATGTGGGATCCTCCCGGACCGGGGCACGAACCCGCGTCCCCTGCATCGGCAGGCGGACTCTCAACCACTGCGCCACCAGGGAAGGCCTCAGCTACTCCTTTAACCCCATCCTGTCTGGGCAGGGACAGACGCCTTCAGGCGACCTACACGCAGAGGCGGGGCCAGATCCAAAGCTGAACCCGGGGAGCTGTGCGAACAGAGAAGAGAAAGGGAAATCTCTCCCAGCAGCCTCAGGAGCAGCGGATTAAATCTCCACAATCAACTTGATGTACCCTGCATCTGTGGAACACCTGAATAGACAATGAATCACCCCAAAATTGAGGCAGTGGATTTTGGGAACAATGTAAACTTGGGGTTTGCTTTCGGCATCTAATTTATTTCTTGTTTTATGTTTATCTTAGTTTAGTATTTAGAGCTTGTTATCATTGGTAGATTTGTTTATTGATTTGGTTGCTCTCTTCTTTTTTATTTTATATATATATGTATATTTTTCTTTTTCTCTTTTTGTGACTGTACATGTGTATGCTTCTTTGTGTGATTCTGTCTATAGAGCTTTGCATTTGCCATTTATCCTAGGGTTCTGACTACACATTTTGGTTTTTTGGGGTTTTTTTTTTAGCAGTTTTTAGCGCTTATTAACACTGGTGGATTTGTTTTTTGGTTTGGTTGCTCTCTTCTTTCTTTCACTCTTTTTATTTATTTTTAATAATTTTTTTCTATTTTAATAACTTTATTTCATTTTAGTTTTTCTTTCTTCCTTCCTTCCTTTCTTTTTCTCCCTTTTCTTCTGAGCCGTGTGGCTGACAGTGTCTTGGTGGTCTGGCTGGGTGTCAGGCCTGTGTCTCTGAGGTGGGAGAGCTGAGTTCAGGACATTGGTCCACCAGAGACCTCCCGGCCCCACGTAATATCAAATGGCAAAAGCTCTCCCAGAGATCTCCAACGCAACACAAAGACCTAGCTCCACTCAACAACCAGCAAGCTAAAGTGTTGGACACCCGATGCCAAACAACTAGCAAGACAGGGACACAAACTCACCAATTAGCAGAGAGGCTGCCTAAAATCATAATAAGTTCACTGAAACCCCAAAACACACCACCAGACATGATCCAGCCCACCAGAAAGACAAGATCCAGCCTCATCAACCAGAACACAGGCACCAGTCCCCTCTAACAGGAAGCCTATACAACCCCCTGAACCAACATTACCCACTGGAGGCAGACACCAAAAACAATGGGGGCTTCCCTGGTGGAACAGTGCTTGAGAGTCCGCCTGCCGATACAGGGGACACGGGTTCGTGCCCCGGTCCGGGAGGATCCCGCATGCCGCGGAGTGGCTGGGCCCTTGGGCCATGGCCACTGGGCCAGCACGTCCGGAGCCTGTGCTCTGCAATGGGAGAGGCCACGACAGTGAGAGGCCTGCGTACCGCAAAAAAAAAAAAAAAAAAAAAGGGAACTACGAACCTGCAACCTGTGAAACGGAAACCCCAAACACAGTAAGTTAAGCAAAATGAGAAGACAGAGAAATACACAGCAGATGAAGGAGCAAGGTAAAAACCCACCAGACCAAACAAATGAAGAGGAAATAGGCAGTCTACCTGAAAAAGAATTCAGAGTAATGATAGTAAAGATGATCCAAAATCTTGAAAATAGAATGGAGAAAATATAAGAAACGTTAACAAGGACCTAGAAGAATGAAAGAGCAAACAAACAATGATGAACAACACAATAAATGAAATTAAAAATTCTCTAGAAGGAATCAATAGCAGAATAACTGAGGCAGAAGAACAGATAAGTGACCTGGAAGATAAAATAGTGGAAATAACTACTACAGAGCAGAATAAAGAAAAAAGAATGAAAAGAATTGAGAACAATCTCAGAGACCTCTGTGACAACATTAAATGCACAAACATTTGAATTATAGGGTCCCAGAAGAAGAAGAGAAAAAAAAAGGAATGAGAAAATATTTGAAGAGATTAGAGTTGAAAACTTCCCTAATATGGGCAAGGAAATAGTCAATCAAGTCCAGGAAGTGCAGAGAGTCCCATACAGGATAAATCCAAGGAGAAACATGCCAAGACACATATTAATCAAACTATCAAAAATTAAGAACAAAGAAAAAATATTAAAAGAAGCAAGGGAAAAGCAACAATTAACATACAAGGGAATCCCCATAAGGTTAACAGCTGATCTTTCAGCAGAAACTCTGCAAGCCAGAAGGGAGTGGCAGGACATATTTAAAGTGATGAAAGGGAAAAAACTACAACCAAGATTACTCTACCAGCAAGGATCTCATTTAGATTCGACGGAGAAATTAAAACATTTACAGACAAGCAAAAGCTAAGAGAATTCAGCACCACCAAACCAGCTCTACAACAAATACTAAAGGAACTTCTCTAAGCAGGAAGCACAAGAGAAGGAAAACACTTACAATAACAAACCCAAAACAATTAAGGAAATGGGAATAGGAACATAATCAATAACTACCTTAAATGTAAAGGGATTAAATGCTCCCACCAAAAGACACATACTGGCTGAATAGATACAAAAAGAAGACCCATATATATGCTGTCCACAAGAGACCCAGTTCAGACCTAGGGACACATACAGACTGAAAGTGAGGGGATGGAAAAAGATATTCCATACAAATGGAAATCAAAAGAAAGCTGGACTAGCAATTCTCATATCAGCAAAAATAGACTTTAAAATAAAGACTATTAAAAGAGACAAAAAAGGACAGTACATAATAATCAAGGAATCAATCCAAGAGGAAGATATAACAACTGTAAATATTTATGCACACAACATAGGAGCACCTCAGTACATAAGGCAAATGCTAACAGCCATAAAAAGGGAAATTGACAGTAACACAACTATAGTATGGGACTTTAACATCCCACTTTCACCAATGGACAGATTATCCAAAATGAAAATAAATAAGGAAACACGAGCTTTAAATGATACATTATACAAGATGGACTTAACTGATATTTATAGGACATTCCATCCAACACCAGTAGATTACACTTCTTCTGAAGTGCTCATGGAACATTCTCCAGGATAGATCAAATTTTGGGTCACAAATCAAGCCCTGGGAAATTTAAGAAAATTGAAATCATATCAAGTATCTTTTCTGATCACAGTGCTATAAGACTGGATATCAATTACAAGAAAAAATCTGTAAAAAATACAAACACATGGAGGCTAAACAATACACTATTAAATAACTAAGAGATCACTGAAGAAATCAAAGAGGAAATCAAAAAATACCTAGAAACAAATGACAATGAAAACACTATGACACAAAACCTATGGGATGCAGCAAAAGCAGTTCTAAGAGGGAAGTATATAGCAATACAATCCTACCTCAAGAAACAAGAAACATCTCAAATAAACAACCTAAACTTACACCAAAAGCAATTAGAGAAAGAAGAAAAAATCATAAAGATCAGATCAGAAATAAATGAAAAAGAAATGAAGGAAACGATAGCAAAGATCAACGAAACTAAAAGCTGGTTCTTTGAGCAGATAAACAAAATTGATAAACCATTAGCCAGATTCATCAAGAAAAAAAGGGAGAAGACTCAAATCAATAGAATTAGAAATGAAAAAGAAGTAACATCTGACACTGCAGAAATACAAAGGATCATGAGAGATTACTACAAGCAACTGTATGCCAATAAAGTGGACAACCTGGAAGAAATGGACAAATTCTTAGAAAAGCACAACCTTCCGAGACTGAACCGGGAAGAAACAGAAACTATAAACAGACCAATCACACGCACTGAAATTGAAACTGTCATTAAAAATTTTCCAACAAACAAAAGGTCAGGACCAGATGGCTTCACAGGCCAATTCTATGAAACATTTAGAGATGAGCTAACATCTATCCTTCTCAAACTCTTCCAAAATATAGCAGAGGGAGGAACACTCCCAAACTCATTCTATAAGGCCATCATCACCCTGATACTAAAACCAGATGAAGATGCCACAAAAAAAGAAAACTACAGGCCAATATCACTGATGAACATAGACGCAAAAATACTCAACAAAATACTAGCAAACAGAATCCAACAGCACATTGAAAGGATCATACACCATGATCAAGTGGGGCTTATCCCAGGAATGCAAGAATTCTTCAATATACGCAAATCAATCAATGTGAAAAACCATATTAACAAATTGAAGGAGAAAAACCATATGATCATCTCAATAGATGCAGAAAGAGCTTTTGACAGAATTCAACACCCATTTATGATAAAAACCCTCCAGAAAGTAGGCATAGAGAGAACTTACCTCAATGTAATAAAGGCCATATATGAAAAACTCCCAGCCAGCATAATTCTCAATGGTGAAAAACTGAAATCATTTCCACTGAGATCAAGAAGAAGACAAGGTTGCCCACTCTCACCACTAGTATGCAACACTGTTTTGGAAGTTTTAGCCACAGCAATCAGAGAAGAAAAAGAAATAACAGGAATACAAACTGGAAAAGAAGAAGTAAAACTGTCACTGTTTGCAGATGACATGATACTATATAGAGAGACTCCTAAAGATGCTACCAGAAAACTACTAGAGCTAATTAATGAATGTGGTAAAGTAGCAGGATACAAAATTAATGCACAGAAATCTCTGGCATTCCTATACACTAATGATGAAAAAATGTGAAAGAGAAATTAAGGAAACACTCCCATTTACTATTGCAATGAAAAGAATAAAATATCTAGGAATAAACCTACCCAAGGAGAAGAAAGACGTGTATGCAGAAAACTATAAGACACTGATGAAAGAAATTAAAGATGATACAAACAGATGGAGAAATATACCATGTTTTTGGATTGGAAGAATCAACATTGTGAAAATGACTCTACTACCCAAAGCAATCTACAGATCCAATACAATCCCTATCAAGCTACCACTGGCATTTTTCACAGAAGTAGAACAAAAAATTTCACAATTTGTATGGAAACACAAAAGACCTCGAATAGCCAAAGCAATCTTGAGAATGAAAAACGGAGCTGGAGGAATCAGGCTCCCTGACTTCAGACTATACTACAAAGCTATAGTAATCAAGACAGTATGGTACTGGCACAAAAACAGAAATATAGATCAACGGAACAGGATAGAAAGCCCAGAGATAAACCCACACACATATGGTCACTTTATCTTTGATAAAGGAGGCAAGAATATACAATGGTGAAAAGACGGCCTCTTCAATAAATGGTGCTGGGAAAACTGGTCAGCTACATGTAAAAGAATGAAATTAGAACATTCCCTAGCATCATACACACAAAATAAACTCAAAATGGATTAAAGACCTAAACGTAAGGCCAGACACTATAATACTCTTAGAGGAAAACATAGGCAGAACACTCTATGACATAAATCACAGCAAGATCCTTTTTGACCCACCTCCTAGAAAAATGGAAATAAAAACAAAATAAACAAATGGGACCTAATGAAACTTCAAAGCTTTTGCACAGCAAAGGAAATCATAAACGAGACAAAAAGACAACCCTCAGAATGGGAGAAAACATTTGCAAACGAAGCAACTGACAAAGGATTAATCTCCAAAATATACAAGCAACTCATGCAGTTTAATATCAAAAAAACAAACAACCCAAACCAAAATTGAGCAGAAGACCTAAATAGACACTTCTCCAAAGAAGATATACAGAGTGCCAACAAACACATGAAAGGATGCTCAACATCACTAATCATTAGAGAAATGCAAATCAAAACTACAATGAGGTATCACCTCACACCGATCAGAATGACCATCATCAAAAAACCTAGAAACAATAAATGCTGAGGAGGATGTGGAGAAAAGGGAACCCTCTTGCACTGTTGGTGGGAATGTAAATTGGTACAGCCACTATGGAGAACAGTATGGAGGTTAAAGAACTAAAAATAGAACTACCACATGACCCAGTAATCTCTCTACTGGGCATTTACCCTGAGAAAACCATAATTGAAAAAGAGTCATGTACCACAATGTTCACTGCAGCTCTATTGACAATAGGCAGGACATGGAAGCAACCTACGTGTCCATCAACAGATGAATGGATAAAGAAGATGTGGCACATAGATACAATGGAATATTACTCAGCAATAAAAAGAAACAAAATTGAGTTATCTGTAGTGAGGTGGATGGACCTAGAGTCTGTCATACAGAGTGAAGTAAGTCAGAAAGAGAAAAACAAATACCGTATGCTAACACATATGTATGGAATAAAAAAAAAAAAGGTTCTGAAGAACCTAGGGGCATGACAGGAATAAAGATGCAGATCTAGGGAACGGACTTGAGGACACGGAATGGGGGAGGGTAAGACTGGACGAAGTGAGAGAGTGGCATGGACATATATACACTACCAAACGTAAAATAGATAGCTAGTGGGAAGCAGCTGCATAGCACAAGGAGATCAGCTCGGTGCTTTGTGACCACCTGGAGGGGTGGGATAGGGAGAGTGGGAGGCACACGCAAGAGGGAGGGGATATGGGGATATATGTATTTGTATAGCTGATTCACTTTGTTATACAGCAGAAACTAACACACCACTGTAAAGCAATTATACTCCAATAAAGATATTAAAAAATAATAATAAATAAAAAGAGTACATGCACTGAGCTGGACCTTCTGCTAGAGGCTTTAGGTATATTGTTTCTAATCCTCACAAACACTCTGCAAGTAGACATTATGTTCTTTATTATAAGTTTAAAAATTCAATCATCAGAGTGTTTTTCCTAAGGTCACACAGCTGGCAAAGGATGGTGCTGGCTGGTCTGCCTGGCTCCGAGGCTGCCCTTTCTTAATGATCCATTGCTTCTCTAACTCAGTATATTAAGGAGGAAGAGAAGCACAGGACAAATGTTCAAAGCATTGGGCTGGGATTCAGGAATTGCAAAGAAGCTTTAAAAATCAAAACTTGAAAAAGCAACTAAGAAATGTTTTCCATAACTGAAGTTTGTCATGTCATGTGACTTCCTTTCTAAGAGCATTTTTCCTTAAGCAAGTAAGTCAAAGACAACTTGGTGTTCGTTCTGGCTATTGACATCATCCATTATGTACCTTGTAAATTTTAGAATTAATGGAAATTCTTACAATAAGTGGACTCAGTGTCCTGCCAAGTTTGGAATATGATGATTGCCATCTGATGCCATTATGTGTGTTTGTATGTATGTGTAAAACCATATGTCTTACATTTTGTAGGACATTCTCCAATTAAAAAGATGGTCTGATTTGCAGATAAATCATTGGAGTGGCCTGGAAATTTGAGTTATTCAGCATCTAAAGTCCATTCTAATTCAAATGTTTTAAAAGTAAAATTGGCACAACATTCTTTATAAGATCATGTGTACTAACCAGGGGAATGGATAAGCTGGTCTCTGTTTGGGTAATCTATTCACTGTCTACCACTGGTCGGAGTTAGAAATGGGCGGTTGTGTCATGGAAAAATTCAGAGTGGAAGCCAAAATAACTGAATTCTAGACTCAATATTCCTATTCTTAAAAGAAAAGTGACTGCCTCTTTTTTATGCCTCTATAAGTAAGAGGAATGGAAATAACTTATACAATTCTTTTCCGTTCCAAAACTCTATCAGTCAATAAGAATTATTAACTTATGAGGAGAAAGAAAAGCCACTCCAAACTCTTATAAATAGAAAGCATGTAACTGAAACTTTAAGGCAAATGTATTTCTTGCAAAACTTGTGAATAACGATTTGTGAACTGTTATGTTCACATGACAAAACCCCAAGCACAGTCCCTCAACATGGAAAGTTCCTAAGATTCACTAGTATATCGTTCTGCTCTACTTCTGAATATACAGAAAATTACACGTTTCTGCTTCCTTGAAGTGAGGCATGCTCATGGGACTAGTTCCGGCTAATGAAATATGATTAAAAGTGACATAGGACACCTTGAGGTCAAAGTACCTAACTGCTTGGGCTCAATTTTCTAACCCTGTCACTTCCCATTCCTTGGAGGGTTCAAGTATGAGATGGTAAATCCTCCACTGATATGGGTCCTTGAGTGACTGTGTAGAGCTGAGAATCTCACTGAACCCTCATTGGGCATAGTAAGACATATAATGTAAGACATGTAACGTGAGTTAAGACATATAGCATGAGTGTTAAAACACTGGAATTTCAGAGTTCGTTTCTTCCCACAACAAAAATCAATGTGTGGTGTGTGAAAGAGAAGCACTGCTATCACTTGCGAGATTCTTAAAAATGCAGAATCTCAGGCCCCACCCCAAAACTACTGAGACAGGCTGCAAGATCAGCAGAGGTGATTTGCATACACAGTTTGAGAAGCACTGAGAGTCTATTCTGATTTATATACAATGCTTAACTTTGTCCAACGTAGATGCATTTGAAATATCTAGCTCTCCCTAATAATCATGGTCTTCTCTGCTTAAGGATCTTCTTCAACCAGTTTCAGAGCTGTCTCACAAATCTGACAAATGCAGCAAAGGAATAATTGAAATGTATCATGGCAGCACTGCATCAAAATATAACTAACAGTATGAACGTTCTCTGTTCCTATCTTGAAGAATCAAGAAAGGGAAACATTTTTAAATAGTCTTACTCATACAAATTTGTTAATGGTCTCCTATAACATGAGTGATTGTTGGCTTCAGGTTACCATAAAGAACATATTTCTCTCTGCAATAGAGGTGAATAGAGTCCTAGTGACCAACATAGCCCATAACTTTTTTTTTTGAAGTCTGTTATCTCACTAGTATCCATTCATCTGTTTACTCAACAAGTATTTTTTGAATACCTACTATGTGCTTGGACTATTTTTGCGTGTGTGCTAAAAGTTATGTAGCGGGCTTCCCTGGTGGCGCAGTGGTTGAGGGTCCGCCTGCTGATGCGGGGGATGGGGGTTTGTGCCCCGGTCCGGGATGATCCCACATGCCGCGGAGCGGCTGGGCCCGTGGCCCATGGTCGCTGAGCCTGCGCATCTGGAGCCTGTGCTCCGCAGCGGGAGAGGCCGTAGCAGTGAGAGGCCCGCGTACCACACACAAAAAAATAAAAATAAAAAAAGTTATGGAGCATAAAATTCACCAGTTTGGCCATTTTAACGTGTATGATTCAGTGGCATTTATCATATTCACAGCATTGTACAACCGTTGCCACAATCCAGTTAAAGAATATATTCATCACTCCAAAAGGAAACCCCGATGCTTTAAGCAGTAACTCCATTCCTCTTTCCCTGCAGCCCCTGGCAAACACTATTCTACTTTCCGTCTGTATGGACTTGCCTCTTCTGAATATTTTATATAAATGTAATCATACAATATGTGGCCTTCATGATTAGCTTCTTTTAGTTAGCATAATGCTTTTCAGGGATGACCCTGCAGCATGTATCAGTACTTCGTTTCTTTTTATGGTTGAATAATGTTTCGTTGGATGGATATACCACATTTTGTTCACACATTCATCAGCTGTTAAACATTTGGATTGTTTCCGCCTTTTAGCTCTTGTGAATAGTGCTTCTATGACAAGTTCTATGTACAAGTTTTTGTTTGAACCCTTGTTTTCAATTCTTTTGAGTATGGAACCATTTTTAAACGGTGAGACAAAGAGATGAAATTCTTTGTCTTAAAGGGATTTAAATCTAGTAAAAGATATTTACCTATTGAAGTAGAAAATGTCAGACCTACTTAGACTAAGACCATTAGGTAGTATCTCAGTTAAATATCTCAGAGCTAAAAATCTCCAGCGTTAAATAAAACAAGCAAACAAATAAACAAAACAAGATTAGGAGGTATAGTAGTTAGTTATATCTGATTCCAATCCCAATTCTATCTACCATTTACTAGCTGTGTGACTCTAGAAAACTTAATTTCTCCAAGCCTTAATTTTCTCTCTTGAAGACTGGAAATAATAATAACATATCCTGCTTCATAGGATTGTTTTGGAGATTAAACGTGATAATACGTGTAAAGCATTATAAGGGCTCAATAAGTGGTCATTACTATTATATTCATTTGAAAGCAAAATGGGGCTTAATCAAGGTAAAGTAAAAACACGTGGAGGGGACCTGGTATATTTCTCTGTCCAGAGTCCCTTCCTTATTTGATTACTGAAATCCTTTACACAGTAAGTAATGCATTTTATGCAGTTTGGTGAGACTGGCATCATACTCCAGTCAAGGCAATGAACACCTGAACCAGCTTGGCCATTCCAAGGACAATCACTTCAGGGAATGGCAGGTGACCCTGAATGGCAGAATTGGAGTCTAAGATGAGATGTTTTTTTAATAAGGACACTGGCAGAGAAAAACATCTCTAGCATCTACAACCATAAGGAGGATATAACCTGTAGTTTCTTTCGGTCATCTGACCATACTGCATGGACAAAGTCAGTTGCGGAAAGAAAGAATTAGGGCAACACACACTTAACAGGCAGTACTGAAAGATGGAGTTGGAGAATCCATTGACATCTTTTGAGTGTCTGGATCCAGCTATGCCTGAAATTAGACACTAATGGATACTTCATTTACTTGAGTTTATGTATGCATGTATCTACTTATTTATTTTGTTTAAGCAAGCTTGAATTTGTATTCTCTCACCTTTAACTTAAAAAGCCAAAACTAACGCAAATTTAATGCAGAAGCAGGTAAATTAACCTGTTTACATAATTCTCAATACATGCGGCATGAGAAACCTGCTATTTCTCCATCTCTCTGCCCAGAGCATCATCATAAACATGACAGTTCAGAGATCACTCTCACACTGCCATAGGCTGTCCATGGTTCTCCAGTTTTCAGCTCTACAAATTTAAGTCTTCCAAAGTATAGGGTTTATCGGTAGCTAATACTGAAGATGTGTGCCTGAGGCTTGTAGAAAGCCAAATGGTCATCATGTGAGACCGAGGGCTCTAAAACCAAAATAAAACAGTAAACACACAGGAATTGTGCTTAAATAAAGCAAAAAGACCAATAGTGAAGAGTCACTGGGGCTCCTGAGCTTTTAAGCGAGTCTTCAAAGCGTCATTAACAAACACAGCCTTGGTTTGCATGACTGTGCTGGTGCAGATTACCCATGAGGGGCAGACTTTGGAAGCTGAGGCACCAAGAATTGTAGATTAGCCCTTAAAAATGGCCACAACTAAGATGATGTCCTATTCCTCCAAGGACAGCATCACAGTTCACAGTTCACAGCAGCATCACAAGGTTCTACTTTTTCCATTTTGCACATAGCTTGGAACCAGCCTGCCATTTCTTTTTTTTTTTTTTGCCTTCCTATGTGGTTTTTATTTCATTACATTCTGTCACCCCTCTTGCTTTACCACAAGTTCTCTTTTTTCTTAGCTTCCATTTCATTGTTTCTTACCATTAAGCTCTAATTTCTAATTCAATTCCACTTGTGTCTGCTCTTTGGAGCTGTAAGGCTATACACACATTCATTATATATAAAGAGCTTATTTTCTGAAATGAAGAAATAAAAAGTGTCCAGAAATCAGTGTTATCTGCAAGTGGCTTCTCAGGCAGAGTGAATTCCAAAGTATACTGCACATAAAAACTGGGTAACGTATCCGTGCCCCACATGAGCCTGCTGGTTTATGCAAGTCCCTAGAAAATGCCCTAAACAATTTCTGATAATCCACCGAAGTTGCAATGTGCACAGGGCAGCCACATCGCTTTGTTACCTCTCAGAAAACAGCTGAAATGCTTCAACTAGCTTCCTGACCCAGCAGACACTTGCCTCAGCAATTTCAGATCAAGGGGCTTCAAAGCTGTGTGATAACTACTTTCCCCAAACACAAATCTGAAACGAAACAGGATCATCAAGAAGAAGATACTGTCCTTCTGAAACTGGAGAGCAATTGCTGTGTTCAATAAAAATAGCATCTTACCCAACATCAAAAGCAATTTTATGAAATTGGTAATTTCAACGCTCCACACAGCCCAGGCCAGATATCGGGGAATGGATTTGTAAGAGTGGTACAAAATCCCAGTTGATCACCAACCAGCTGATTCATGAAAACAAGGTATATAGAAAAACATAAAAGTTGAGGCTAGCTTTCCATTTAAGCCAGATGAGAAAAATGAGATATTAGGCATCAAACAGTCATATCTTTCTATACCAATAAGTTCATAGGTCGATAACCTATGTTAACCAAGATAAGCAGTGGATATGCTCTTGAGGACACCATATTAAAAAAGTTGACACTCTATAATCAGTTATTTTAATATCCAGATGCCTCCATTGAAAACTCTCCTCATATTATAAAAAACTGTTGCAATATTTGTCAAGGATTTGGAGGATGTCTAGTTTGTAGATTTTCCTGGTGCCCTTATTTCTCTTAATAGAGACCGACAGTGGAGTAAAGGCAGCTGTATGAATTGCTTTAAATGATACGATCTACTTGAAAATATTTCTTCAATGAAAAGTCCTATCATTAATGAGAGGTTGGAGGTTTTCATGCATTTTAATTATTACAACCAAATGATACTGAAGTTGACACAGAGTAACAGCAACACTTCAACTAATACCCTTCGTTGAGTACTTATTTTGTGCCCACACCATGCCAAGGGTATATATGAATTATTCCATCTAATCTTCTCAACAAGCCTATGAAGTTAGTATTGATAGCTCCATTTTACTGATAAGAGAATTAAGGCCTAGTGTTGTTAAGTATTTAGACCAGAATTTCATGCTGCTGATAGGTGGTGAAGCCAGTACTTGAATCCAGGATGGTCTGACATCAGGGCTGTTACTTAACTCATACTGCCTCTCCTTGGTTATACATCCATTTTAGTTTCAAGCTTTGGTAAAGTTTACTTCTTGCTAAAACCAAGTGATAGGCCCCAAATTCTTTAAATAATCTCCCTGTTAAAATACTCTTGGCAAAGGTAGCAGTTCGGGCAGCATAGTCTATAGTCTGGAAGTTGAAACCCTATATTTGAAGTAAGATATCCAAACTCTGTTTTAATGTTTGGGGTTTGTCACATAACATCTCTCAGCCCTATGTCTGCATCTTTTCAAAGGAGCTGATAATACCTGCTTCCCAAAGTTGCGAGGATTAAATGACATAATAGTCATACATATCTCTGATAATGTGTATATCCAGTAATAAGCACACATTAAATTTTAATTTTCTTTTTGCCATGATCACTCTCTTATTCATTTATTTATTTATTTTTGGCTGCGTCAGGTCTTAGCTGTGGCACACGGGATCTTCGTTGTGGCGCGTGGGCTTCTCTCTAGTTGTGGTGTGCAGGTTTTCTTTTCTCTACTTGTGGCACGCAGGCTCCAGGGCGCGTGGGCTGTGTACTTGTGGTGCGCGGGCTCCAGGGCACATGGGCTCTGTAGTTTGCGGCACGCAGGCTCTCTAGTTGAGGTGTGCGAGCTCAGTAGTTGTGGTGTGCAGGCTTAGTTGCCCTGTGGCATGTGGGATTTTAGTTCCCTGACCAGGGATCAAACCCGTATCCCCTGCATTGTAAGGCGGATTCTTTACCACTGGACTACCAGGGAAGTCCCCGTGATCATTCTTTTACACTTCATGATGAAAAACTTTATATATACTTTTAAACATCAGATTCTGATAAATTGCTAGCCATGTAGAGGGGGCAGTTAGCTAAAGGGTGGCATAGACTGAGCAAGGTTACGCAGGGCAGCAGAAAGGGTATGTTGAATACAAACTCTCAGGTACACTCACCCCAGGCTGATGTGAACATGCAGATAATTTGAGTGGGAAATAACTCTGTGGCACAGATAAGATTTGTGAACTCCCCACATTTCCAATGGTTCTTTATCTGCCTATTCTGTTTTAATCACTCAACCTTCCCAGTCTTAATTTCCAAATGTATATAACTGTCAAGGACACAAACCACAGCTATAGCAACCACGGCGTATTTAAAACAATGGCAGAAACTTTAAAATTCAAACACGCGATACAAGGGACACTTCACAAGTTTCTTTCATTCAACACTGGTAGCAGCAAACAGGAAACCCAATATGCTCTATCAGTCTGGAAATTGCAATTTGTTTGTCACATGCAAATAAGAAAATAAGTAGCTTTGGGAAAACAGCATTTGAGATTCGGAAGCACAGGAAATTCTGCTAAACCCTTTACTTACATTTTCTTTGGATCGCCATTTTCCTGTGTTCTTAGACATTTTAACTTGTCTAAATCTATTCCAAATGACCTTCTTCAATGCTATGACCAGAAAAGTCACATCTATTGCCCTATAATTTAGCAGCACCATAGTCACAGAGGTGTGACTGAGAGTTTGGGATCTGGGTTTAAGTCTCCTTTATTACTAGCAAAATACGTACTATTTGGCAGATTATTTAACCTTTCTCAAGCCTCAGCTTCCTCACTCAAAAAAGCAAGCTTAGAGGAGCCTGTGAAACCCTCATAGAGTTATGAGAATGGGATAAAGTGAAGAACTCAATACATGCCAGATATTACATCTGATTAATATAACTATAGTTATTAAAACATCAACTGGTTCATTCTAAAGCTCACTGCCATTGCAGCTTCTAGAGGGGTGCCCAGCCCAAGCAGTGGGAACACAGTAGATATGCAATTAATAATGATAGTGATCTTCATAATCACCATCATACTAGTACATGCAAATATATACCAAACACTTAATGCTGGGCACTGCTCTAAAGCCTTTACATATAGCGTCTAATTAAATCATTGAAACAATCCTTAGAAATAGACACTAGCTCGGTGCTTTGTGACCACCTAGAGGGGTGGGATAGGGAGGGTGGGAGGGAGATGCAAGAGGGAGGAGATATGGGGATATATGTATACGTATAGTTGATTCACTTTGTTATACAGCAGAAACTAACACACCATTGTAAAGCAATTATACTCCAATAAAGATGTAAAAAAAAAAGAGAGAAAAAGACGCTAATATTTCCAACAGTTTAGAGATGAGGAAGAGGTTGACTAATTCGAAGATGACACTGCATGTGGGGGTCAAGATTCAGAGTAAACCAAGGGTCTTTTACTCACACTCTTAACAACAGGGCTTTACAGGGAATCATATGTTTAACCCAACCTTCCTCCGACAACATATGACCCTGACATTTAGTGCCATTGAAGACTCTCCTAGGGTTATACATCCAGCAAGGGACAGAGACTCAAAGCCGTCTCTTCTCAGAACAGACGTCTATCCTCTATTGCAATGGTTCCCATACTCAGATTTCATGAAAATTTGTAATATTGAGAGATGAGAGACAGACAGACACCCCTGGCTGGTGTACTCGTGTCAGCTTGAGCAGATCAAGCTCTCTTAGTTAGACTACAGTGTTTTCCTGCTGAATGAAAACAATTCTACAGAATACCAACCAACATTCAACTAAACTACTCTGTGACCGTGAAAAACAAGAAAAGGAGAGCACTCTCTAATCATACCTGAGCACAGACAAAACAAGAACATGATCCAAACCTCGCTTTGCCTGACTCATATGACTGACCGCTATTTCTTTACTAATTATTGCTTCAGACCCACTTTGTTCCTTCCACCTACTTATAAAAATTGTCAAGGTACCCAATCACAGAATTGCTCCTAATTCCGAAAGTACCCAATCCTGGGCAAAGCCGTGACACCTCCCCGCAAATGCATAACAAGTCCAGTTTTATAACAAGCCTTTCCTCACAATCTTGCTGCAACTCCTTGCACTTTCCCAAGGTGAGTGGTCTCCCAGTAAGAAGACCAGCTTTTATTGACTTGTTAATGTTCCTGGTATTCTTGGGTCCTCTTCAGCTGTACTAACAGAGAATTTTGGAATACAGTCGACTCTTGTTATTTGTGGGCATATTGGTTCTAGCACACCCCTAAGGATACCAACATCCCCAGATGCTCCAGTCCCTCATATAAAATGGCATAGTATTTGCATACAACTTAGGTACATCCTCCCTTATGCTTTAAATCCTCTCTAGATTACTTATAATTCCTAATACAAAGTAAATGCTACAAAAATATTGGTAAATAAAATAATAATGCTATGTAAATTGTTGCTGGCATATGACAAATTAAAGTTTTGCCTTTTGGAACTTTCTGGAAATGCCTTCCTAAATATTTTCCATCCATGGTTGTTTGAATCGATAGATGTGGAACCCCTGGATATGGAGGGCTGACTGTATATTTTTTCTTAGGTGAAGATAGTTTTAGAGGAATTACATTTACTACCTATGGCTATAATTCCTAAAAGAAAGTGCATTTATCAGAAAAACACAGTAAGCAAATACTCTCCCCCTCCCCACCTAAAAATCCCTACAAAATTATTAACATTATTAGTTTATCTTGATGACAAAGTTTCTACATTGTTCTTATTTTTCCTATTTCATTTTGGCAGAACAAAATCTTTACCACCAACCAGCACTGCCAGGAAGAGATCCGGGTTTAGGAAGCCTAAAGCTTATACAATTTGGGAGTGGAGGGAGCCGCTTATTAAGAAAAATACAAAATTAGGCAAGAAAGGTGACGTTTACTGAGAATATCAGGAATACAAGAAAATAAATACAAGAATTCTTGGAGTCTTGGAGACGGAGGTACCCCTTTTCTGGAATCCCTTTAGACACTTTATCAGAAATGCTTAGATAGAAATTACTCCTGATTGCAATCTGGCAACCCCTCCCCACCTGGAACACAATGCAGGGGTCTGTACAAGTGGAGGGTTCCAAAGCAAAGTTTCATTTGTTTCATAGTAAATCCACCAAGTGCCGGCATTTGGTAAACACTGCCTTATGTCATGCTGCTTCTGAGAACTCTTTTTCAAGAAATGAATTGCAACTGATCTCACAGGTTAAAGCAATAAACAAATGTTTGTACCATTTGGTTCACCTTCAGTCTCTGACACTCGGCTATTCTTCAGCTTAAGACAACCATGGACATGTCAGCCTCGAAAAATGATAATTCTGACAGCCCAAATTACCTAGTTCCACATACAAGGACAGGCAAGTCAATAAATTTTGGCCAGAGAACTGTCAATCACTGACCTGTGGTTAACTTGAATGTCCCTACTTCTCTTCTTTGTAAAATTCAACATTTTATTTTGTTTGGTTTGATTTCTAACTTCCCTCAGTTTCTCTTTGCAGTTGTGTTGGCTCCTATTTTCTGTCTCTTCAACCTGTTTCCGAGTTCTGGCCCCTTGAATCTATTCATTTCAGTGCATTTTACACAGCTGGGTAGGTCTGCAGGTGGCCGCATAAATCCTGATTCATTTCATCTGCAGGAGATAGCGTCTCTCCTTGGGATATGTTTAGTTCATCTGGGTCTAGGGCAGACAGCCCTGGCCAGAGTGAAGCCAATGTTTAAGGTGAGATGAAATTTGGCAAAATTACGTTAAGATTTTACATACAATTAATTTTTCAAAACACCTTTTACTATTAGCAGTGGTACCACTTTCCAGACATTATAATTATTGATTATAGATCCCAACTGGTCCCGGTTTTCTTGTCCAAACTTTGTCTCTAACTATATGAACTTGATTGGGCAAGCCACATCACTTCTCCAGATCTGCAGATGCTAATGAAGTGGGGACACTGGCACTGATATCTTAGGATTGTGAGAATTAACTAACATGACTCTCCAGATTTCTTGAGGGAACAGTATATCTTTCTAAAGGAATATGATGGTTCTGAGAGGAACAGGAAGACATGGTACAGACTCAGCAAATCTTACAGAAGCATTAATTTTACTAAAAGATTGAGCTTTAATTGAATTAGCAGGTAGGTTAAAATCCTATTTTTGTATTAAAACAATTATTATAGAGTACGAAGCAAAATGTGAATGTTTTCCATAAAGATATCTAGTAGGTAATTTTGGCTTATGGCCCCAGGCCCATGAAATTAGAAAAGTAGCCTTCTCTGCCATTAGGCATTGTTTGCAAAACTCATCTGTATTTGTAAGGTACTCTGTGAGGTTCTGGAATAACCTTAATGTATACATGGATATGGAAAAAAGATCTCTCTGCTTTTGATAAGGTGTATAGCTGAAATGCAACTGAACTTATTTTAAGATGGAAATATATCTTTTATGAATGACATTAACCAGGGTGAGAAGAAAGTGATTATTGATATTTAGGGCCTTTCAGGAAACCTTGGAGTTTGCAGTTGGTTATTTCGTTTGAAATGGCAGACAACGTCCTCTTGGGGTTTTCAGAGCCTCTAAGTCCAGGTAAAGACTAGAGAGGGCTGACAGAGGTAACAAACTTAGGAAGACAGGTAGGAGGAGGTGATGGGGATGGATAAATAATGGGGGAAATATTGTGGGGGGAGGGTCAGGGAAGGAAGGACCTAGAGAGGGAAAAGAGTAGGATCAATTAATAAGAGAAACCAAATGGCTTCCTGTTAGCCAAATACTTAGAAGACACACAGCATCCTAAAAATCCATAGGATGTAAAATTTTAGTCTTGTTTTATTATTATATGCCATTCTTGTGTAACGATTCCCAGATAAACCAGGGCTGTTTTCTTGCACCTCCATTGTATAAGGAGTAAAAAGACTTGAATATGATTCTTATATATTTAAAATTTTGTGATTTATTTATTAACATCCTTTTACTTCCCTCTTTTTTTTAATCTCCACCATCAAGAGGAAGACAATCCCAAATGAGGTGACAATAATAACAGCTAATTTACTGAGTACTTATTACATGCTAGGCACATGCATTATCCCATGAACTCTTTTTTTTTAATTGAAGTATAGTTATTTACAATATTGTGTTAGTTTCAGGTATATAGCACAGTGATTCAGTTATACATATATATGTTCATTCTTTTTCAGATTCTCTTCCCTTATAGGTTATTACTAAATACTGAATATAGTTCCCTCTGCTATACAGTAGGTCCTTGTTGGTTATCTATGCATTATCCCATTAACTCTTACAACTAATGTATCAAGTAGGTGCTATTATCATCCCCATTTTATGTGTAAGGCCAGGCGGGATAATAATAGCTAATTTTGTAGGGGGTTTCCCATGTGCCAAAGCAATGCTCTAATTGCTTTCGTGTATTAGATTACACAGACCTCATAATAATCCTGTAAAGTGCGCCATATTATCTTCTATTTTATAGAAAGAGACCTAAGTAAAGAGAGGCTAATTGACGTGCCTACACAACACCACCAGCGGGAGGCAGGTCAGAAGTTTAAACCCAGATAGACTGGTTTTGGAACTCATTCTTTTTTTTTTTTTTTTTGCGGTACACAGGCCTCTCACTGCCGTGGCCTCTCCCGTTGCGGAGCACAGGCTCCGGACGCGCAGGCTCAGCGGCCATGGCCCACGGGCCCAGCCGCTCTGCGGCATGTGGGATCCTCCCGGACCGGGGCACGAACCCGCGTCCCCTGCATCGGCAGGCGGACCCCCAACCACTGCGCCACCAGGGAAGCCCTGGAACTCATTCTTGTAACTATGGTCTATGTTGCCCCCAATGTAGAAGAAACATGGAAACTTCTAGCTCACTCTCCAGGAGGAGATCAATGGGGTAGAGCTTCTTCAGCTCCTCCTAGCACCTCCTCTCTTTGTCCCGTTGAGAAGAGGGGTTCTGAAGTGACAGGAGAATCCAGGGGAAGAAAAGGAGCAGGAACGCTTCATCTGGCTCCCACTGAGGAAGAGCCTGTCCTCAGGGTGTGCACTGTCCCTTCTCAGGGTCCTGACTCTGTGCTGCAAACTCGAGTTCTGGTTGAATTTAGGTGTGAGAGAATATTTAGAAAATGGCTTTCATCAGAAAACTGGTCACAGAGGCAAGAGAAGAAGTGTGAAGCTAAAAGAGAGGTCGGATCAGCAGTAGCAGGGAGCCCTCTCTGGTCCTGGGTCAGGAGAGTGAAAGGAGGTGCTTATATGGGGACCTTAGTTCCAGAATTCATCAGTGGAGGGTAGAATCATGGCCGGCGTCTCTAACAGGATCTAGGACCATGGAGGGGAGAGAGCTGCCGCCAAAGACAGTGAAGAGGCAGAGAGAGAGAAATGCCATTGTTTCTCCTTTCTGCACACTTTCCAACCTCCCATCAGTTGGAGCCAGCCAGCACAGAAGCCAGGGAAATGCAGCCTCACTACACAGAGCAGAGCAAGGGAGGGTGATGCATGGATCTGAGGGCAGATAGAACCCAGACGCACACAGTGGGCACATTCAATGCAGAGGGAAAGACACAAAGAAGCCAGATTGTGGCCACGTACCTAAGCCTTGTTCTCAACTTGCCTTTATCATCAATAAAGCTAAAGTAGTATTATGACCTTCCTTTGTATAACTTGTATTATCTCTCAACTGACTTGGAATTTGGAAAAGAAGAGAAAGGGATTAATTATTACCCTCTGCCCCCAATCTTATGGTTAAATTGTAAGCATGGAAGGATTTTGCTCATATATATACATATATACACATACACACACAAATATATATATATACACACACACATATATATTCAAATTGGATATAAAGTATTCAGCTGAAATCATTTTAGAAGAAACACTGTCTTAGTAGTATTCTCATTATTTGCTTTATCAAAGCTAACAACCATTCTAATGTTACTATGAAAATACCAATTATTTTTATGATAATGAAGACTTTAAATAGCTCAGTAGGATAAATTGGATCCAAACCATGGCTTAGCTAGTTCCTTCCATCTTTGGAATACTAAACTAGAATGAAGGATTCTAATCCTTCTAATATAGAAATGTCTCTTTTCAACTTTGAAGAAAAAAAAAGAGATACTTATTCTGTTTTGAGGATGATGAATTAATTTTGAGATGAGGATGCAAAAAAATGATTTCTACCTGAGGGACAAAGCCCAGAGTGAATTTAACTTTCTCAAAATCCTTAGTGGTAACAATGACAGACACCACCAAAGCATGTCCAGGTGATATCATTGGATAAAACCTGACCACTTTTTTATAAACTTGCCCATACTCTTTAATGTCTTGGATGGACCCTCTAAGTCAGGGTTTCTCAACCTCACAGTATTGACATTGTGGGTCACATAGTTACTCCTTGGTCTTGGGGGCTGTCCTTTGGAACACGGGATGCTTCACAGTATCCCTGGCGTCTACCCACTAGATTCCAGGAATACGCCCCATTCAGTCATGACAACCATGTCTCCAGACATTGCCCAATGTCCCCTGAGGTGGAGGGGAAGGAGATGGGGCAAAATAACCCCTAGCTTAGAATTTCTGCTCTAGATATTTACAGTTATATCACTTATACTATTGTTGGTTATCACTGTTTGCACTTTGGTTGAATTAGTTTAACTTTTAGCTTTAAGAACCATACATGCTGAACTGGATTCTACTAGAGTAGAAGTAACATCCAAGGATCAAATCTCTTTATGGGATTAAATTCTTTTCATAGCTATTCTTTATATGTTCTTAAAATGAACCAAAAATGTAGTTTCAATATGCCTAATGGGACCCAAGATACCTGAAGTAAAAAGGATGTATTTGCTGAAGATGCTTAGGTAGGAAGGGAAGAGGAAGAGGAGAAAGAATAATATTCAAATAAAATACTGTTTTCTGAGATCTCTCCATTAGAGTAATTCCATGAAAAAGTGGACATGTAACCATGTTTTGAGTTTTGTCTTCTAACTATGAATTTAAATATTGGGATTCAATTCTTTTATTATTAAATGCATTACATGGTACATCTTTATTGAAGAAGACATGATTCAAAAGGCTTAAATTCAATTGATTCTCAGGTAAACAAGCCTACTTTCACCAGATCACCTTAGAATCTTTCAAGCAATCATAAGGAAAGACATATTGTTCACATGTGCAAAGAACTAGGTAAAACAAATTTCTCAAACAGCTTAAGAAAAGTATTTATTCTCTCCTATAACTTCTAATGGAAACTGGAAACAAAAACAAATTAAACAGTCCAGGAGGAAGAAATACATAACAAGAAATCAAAAGAGTATCACATTAGATAGACTGTCAGAACTGAATCTTCGTCAAGTCTATACCAAGGACTGTAGTATGACCACAGAAATGTCGCTCTATTTCTATGGGCTTTGCTTCCTCAGTGGTAAGATAAGAGAGTCAAATTAAAAGATTGCAGGGAATTCCCTGGTGGTCCAGTGGTTAGGACTCTGAGCTTTCACTGCCTAGGGCCCGGGTTCAATCCCTGGTCAGGGAACTAAGAAAATCCCACAAGCCATGGTGTGCAGCCAAAAAAAAAAAAAAAAAAAAAGATTGCAGGGAGGGGACCCAGGCAGTTGGTGGGTTATTGGGTGGGGCTCCCAAGCGCATGTACAGGTCTGTCCTCATCAGCAAGAATCCCTGTGCCTAAGTAATCTAGCCATTAAATAGCACATAAAAGCACCACGTCAAAGACCGAGAGAGAAGGGGGTGGGGAGAAAGGAAAATATATTTTCATAACTCGAATGGTACTTTACCCTTTTGAATAAAAGACCTTGCATTTTTATTTTGCACTGGGCCACATAAATAATGTAGAGTGTAGCTGACCCTGTCATCAACAAATATCTACAGAGCATCTTTCATGTTCCAGGCATTGTGCTAGGTACAGGGGACCTAACTGTGAACAAAATAAAGCACACTCTAGCCCGTGGGGAGTTTGCAACGACTTCAACATTATTACCCCCCCTCCCCATCCCTGACACTCCTTGTCAAGACTCCTGATAAAGACACTGCCTATATGCTTATGAGAAATTAGGAAAATCAATTATGATAGATTGAATTCCTAGCTTATTAAATATTCTATTTCCATCCCTGGGTATCCCTCCCAGTAGCAGGAATATGCCTCCTCTCCCTGGTGAACTCAGGACTGGCCATGCAACTTGCTTTGACCAATGCAATGTGGGTGGACGTGTTGTCTGTCACTTTGGGACATGGGCTTTAAGAGCCAGCATATAGTTCTCCAGGTCTCTGTTCTTTCTGCTGTAGGGACCAGCAAAATTCTTAATAGATGTTGGTCCTTTATCCTGGGTCCTGGGAGGGAAAGGACAGAGTAAAGCTGCAGCTGACATGCAGCCTAATTGACAAATAAACCTTGGTTGTGGCAGAT
Organism: Globicephala melas; assembly: GCF_963455315.2. NCBI lineage: Eukaryota > Metazoa > Chordata > Mammalia > Artiodactyla > Delphinidae > Globicephala > Globicephala melas. The sequence goes on from NC_083324.2 coordinate 21,950,387, forward strand.
GTCTGAGATATAGGGGTTGTTTGTTAATGCAGCATGATCTAACCTACTCTCACTAATACACCAGTTTATGGCATTTCACTTGGGAAGAGGAAAGAATAGCTATTGAAATCCCCAGAGATTCGGCATGAGAGATGGGACCTCTGAACACATAACATCGCTACTATATCCAAGAATAACAATCTTTTAAAGAGAGCATTGGAATCCATTTTTTTTTACAAATAACTCCCCATTAATCAATTTCATAGCCATCTTCTTCAACAAATTATCGACTCTTCAATGAATATATATTTAGTTTGATTAACTTTTTGTCTTACCTAGTACCATCTATTTCAAATGTTAACTTGGCTCTGGGTCAAACAGAAGCCACCACCACATTGTAACGGAAAAAATACAAAAGAAAATAATGGAAGTATAAGGCTATTTTTCCATTACTCAAAACACTTGTGAAATGTTTATTAACTATGTTCACTCTACTTTTTCCCCATATCTTAAAACAGCAATTGACTTTTTTAAGTCAGTAATTAACTCAAGCCATCAAATTCAAATAATGATACACAGCTCTAGTTCACTGATTCATTCCATATATATTCACTGAGACCTACTATGTGCCAGGGACTACTGTAGGCATTAATCCCCTAGTGCCTACTGCAGCATCAGGCATGTACAAAATGGTCAATAAATATTTGTTGAAAAAACTGGGAATTTAATGAGCGTAACATGCACTCAAACCGCCCCATAAAAACTATAAGGTTTTTTCAATATGTTTTCTAGACCCATTGCTTTTCCTTGTCCGAAAGGAAATGCCAAGAAAAGGAGAGAGAAAAGTCCAGAACATTGCAAGCTAGCAACCGAAAAGACAGAACATTACGAGAAACCCAAACATTATACGCACATTATTCAGTGAAGATTTAAATCTGAAGCAACATGAAATGGTATCGGTAAAGAATTAGTTTTGCTTCCTTTTCACCTGAGGGTAAATTCTGAGGTATTTTGGGGTAGGGGAATTTTCCAAGCCCCTGTGATTTTATTTAATCATTCTGATCATTTCTAAGGACGAGCCTTCTCTCCAGTGGGGTAATCCTCCTCTTCACGCCCCGGGTATTGTTCAGTTTCGTCAGCTTTACAAGTCAAAAAGTAAAAAGCATATTGAAAATAAACCACTTCAATATGTGCATTAATATGGTGATGGAGCAAAGCAGTCTTTACTCAGCTTAGATTAGTGAATCCCTCATTTAATTACAACTGGAAAGGTTAGAAACTTTTTATCGTACACACATATTCTCTGGGAATTATCTGGCTCTGAAATTATAATTAATCATCCTCTGTCATGCTTTCATTATATGCACTGCTCTCCAGAGCCCTCTCTTTTTTCTTTCTTCATTCATATTCCTCTGACTGTCCTCCTCACTGTTACCATAGACCTCAGGTGAATTTCGTCTCCTGCTCAGAAATGACTGGATATTGTTAAACCCATTTGTCAACCACATTATCAGCTCACAAACATGAGATTTCTGCATATATTCAGCCTTTCCCGTATATAGCAGTCCAAGTATTAACATGGATGGCATCTGTCAATGTTGACAAAAATTAAATTTCGAAACTACTGTAAATAATAAAGCAGTCATATAAAGATTATTCCTCTGGAGCATAAGCTACCAGTAAACACGATTTGCATATTGTACTTACAGCTGTTTCTACATGAGCTGTTTGCTGTGGTTCATTAAAATGATTTGATTTGTCAGATTCTCGGATAGTTGAAAGTTTGATGTGGAACTATTTAAGGAAGTTTAGTAAAGTTTTTGATTTTTTGAGCTGTTCACATCTGGCATAAGGAGAATAAAGTGAATTCTTCAGGAGAAGTCATTAGGGGTTTAAGGCTTGAGGATTCATCATTAACTCAATTCCAAAGGGTTTCAGGGAAAACCAAGTTCCCTGTCCCAGCAAAGCTCATGCACTTTCCACGCACAACTCATGGAGTAGGATGGCTCATTGGTACCGCTCCCAACTCAATGAGAGGATAGGATGGCCTTCTAAACCAAGAACTGAACGTGAAAGAATCAAGCACGTGTTCACCAACCTGGGAACCTATATATAAACTTGTCTTTGAGAGTTTTCTGTGAAATTGATTCAATTTGACAATTCTACAGCTCTCCTATTTCATCACTTTCCAATCAGAAATCATAAAATCTAATTGCTCAGTGGAACGGACAAAATACATGTGGGTTGGCATCCTCCTCCAGGAAGAGCAGACTAACTTTTTGAGATAAATGGCTGAAAAGTCTGGTCTTCATGATTTTCAGGGAAAACTATTCCATGGTTTCTTACTTACTGAAGTCCTCTTTAGCACAGAAGAAAGACATTTTTTTCATGTCTAATTGACGACTTTCTTATATTTTATTATCTTATTCACTGTTGATATATATATATATATATATATATATATATAAAATTATCACTGTCACTGTCTAATTATCCTGAGACCTAAGAAAAACCAGAGTAAGTCTAGCTTTAGCCAACTCTTTTAAACTATGGACCTGAGTATGTGATCTTTTCTGTGGTAAATCTTCTCCTGTTTCACTAAGATGAAGGGGACAGGCTGAACTCTCTTATCATAGGTCATGTATTTTAAAAGAACTTTTAATGTTTCGAATATAAGAGCATTTGCTAAATGAATTCACAAATGAAGTGACTAATATCAGTGACAAAGTGACTCTCATTCATTGATTAGTGGTCATCCTAAATAGTGGTTGTGTGTGTGTTTGTGTGCACAGCCTCCCACTTACGTGTACTGTAATGCTTTCTCTTTCAAATATCAAACCTATCAAAAGAAAAATTTGCCAAAATTTTCGTATCCAATAATATGTGATTTTGACGTAGCAATAATTAGCTGTAGACATTAATTTGTGGAACATTCATAGCAGTAGAATCAGAATATAGGGGACTGAGGAAGTGAGAGAAATGGTTATGTGTGGACAGGATGACTTTGCTGTAACTGTAAAAAGGCACATGTTGATTTCCATTATGAATAAAGTATCCAAATAAACCTCAGCTCTGAATATATGATCAACTCCTCTGTCAATAGGAACAGTTGTTCCTATTTGAATTTTATGAAGAAACGTGCATTTGCCTACTCACCCACATGTCAACTATTGCTATCTAATTGGACTAGATGTTTAACGTACCAGGTCATTTCTTCCTAAAGATCTTTCATAGGCTATCATAGGAAAAACAATGATCAAACACCAAACTCAACAAAACCCTAAAGTCTAGGAAAATAAATAAGAACTGGAGTCATCTTATTCCTATGCAGGGGATACACAGACATAATGGAGTAGAAATTGTGGTTTTGCTTAATGTTGAATAATGGATACCTTCTTACATTTCTACTGGTTTTTGTAATCAAACATGCAAGGCACATTTGTTATTTCTGTAGGCTAATATTTACATCCCTTTCTTAAAGGGAAAACATCTCTCTACCTCTAGCCCATGGGCTTCTACTGAAACTGACTTTAACCCCAGGCTCTTAGAGTAGAGGCAAGGGTCATCAAAAGAGTCCATGCCCCAGCCCTAGTGACTGATTGATTTATGCAAGTGACCCAAGTCAAGCCATCTAGGGTCAAATAGATTGGCTTTTGGGGCTTTTTTGGCCTTCTTTTCAGGGTAGTTGTATACATTTGTCCAGGTTGTACACTGAAGAAGGGCATTAGATCTGAGGGGGTACCATTTATATCGGTACATCTTCATCACTTTGACATTTTTTTCTTATTTTATCATAACTTTGTTAACTCCAGCATGTCATTTATATATTTATTTCAACAATTTTGGGGGGCAGATGGTGCTAAGATGTTCTAAGAAAATCAGCATATTAGGAAAATTTTCAAACAGATGAAAGTAAGATTTGTTCTAAGAGTGTACATGTAAATCATTATGCTTTGGATTGTGAAGGATAAGCCAGTACGAAAATTAAAAGACTACCGACCTAGCATCAGCAAAAGAAAGTAATGTGTGATTCTAAGCAAGGAGCTTAAAAAGTAGGTAGATTCTGAGATGCAAGACAATGTTACACTTCCAAAATTATTCACTTACGAATGTATTTGCGTAATATGAATTTGTATGATATTTTTTAAAAAGCTAATGTTATAAGCAACATGATGAGCAACCAAAATTCAGCATATATAAAGCAATTGGAACCACTAAAAGAAATATGAAATTCTTTGAAGAAAAATGAAGTAATGTTTTAAAAATATATACAATTGAAGGCACATAAAGGTCAAATATTTTATCATTAACATTGACTTTTCTAGCATAGAAAATATGAAACTCATTTGAAATATGAATACCATGATTATATCTTCTATAATTCAGAACTAAAATTTAAAATACTTTTCTCATTACACTATATTTTCCATTAACATACATCACCTTTAAAATACAAGTTTATAGTAGTTTATGATACTGTTTGATTAGATGTAATGTGAAAATTTGCCATGAACATGAAACTACTTCAGGAACACAAAATATAAATTTCAAATTGATGGAGGAACATAGGAAGGAATGTGATAATGAGAGGACATCAGAACATGAGAAGCTAAACTTACACATCGTTTTCTAACATTTAGAATGTATCTTGTTACAGTAGGGAAATAGTCATGATAATAATTCGCCAGAAAAAAATTCCACATGCTTTTATTTTAGAACATTTAGGATATAGTTAACTTACTCAATATTGGTCAACGGCCAAGAACATGACTTTGCAAAATGAAAACTACTTAACAGTCTCCACTATCACTAGAGAGATGGTGAAGTCTATGGTTTGTTGGTACAGATAACCTCTGAAACGATCCTATTTTGCTTCTCTGAAAGGAAGATCTGTAACTGTGTATACCAATTACTATGTGGTAGTGTCTTTGGATTCTTAATTTTTGTGATTAAAAATTTACACATTCTGCCGTATTATTTTCAATAGCATGATTTGTGTTAATTTTGAGAGTTTTATGTATGTTCCAATAATTATTATTAAGTCATCCACAAACTATAGAAATTTCCTTGAGAAAGGGGTACTTTTTCTAATTTGCACAAATGTACCATATGGGCTGGCAGCAGCCCTGACTACTGAGGAAGGAAACTTCCTCCTTCCCGCTGACATAAAAGAGAATACATAATGCCTGGAGCTGCTAGAACTACCCACCTGCCTTGTTAACACCAAGGAAATGGAGTGTAGAAATGGAGAGAAAAACCGGGTCCTGATGATACAATTTGAGCACTAGATCAAGCCTCCTTTAGAGCCATCCCTCCAATCTGTTCAATTGGATGCATTTGGGCTGATGCATATATTTATCTTATTTTATATTTTTGCTCAAGCAGATTTAAGTGGAAAATTCTGCCACTGCTAACAAAAAAAAATCCCTATGACACAAATTCCACAGAGAGTATTCTTGTACAAATAACCAGTTCTGGTGGCTAGAGGGAAAATTCTTAGATAGGTTAGTTTGTCTTTCTACATATGCTGGGTTTTGGGTTTTTTTTCACATTTAGTGACATGGTTTTGTTGTAAGACAGACACGAGTTCAAATCCCTCTAAGCTATTTATTTGTGCTGTGGCACTGAGTTGATGTGAAAATCAAAAAGAATGAAATAATGCCATTTGCAGCAACATGGACAGACCTAGAGATTATCATACTAGGTGAAATAAGTCAGACTGAGAAAAACAAATTTCATATGATATCACTTACGTGTGGAATCTAAAAAATGATAAAATGAACTTAGTTACAAAACAGAAACAGACTCACAGACTTCAAAAACAAACTTATGGTTACCAAAGGGGAAATGTGGGGGGGGGGAGGGATAAATTAGGAGTTTGGGATGAACATATACACACTACTCTATATAAGATAGAAAATCAACACAAGGACCTACTGTACAGCACAGGGAACTCTACTCAATATACTGTCATAATCTATATGGGAAAAGAATCTGAAAAAGAATGGATATATGTATAACTGAACCACTTTGCTGTACACCTAAAACTAACATGATATTGTAAATCAACCATACTCCAAGATAAAATAAAAATTAAATTTAAAAAAATGAGATAATTTAGTCATAATAGCTTGGTTTTAGTAGGTGCTCAGTAAATGTTAATCATTATTGCTTCTTCCTTTCCTCTTTAAGATACTAGTGTATTTGTACATAATATGATTGTTACTATTGAAGAATAAATTCATTACTGTATTTGACAAATATTCCTTGAGCATTAACTATATGCCTGGTACATTCTAGACTGAGGATACAGTGGTGAACAGAACAGACAGGCAAATTTTCCACTTTCACAGAGCTTATGTTAGAGTGGGTAAAAATGAATAAGAAAGCAAACTAACAAAACTTCAAAGAGTGATAAGCACTATAAAGACAATAAAACAATATTGTGGGGCTTCCCTGGTGGCGCAGTGGTTGAGAGTCCGCCTGCCGATGCAGGGGATACGGGTTCATGCCCCGGTCCGGGAAGATCCCACATGCCGCGGAGCGGCTGGGCCCATGGCCCATGGCCACTGAGCCTGCGCATCCGGAGCTTGTGCTCCGCAACGGGAGAGGCCACAACAGTGAGAGGCCCGTGTACCGCAAAAACAAAACAAAAACAAAAACAAAACAATATTGTGGGATTTAGAGTGTCTGGTGTAAGGAGTACCTTTAATTGTGAAGACTTTTGAGCTTATTTAGAGGTAAATGATGTGGAAGAACTAACTATGTGAAGGTTTATGATAAGAGTATTCCAGATCAAGGTCGAGGGCTCTGAAGCAGTCTTGGCGTTCTAGGAACAGGAACAAACTGGTGTGGCAGTTACCATACTGAGGAAGCAAGGTGATAAAGATTAGAGCTATAGGCAGGAAGATCATTGAGGCATGTAGGCTAGGGTACTAAATTTGGATTTCATTTTAGTACAATCAATGCTTTTCAACCACCTTGTAGTTTCAGAGGTGTGTGTGTGTATGATGGTTCAGGCAACTTACTATAGTTTCTAACAGTACTTTTTCTCCTGCGTGGGAGTGACCAGCTCCCGTGCCAATGCGGGGGATGATGGAAATAACCACATCACTGTTGAAGGGAGAGTATATCATGGGGTTTTATGAACCAACTGGCAAATGAGAAGCTTTTCTTTTCTATGTTGTTATAAAGGCGTCAACTTACTACACTATCCATTTTAGAGGGTTTGCACAGCAGATGGCAGATTCACTAGGAAAGGTAGGAGGGAGTACAGGGAAAAAACAAAAGGAGAAAAAATATTTCTTTTTTATTACAAAATGAATGTAAGCACATCTTTAAAAAAAAATAATAAAAGACCAGTAACTCAGAGTATGACCACTTGAGAGGTGGCAGCATTTTAATGAAGACAGAATGCAACAGAGAGGGTGGAATTTAGATATCAAGCAGTATATGCGAGATGATTACCTTACCTGCGAAGCCTTCATGGAGGCTCTGAATTCACATAATCTTATTGGTTTGTAAATCCTAGGTTTTGAGTATCTGAATGTTCCATTATTTTACAGCTCATTTTCAAATTAGGAAGTGAAATTTCCATTCATATCACCCAAATTATTACTATATTTGGTATTTTGGGGAATGATTATATATATGTTCATTCAACATTTAGCAATATTAAAAATTAGCATTTTCTTTTTAAAGTAGATAATTATTTTGGAACATTTAAAAGACTAAAATAGTCATGTTAGAAACCAGTGAAGTAACAAGGGCAATTATGAGTCTGTGGTGCAATGATAAGCCATTTCTTATGCATCTTTGCATATTTCTAACTCTGAGCTCAGGCCCACCGTCTCACATGGAGTTCATACCCTTATTATGTCTTTCCAGTCCTAGTGAAAGCCACCCTCTCATGAATGCTTAAACTCTCCAGATGAAACTAATATGCTACATCAAGAAAGGAGTCTGGAGTATTCTTCAAATCTCCAGTCCTTTCAAATGTTTTGCCTTGAACAGTAAAACAAAGTAACAATCAGATAAAACAGATAAGAAACAAAAATCGTTTCAAGGCAAAGTGAAGGCACATTTCCAATGAAACCCACAAATGAGAAATGGATGAAGCCATACATCCAGTAAACTTGAGAAAATTAAAATACCGTATTATTCACATGTACCATTTGATGTTACTGTTGAATGCAGTAGATGTCACCGATCTAAACATCATACTGCTGAAGCTGTAGAATTTGTAGCTATTCTCTATTTATATACCTGGAGATTAACTTACATGCAAGATCACTCTAGATTGGCACTGGGATATTAGAAAAATTATTCCAACTGTCCAGCTACTTTCTTATTTTACATTCCAAGATTTGCCAAACTTTCTTCCTTAAGCTAAACCAAATAATTCCCAACTTTTGAATAATGTGGCAAATATAAATATTTAAGAAATTTGTTTTATCATTGTATTAAAAATGGACTTTGGTCTTGGAAAATGTGGGAGAAGAAATCTTAGCTAAAGTTAGCAATACTGATTAGACACATTGCTATGTGCTGGGTGATCTATTAAACTTGTAACACACATTATTCCAATTATACTATTATTATTACCATTTTACAAATAAAGACACAGAAGCCCTTATAAATTAAATGGCTTTCAAACATCATATGGCAGAGCTGGCATTTGACCAGTCCTTGCTGGCTCCCAAGATTTTGTCCTTAACCACTACATAATGCTGCCTTGAAATGTCACCAAATATTTACAGAAGAGGATGTGCAAATATTTGGCACAAAGTGGTTGAAAATATGCAAATTAATCCATAATTGGTCTCATGGGGAGGCTTGAGGTGAGGCAGGTGCTGGAATGGGGAAACTCTAGAGAAAGGTCCCTTCTTGTACAGTGAAGATTCAGCACCAAGGATAGCAACCCAGGAGGTACAGTGGCTGTCTTGGGTAGCCAGGTCCACAGGAGCCTGCAATATGGCTCAAATACTAGAGAAAAATAACTCTATTGTTTGGACATGTTTTCACATAATATGGTTCCAGAGGCTAGCTGCATCTCCTGTGAGATCTGGATCTATCCACTGGGGAAAAGTAATTAATTTGTATGAGACCAAGTTTAAACTGTTCAGTCAAAAAATATTTTTGACAGCATGTAGATTTAAACACACACACACAACTATATATGTGAGTTCAAAAAGTGTGTTTCTTCAAGTCTGAAAATTAGACTCAGGCAAACTTGGGTGGTATGCAAGTCTTGGATGTGTCAAAGTTAATAGCAGCCTGATAATTACTGTCATTTAATTACATTTTTTTGCAAGGTCAAGTCAAAGAGTTACTTGTTATTTCCCTTTAGGCACTAAGCCCACTGGAAAAAAAAACCTATCCAGTGAAAATGAGGTACAATGTAATACAACTTTAAAAAACTGCAACACGTAGGTAACAAGTCATGAAGTCTCTGACTAGACAATTATCAGGTATCATTTAACTACTCCTTGTGATTTCCCAACAGTTGGATTTACTCCTGAAATCTGAAGTTTTCTAGTTTCTACTTCATCTGCCAGAACAACTTCAGACATTTAGGAATTTCCCTTTTCCCTAAGCCTTTGTTATAGGTTGAACTGTGACAACTCTCCCACCTGCGAGCACCCTCTCCACCCGCAAAAAAACGATATGTGGAAGTCTTCACCTCTGGCACCTGTCAATGTGACTTTACTTATAAATAGGGTCTTTGCAGATCTAATCAAGTTAAGATGAGGTCATTAGGGAGGGGTCTAATCCAATATGACTAGTGTCCTTATAAAAAGAGGAGAACACAAGAAGAAAGAGACACACAGGTAAAACACCAGTGTGACAGAAGCAGAGATTGGAGTTATGCAACTGCAAGCCAAAGGATGCCAACAGTTGATGGCCACAACTAAAAGCTAGAAAGACACAAGAAAGAGTTTTATCCAGAATCTCAGAGGGACCATATCCTTGCTGATACAATGATTTCCGATTTCTAGCCTTCACAAATGTGAGAGAATGAATTTCTGATGTGCTAAGCCACCCGGTTTATGGTAGTCCTAGGGAACTAATAAAGAGTGTTTCATATTCTATTTTTGCTTGTTTGCATGAGGAGAAGTAAAATGGAGACACCCTGATAGAGATTAGCTACTATGCTACATGGTCTACTCCAGTGGCTTTTTGCCTGGACAGCCAAAACACACAAAACAAATGGAAATACCCAAACAACCAAATAAACCTTCCTCAGCAAACTTTTCCCCCAGTAATATCACTTTTACTTCCTTTTATAGATTGACCAAGTAATTCATTAGCATCAAAAGGAATTTTATTTTCTTGGTTCTCCCTTTCAAAACTGTGACCTTGCCAAGTCTCTCTTCAACTTCTTTAGGTAATTAAGTATTTTTCTATTATATTTCAGTGGTTGTTTGAAAAGAGTAAACTGTGACAGTGTTACACAAAATTTATCTGACTTCCTGGACACTGCAGGAATGGTTATCACTCTGTTATTACTACAACTCCAGGAAATAAGGCATTATCTTCAAACTTCATGGACATACAAACATGTAGAGGGACATGCTGCAGATCTAAATCCCACCCCTTGTTCATATTATTTAGAAAAGAGTTACAGACTGAAAAAGTTATCATAATGCATACAATGATAACCAGGAAGATCTTTTAGCTCAGCTCAAATATAAACAAAACCTCAAAAAGGTTTTTCACTATTTTCACTGTGGTTAGATATTTGCTTGTATTGACTTGGGCTTTTACAAATAAAGCACTAACAGCATTTGGATTTTGGATAGTTTATTCTCAATGCAACCGTCTGCTTTACATATGCTCATGTTAGGCATATATCATTTAAATCACATAGCTATTGAATATTTCTGCTTTAATATGAGACAGGATGAAAATATGGTTAGAATGCTTCCACATGGTTGTAGACATCTTTATATTGCCCTATTTAAATATCCAAATTCAGATTTCTATCATTTTGAAATAGCTCTGCCTTACTCTTTGTGTGTAAAACTATTACCATACACTTCAATTTTCCACTAATGTAATGCCTACCTTTGTCAAGCAAGCACTATATTGCGGGTACAGCCGTAATATTTGAAATTCTAGTGGGTGTATTTCCATGGTAACACAAGAAAATAAAAAGCTTTTATTTTTTTCTTAAAAATATTTTATTAAGGGGAAGGACTGCGGTTTTTTAACTGCTTTTTAATGAATGTCATCAAACCTGTGGCTTCCTATAAGAACTTTGCCTCTTTGGGACATATTTTGAATTCTTCTTACGAGTCTCTATAACCATAAGAGTTGGATCAAAAGGCATTTTTTTCTGTACCCTCTTTTGACAGTGTAAATGACTCACTTTCAAGTATTACCTTAGGGTTGATCAAAAGCCACCTTTCCCAAAATCTCATACCATCAGCACATCAGTATTTAGAAGGATCTTCATTATATCTATGAGTTTGTTAAAAGCACTGTGGTTCTAGAAACCTGCTGCTAGAAGACAAATGTGTGCCCTTGAGGGGGTAGTATAATAATAAGGAAATACATACCTGTGTAGTGATTTATACAGTGAAAGTACTTCCACTATATTTCATTTGATTCTCATAATAATGCTGGTGACAGGAGTGGCTCACATTTATTGAGCATTTACTATGTACCAGGTACCTTGCTACGTATCGTAGGGGAATATGTAGCCCTCCAAAAATCTTACGAGGCAGATTATTCATATTTTCTACCATTGAAAAAAATGAAACACCAGAGGTGCAGAGTTTTAAGTAGCTTGCCCAAGCTCATACATAACTAGTAGGTAGTAGAGCTATGAAAGAACTTGGGTATTCTGGCTCTAGAACCTGTATATTTTGGCCCTGAATCATTTGTCTTATTTTACAAATGCAGAAACTGAAGCTTAGAGATTATTTTCCTTGCTGGTTTGTACAGTTAGCCAATGTCAAAGAGGGAACGGGAATTCAGGTCTCCCTGAATGGAGGTCTTTCTTGTAGGCTAGACTGCCGCCTCCATCCCATTAACTCAAAAGGATTTACTGAGTATCTTTATGTGCCAGGCTTTGTACTACATGTGAGGGGTATAATAGTGAACAAGACTGGAATGGACTTAGGTGTCTTGGAACTTTCATTTTCATTTGCGGGAGTAAATGATAGGCGAACGATTGAATAAGAGAACAGAGATTCAAAAAACAAAAGTCAGAGACTAAGAAGAAAATCTTTTAAAGATGATATATAAGTGGCTGGGAAGCCTCAATTCCATTGTCACCTACCAGCATGTAAACTCCATTCATTTTTTCAGAGTAGTTAGCTGTTATTTCGAAATAACAGCTCTGCATGAAGAGGTCATGTTACATTTTGGTGGGAGGGGCCAGGGGATTCTTTGAATAACAGATTCCCTCTTGGACATGTGTACAGTGCCTGACAAATAAGAGATGCTCACAAAGATTCACTGACTTTACCTGCTTTTCTAGGGAACTCTCGGAATCTCTAAAGCAGTAAAAGATCACTGGGCTGGCCTGATAATGAACACCTCTCTTACTCTAGTCTTTTATTAATGAGTTGAGGTTTAATGTAATATTACCTTGGCCTTTCAAACTGCAAATAAGAACATTTATCTCTTCCGTTCAATTAGGGTAAAGGAAAACATCGGATCTTTGGTAGTGATCACTGAAGGTATTTTAAATGGATTTAGCTTTCTGTTAACTATATGCATATACACTCAGCAGACGTTATAGAATAAATCCTGAAGGGCTTCTGTTTATCACAAAGGTAAGATAATACAATTAAAATGAATAATTAACCAAAAAATGAACTAGGATAAGATGAACAGAGAATACAAAGCTGAATCAACGAACCAAAAGTCTCTCTCTAAAATATGTACATTTAGTTCATCCTATCTTTCAGAAACACATATCTCTTTTTCAACTTGGGTTAGACAGTTAAGTAATATTCTTTCTTGCTTTCCCACGTAAGCACCAACTGTCAGTCATCTGACAGACTTCTGGCAATTTTCAAAGTGCTGGCTGAGTCTGCAATGCTAATTTTTAACTCAGTTATGACCCCATTATCTTAAATAGTTCAGGTGATGTTCTCTTTGATGAAAATAATCAGCTTTTCAGTGCAGAGGTGTGCTCCTGCCTTTAATTCTGCCTTACTTTTTCTGCGCCCAGCCAGGTTACCACTTTGCTCCTCTCCATCTGATAGAGTTGCCCCAGTTTACTGGGCACATTTGGACAACTTCTCTTGAGCTTTCCTGAGACTCTTGCTTTGTGAGATATATTGCATCTTGGTTTTCTAGTATAAAAGGCCACTCAAAGTCTGCTTAAGTAAATCAAGGTGCAGTGTATGTACAACACGATAATGTGCACCTATAAAACAAATGAGGAACCCTTTGTGTGAAAATATGAAATGATCTCCAACATGTATTAAGTTAAAACAGTGAGGAGAATAGTTTATATAAGTGAGCTTTGCTATAAGGAGGGTAAAAATAAAAATACACATTATTTTGCTTGTATTTTCGAACGAATGAGTGGAAGGAAAACAAAAGAGAACAGTAAAAGTGATCATTACGGCAGGGAACAAGATGAAAGGGGGGATTTAAACGTTTCACTGAATATCTTTTAATATTATCTTACTTTGGTTTTTTAACCATGTAGATCTATTATCTTTAAAAAAGATGTGACAGATTTTGGTGATGGTTACATGAATCTATGTCCTATTTTTGCAGTTATATGAGTCTAAAATTATTTTAAAACCGAAAGTTCAAAAACCAAAAGTTACAGTGTTAGATTGGAACTGCAAGGAATTAGCAGTATTCAAAAAATAAATAAAACAGATGACTTCTAATGAGATAGATAAGGAAAAAAGAGAAATAATAGATAACATTTGGAAGAAAAAGGGTGGTCTAACTACAATCCAATCCATCCAGCAGGAAAGAAAGCTGGATGGACTCATGATGGGATAAAACTCTTCAGAGTAAAATCAACTGCTCTTTATTCCCATCTTTCTGTAGGTCTCCCTCACTCTTTTCCACTTCTTTTGATGATTATTTCTCCCTCCCTGTATCTCTCTGTCACATTATTTCATCTATCTTCTTTCAATCTCCCTTTTTCTTCTCAGTTTTCCTCCCTTCCTGTGTTTCTGTCTCTTTCTCTATCCATTCCACTACCTCAGCTCCAAGATATCTATCACTGCTGCAATCACCTTCAATTTCTTCCTTTCTGTCCCTCCCTGTCATTTTCATTTCAATTTCCTTTCCATTTCATTCCATTCCCTTGACTTCCCCTCTCCCAACAGCTTCTCCACACATACAAACACGACCACCTGTCCATGGCTGTTGATAGCCCCTGCAGCCCCAAATCTGTATGGCCTCTCACTTCAAGTAGTCCAAATGAAGTAATCTGATATGTTGGATCCCTATTTGAAATTCTTTCAAGAAGCATCTAAGTGGCTCTTTTTACAACTGGTGTCCAACTCTGTCTGCTGCCAAGATACTCATGTTACTGGCTCACTCTTTGCTTATCAAGAACTGTGGGCACAGTCTCTCTGGGAAGGTTACACCAAGTGCAGACACCTCAGTCTACCTAACAGGTGTAAAAGGATGAACAGATAAGGACAGGGGAAAAAAATCTCCAGGTCCAGTGAATTAATTTAGTTTGAGAGGAAACATCTTTGTCTTATTTCTGAAGTGTTCAGAAAAAATAAGTAATATTGCTTGCAAGAAAGTATTTGAATTATAGCAAGTTCTTATTGAATGAGAAACAAGATAAAAATAGCACTATCTGAAAACGCTAGACTCACTGAGCTTGTTGTAATGATTAATTGTTTCAAAGTAAATAGAAACGCCAACTTATAAAGAATCAAAATTTTGAAAGGAGGAAAGCAAAAGAAGGGATATAAGCATGCAGACGTATTCTTAATAGAGAAGACCCCAGGAACTTCAAAAAATAAAATATCACAAAGCCCAGTGATATCGGGAGAGGAAGATCTTGTTGTAAACAACTTCTTCATTTGGTAATTTCCCAAAGCAGCAGTTAATATTATCTATTCTACTGAAGTTGATATTATCTATAAATAAAATGGTAATACACAAAACTGAATTTCTAATGCAATAGTTTCCAGACTTTATTGCCCATCAGAATCACTAGTAGAAGGTTTACATGATAAAGAAGTCTGTGTCCCACCCAAGATCTATGGAATCAGAAACTCGAGGAGTCAGGAGAGGAGGTCTTATCATCTAATTTGTTGTAAATTTCACCAGAATGAAGATTCTGAATTGAGAGCGACTACTCTGAAAACCTAAGGAGAAGATTCTACATTAATTCATGGTTTGCTTAAAAAACTGAAGATAGACAAGTGATGTTTAAGTAGTTCCAACAACGTTAGTTAATGAAAAGGAATGCCTTATTAGAATGAAGATCAGATTAGATTTTGATAAAGACTTAAAAATCAACATTTGAGACAGAGCCTACTAAGTGCTGCAGAGCCTGGTCCCTGCCTACCCCTTCTGTGTCATCCTGTGTCATACCCTTGCTTGCTGTCTAAGCTCAAGCTACAGGGGCTTTCTTTGACTTCTTTGTGCCATTATGCCCCACTCTACCTCAAAGCTTCCGTACATGCTGTTCCATGTACCTATGAGGTCCACCCTCCTTCTCTCTCCTATGACCTAGTTAGCATTTTCTCATACTTTGGGTCTCAATCACTGAAGCCTCCCTGAGCTCTCCAGTTAAGCCTCCCTGACCTCTCCAGTTTCCTCCCTAAATCCTCCAATATCACTGTTTGCTCTACCTTTTTATGTCACTTATTACAGTTGCATTTTTCCATTTGGTTATTTGATGAACAGGTCTCCCACCGATAACAAGCTCCCTAAGGGCAGCAGCCATGTCTGTCTGTTCGCCATGTACCCTGAGTACCTAGCACAGTGTCAGCACATGGTTAAGTGCTGTGGACTGAATGTGTCCCCTCAAAATTCATATGTTGAAGCCTATATCCCCACTGTGATGGTATTTAGAGGTGGGGGTCTTTGGGAGGTGATTAGGTCATGAGGGCAGATCCTTCACTAACAGGATTAGTGCCCTTTTAAGGAGAGACAGAGGGATGACTGCTCTCGTGCTCTCCACCGTGTAAGGATACAATGAGAAGACAGCCTTCTCCACACCAGAAGGAAGGCCTTCACCAGGAACCTGATCCTGGTGGCATCCTGACCTCAGACTTCCAGCCTCCAAAACTGTGAGAAATAAATTTGTTGCTTAAGCCACCCAGTTTATGATATTTGGTTAGAGCAGCCTGAACCAAGACAGTGAGCACACAATAATTTTGAGTATATTAATATAAAAGCACACAGGTGGGCAACGTGTATGTTGAGGCAGAAAGTGCTTCCATCTGGACAATTCAGTTCAGTAGCGACTTAAAAGCAAGCTGGCGGAGAGCCATTGCAGGAGATATTTTTGTGTAGGTGTCTTTCTGAGCCCTCAAAAATCACTTTTTACCCTGTACTCTTTACAAAGATAATATGAATACATAAAGTTGATTCTATCTTTCTGTAGCTGCTTAGCATGGAAACATCTAGGTGGATTTTCATCAAATTCCCAAGTAATGTTTGGGATTATGTGGTCTAAATAGGGATTTCAAGGTACATGTGACAGAAATCCATTCAGGGGTCTCTAGGGAGCAATTCAACTGAATAGGCAATAATTCTCCAGAGAGGTTAAAACAAATTCAAAAAGATATACACATGGGGAGACATGTCACATGCTTTAAAAGGCTGTAGATAGGAACAACAAACATGGATGTCATATGAACTCAAAGAAAAAGTTACAAGGGCAGGTGATCCAAATAGAAAAATTATGTATTTGCCTTGCCTTTTACTTATCTTGGGTAATGTTACTCTGAATTACACTGTCCTATCAATTCCTTGACCCCTGGGAGAATTGTGTATAGAATATTAAAATTTGAATTTTTGTTGTTTACTGCATACTTAGACAATTATAAATATTCTAATGTATTCCTTGAGGTAAGGGAAGACCCAAGCAGGAATCAAGTGAGAAGTGATTTTCTTAACTGCTGAGAGGATATTTTGGTAATGTTCCTCTGAATGCATTTCATGGCAAATGAGCAAAAAATCCTAAATCTTAATCGATGGTGTTGCCGAGACATTCTCTGCGTTTTAATCAAGTTCTGCTTCTCTGTGTTTTCAGACAAGGTTTGTTTTTCTCCCCTGACCTTTTTCATAAGAGGGCTGCAGGGAGCACCCACTGATTGGCCTGGAAATGAAATGAAAAGGGCTTTTCCAACCACAGTTCTCGACCTGAAAATTACTCTTTAGCTTCCCCCAAAAGGTCTCAAAAGATCAGCTTCTTTTTCCTGGATTCCATTCCCACAGAAAAGCCTGAGACACTAAATATGAATGCTTTATGAAAAGAATAATAGCAAACAATAATTAAGCTCTATGCCAGGTAACAAGCTATGCCCTGTTATATGCACTATCTTATTTAATCCTTATGGAAACCCAACTATAGAGATGTTAATTTTAACCAGAAGACTAGGAGGGGATAGTGAGCCCACGATCACATACCGAGAAAGAGGCAAGGGGAAGGTTTTAGCCCTTGTCCATCTGACATTTTGACAACATATCTTTCCCTAGGGAGAGGACCTATAACTTTCATTACATTATTACAGCACCTCATTGACTAGGAAGGGTTAAGCACCTTTGGTCTACAGAGAAGTGAATATTCCAGTGAACTTTTTTAGCTATCAGGTTCCAGGTGTTAGTACAAACCTAAGGCATTTAGTAAAAGAAAGTCATCCTTTTATACTAACGGTTTAAAGAAGGTACAAAATTGAATATGTAGCTTTTTGGAATTCATGAAGGAGTGGAAGAGAAGTAATCAATGAATGACCTCTTAATGTAAGCAGTGGATAAGAATGGGGAAGTGATTACTTTTTCCTAGGACCTCTCACAAAATGGAAAAGAAGAGAGAAGCAGAAGATGATGAAAACACATGAAACTTAAACTACATGTATATGAGAACCTCAAAAGTTTTGAAACATTCTTGGGAAGAAGTATGGTAAATGAGCAAAAGACCAAGAAGAAGAGCCATGGAGAAGATGATATGGGAAATATAGACAGATGTCTGGTCCTTCTTTCAGTCTCTAGATAGGCAAGACTGAAGAACTGCACACGGCTACTAACAATATATACAGAAGTCAACTAAATGTAGTCTAAGTATGGATATTTAGGATATACAGCATTTGATGTAACTTTTATTGAAAAAACTACTGATGCCTACTTTGATTTGGGCTGGGGAGAAAATGGTAATGAGAGTTTATATGACATGACTGAAAATTGAGACCATATTTGCAGAAACATAAAAATAAGGTTCTAAAAATTTTGAAGGGTAGATTTCTCTGATCTTTTGCTGAAATCATTGTTAGAATCCTTACAAAGTTATAAACCAAGGGTATCATGCAACTTAAAAAAAATCTTGAAGAGCTTGTTTTCCATCAAGTATAAACTCCCTGTCCTAGAAACTTCACTTTTTCTCTCACTTCCTAGTGAATTTACCTCCAGGCAGGCTCACTACCTTGAGCTTCCATGGAATAAATGATAAGTACATACCAGACACATCCTCCTGCGTACAGTTGTGGCTAAACTGTCCAATCAATGCACCTATTCTAATTTCATCCAGATGGAGAGCAATGTCTTCTGAAACACCTTTTGCAAATACCCAAATTCTCCTTGTTCACGTCCCTCAAAAAGGGTTTCCTTACCTCATATCTTACGCGTAGTCATAGTCTTTTCTGTGTTGGTTTAAAATGACCACATTCATGCAGCTACCTCCCATATGTTTATAGATATAATAATATATGCCTGGCACTGTGTTTTCTCCCCACTAGACTATTAGTTTTTTACAGGCAGGACAATGCATTTTATTTCTGTTACTCCTTGTACGGCAGCTGACCCAGAATTCTCTAAATAAACATGTGTTTATTTGAAAGGAAATATTAAGTCCAGTGGGATTTGTGGTTTTAAGGTTATAAATATCATTCTGGTTTATAATAGTTTAAAAATTCTTTAACCATGACCCAAATTATTTCTGTGGGGAATGGACATGTTATTTCAATCTGCATTACTTTAATGTATAGATCCTTCTCTGCTTCCACTCCTTTTATACAATGACTTGTTTTCACAAGTTTCTTTCACTAGTAGTACTTGAGGGGTTAAGAATATGAGGTTCTTGGGCTGACAGACTGAAGTCAAAATCTACCTCCACCACTTACTAGCTCTGTGGTCCTGGGCACATTACTTGGAGTCTCTAGCCCAAATTTTGTTTTTCTTGTTGCTGCTACTGTGAAATGGGATTGGTGATACTACCTACCTCATAGGGCTCTTGTGGTTTTAACTGAGATCATGCCTATTAAGGAATTAGCACAGCACTAGGCAAGTAAAAAGTACTCTATACATGGAAGCCCTGACATTGTTCTCAAAAGTGTCTTCTAGATCCACTAATTTGTTCACAGTTACACTGTCAATTGTGTCTAAGGCTAGATAACATCTCCATGACTCTTAAATATCTCTTAGTTTACTAATGTAATAAGGGGAAACTTCAAGGTGAGTTTAATATTATTTCCATTGAACAAATATTTCTTGACTCATATTGTGGTCACATCCAAAAGTCTTTATAATTGAGAAAGACAAAACTAACATTCCTTGAATGTTTTATATGGGCCAGATTCTGTTCTAATACTTTTACATGCATCATTTTTATTTGATGTTCATGATGACCTTCAGATTATTATTTTCCCCATTCTACACATGAGAAAAATACACCTTATCAGGGTGAAAAATCTTGCAATACATAGCTGTTAAAGAGAAAGTGGGCTAGATCTGGAGGAAAAGGGAGAGTTTGCTTAAAAAAAGGATTCAATCCATTTTGAGTTGCAGTTTTTAGACATATCTGTTATTGACATCATCGTGGTTGATAACAAGTAATTTCTTTTTATAATTATTTCTCGCATGCAGATCAAAGGTTACAAATTAATGGTTAAACATACTGGGGGAACATAATTTCTTTTTAAAGCAGCAATATAGATATCAATTAAATAGCAAATTAGATATACCTTTTGACTTATGTGCAAAGAAGAGAACTGCTACAGTATTAAAGAGTTCTTAACTACTGGGTAGTCAGGTAATTAGGAAGCTGTCAAAGCTTGTTATGTTATCTTGTAGCAGTTGGTGTTCAGAATATTTCTTGCTACTCCTGTCTAAATGGGATGTGGTTAATATGCAGTTTCAGTCAACAAAGGTTCAAAGGGGACAATTTAATTACAACTCCATAAAACCTTAAATTTCAATTATTATGACACCGGGGAACTGCCCTTGAGAAAGGGCAGTTAAAAGACATTTTACCACTTGTGCAAGATTGCAGAAACAGACAAACTTGAACAACAATGATGTTTATTGCTTATATATTTTTTGAGTGTTGCAGTAAGGCCATAGTCTCCAGCATGTGTGTGTGTGTGTATGCACGTGTGTGTGTATGTGCATGTATGTGTGTGTTAACGTGGTAGCAGATTAACGAAAAACTTTTCCTAAAGATTATTCCATAGAGCATTAATACTATTTGGGGACATCTTAAAGGTCTCCTCTAAAAATGCTTTTATGGAAAAATACATTTGAGAAATACTGGGTTAAATAAAGCCAAAGAAGTATTTTTTCTTCTTGCAGAATTTCTCGGAGACTTAAGTAATATATATATTAAATTGTCAAGGGAGTTAATAATAAAATACGTGACCAGAGGATCATTACTTTGTTTTTCTGCAATACTTTGAAACTAGATTCAATGGAATATGCTCTGGATTATGTTCCTATAATGGATAAGAGTTAAACACCTGCAAACTCGAGTTCTACCAATGACTTGCTAATTTATCATGGACAAGTCCAATGATTCACTCCTTCATTCATTCATTCCCACTTAGTGAGTCATCTCAAACTTCACCTGAATGAAACGTAATTCTTCAGTTTTCCCTACAAATCTTTTTTTCTTTTTGGTCTGTTCAATCATGATTAATAATACCATCACTCACTCAGTTGCTTAATTCAAGAACCAAGGAGGCATCCTTAATTTCGCTTCTTCTCTTCCCCCACCTGTAAAATTTGAAGGCTCAACTTCTGAAACATATCTCAAATCCAGCCACCACTCTCCATTTGCACTGCTACCACCCAATTCCCAGCCTCAATCATTTCTCACCTGAACTGTTGAGGCAGAATATTCAAAACGTTCTCCCTGCTTCAAATCCTGTCCATCTTCTGTATCGCAGCCAGAAAGGTCTTTATGAAAGATAAACTAGCCATGCCAAGTGCTTCCACGAATAATCTAGGGACATCCTGTAACTCTCACACTAACACCAAAATAAATTTCTGGGTACATGTAGAGTTAACTGCAAAGGACAAGCACTAAATCTTCTAGGTAGTAATAGTGGAGACTATCTTCATGACATGGGGATAGGGAGAGGTTTTGAAAATAGAATACAAAAAAATATCCCACTAACCCCCGTGGAAGAGTTTGATAAATTGGACTGCAATAAAATGAAGAACTTCAATTCATCAAAAGACACTATTACAAGAGTGAAAATGCAGCTTCCACAGTGGGCTTTTATTAACACACACAATAGACAGAGGACTCATATCTAGGGCTTATAAGAATGTATAGAAACGCCATCTATAAACCATACAAAAAGCAGAAACAACCCAATAGAATATGGGTCAGAGACAGGAACAAGGCACCTTAAAAATATACTATTTGTTGACCATACAGTTGGTGATTGATAATTCATTGAGCTATATAACTTTATGGGATGTGGTTTTAACTTCCAAAATCTGTTACAAAAATTTACATACCCAGATACTTCAAGACATGATCTAACTCCTTGGAGACTGAAGTAACTTGGCCTAGTTTCAATACTTAGTTATCTCTACAATGGTCTTCACAAAGCAAGTCATTTTCTCTTTGAAAAGATAGACATATTTCATTTTTCCCCTACAGGGTAGTACCAGCGGAGCATTTTTGAATAAGAATTACATGATTTTATAAAGCCCTAGCTCTCCATATCATGGAACAGTCATTAATAAGTCATTGAATCTGCCCATACTGTAGCATTTAATACAGATGGAGGGCTCACTGTTGCGTTTTGCATAAGATGAATAAACAAAGAATCAAAGAGCAAGGAGTGTTAATATTTTAAGTACAATATTTAATTTGAAAATCAGGACAGGGAGGCATTAGCATTGAAAGCAGACAGGGAAAAAGGTCTGGATGAGAAATGGAGAAGAGACATCATTAAACATGCGGGCTAGGTAAGAATACAAATACAAAGAGCGCTAGCCTCCCTTGACAGACAGCTGCTCTGACTTGGTGCAAATGGCAACAGCATCTTCCACGGACCAATTCTCCAGTAAACCAAGTCAAGGAAATAGAAGTTTCCCATAATCAATGTGCATTTTATTTGCCTCATTTCTGCTTTCACTGACTGCTTGAGATTCGACACAAACACTAGCCCAAGGGTAGCTCCATCTTAGCAAAGCTGCTTAAAACAATAAATGTGCTTTTTGTGCCAGCGGCAATGGCAGGGATCACACGGGGGCCTGGAACCACCTTCCGTTTTGCCCTGTGACATGTGAGCAGCTGCAAATGGGAGAGAACGATGACCTCAAGGAGTGTATGTTTCTATTTCTGCGAATTCTGGGTTAGAAACAGCCATGAACTCTCAGCCCTGCAAGGAGAGGAGAGATCACCCTTGACTAGAAAAAAAAGTAATGAGAATCAGAAGCCAAGGAGCTTTCAGAACCCAAGGAAAGGGCTTCACGAAAGGGAGTCTGCACTGGCTCCTAAACAGTGTCCTGTGAAAATTGGTGTTAAAATAAATAAATACCAGGCCTCCAATCATTTTGGGGCTCTCAGAAAAATAATAAAAATAATCCCCCTCCCATAGGGGGAAAAATAACCCAACCATCAAACAAAAATCTTCCAAACAGGAGAATTGTGCCTGGTGAAAGATCTAAAAATGTTCTTCATTTTAAGGAAAGAAGCAGGTATAATTAGATTTCACAAATGGGCCTTGCTTCAGGGCACGGTGGAGGGAGGGATAAGTGGTCGTAATTGGAAGTGTACGTTGTGTGTGACACAGGCCAGGAAACACCCACTATTAAAATCATTTCCTTGGATATATTTTTAACACACTGAAAATGCATATGAAAACATCAGGAGGGGTCTTAAAAGCCTTCAGCAGGAAGCATAATGCAAAGCTGAAGTCCTTTGTTCTCAGTGTGTGATAAGATGGTCTCATAGGCTGCCCATGAGCCAGGTGTTCTGTTTTGGACTTTACGGGAGCAGTTCCTAATGCTTCCTGTCCCATCAACGCAAAGAAAAAATCTCATTGCCCCTGACTGTGATTTTCATACACAATAACATCAACTCCAAATGGAACTCATCTGTCTGCTCCTGGAGTGGGGTTAGGGGGCGTGCAGGACAGGTCAAGGGGCAGAACAGCTGCCGTTAAAACAAAGTGGCTTGATTAGGTTTTCATAGTTAGTAGGTGAAGAATGAAGGGCAAAGAGAAGCCTGTTCCTCATGTAATAGGGCGATAATAGGAGCCTCATTTGGGCTGCTAGAGTCCACTTTGGCCGGTGTCAGCTTTTCCATTACACACGCAGCTTTTCAGGAAGGTGACAATAATTCAATCCAGGAGTAAGGAAAAATAAAATGAAAGTGAATTAACTGTGGGCCGAGACTTGGCAAATAGGGTCTCCACTTGGGCATGCAGAGCCCAAGAAGTCTGAAATTAGGTCACTTTTAATGCTCTGCTGGAGAAATTACTGTTTTCTGGCTTTTTTTTGCAGTGTGGTTGACTGCAGGGCCTTATGACTGCTGAGTTTCCCTGTTTGAAATGCAATGAGCCTCTGTTCCAACTGTGCCCCGAGGATGGCTTTGTTACAAATGCAGTGCCAAGGGGCCTGGCTCTCCCAGTAAGATGGTCTCCTCTTGTTGTATCAACTCTTCGAGTAGCGAGTACTTTCAAATTTCCATCACCAGCTCACTCTGCTTTGTCTCCTACCCTTCTAGTAAGAGTTACTACTCAATGTCTTCACTGCTCTCCATTACTGCCACCTCATGCTTGCCCCCAGGGAGCCCACTGGGACAGCCCCAGGAAGATGTCAGCAGTGATCTCTCAGCAGCCCAATTCCAGTGCCTAGATAGTGGGTGCTCAAAAATAATTGCTGAATGAAATTCAAAAGATACTTTTTGTAGTTCCTAACTTTCCTGGGCTTTCTGCTTTCTCCCCTCCCAGTTCTCTGTCATTAATCTTCTTATTAGCATCCTCGAGGGTCTCTACTATCACTGTCTACTCTTTAGTGTTGAGGGGCTTCAGGCTCTGCTAGTGCTTTTCTTCTCTTTATCTGATCTCTTTCAAACTCAGAGCTGCAGCTTGGCATATATCTGGAGAAAACCGTAATTTGAAAAGATACATGCACCCCAGTGTTCATTGCAGCACTGTTTACAATAACCAAGACATGGAAGCAACCTCAATGTCCATTGACAGAGGAATGGATAAAGAAGATGTGATACACACACATGCACATATGCACACGCACACACACACACACATTCACACACCATGGAATACTACTCAGTCATAAAAGAAGAATGAAATAATGCCATTTATAGCAACATGGATGGACCCAGAGATTATCATACTAAGTGAAGTAAGTCAGACAAAGACAAGTATCACTTATATGTGGAATGTAAAAAAATGAACAAATGAACTTATTTACAAAACACAAACAGACTCACAGACATAGAAAACAAACTTATGGTTACCAAAGTGGAAAAGTTGGGGAGAAGGATAAATTAGGAGTTTGGGATTAACATACACACACTACTATATATAAAATAGATAACCAACAAGGACCTACTGCAAAAAAAAAATAAAAAATAAAAAGGACTCATTAACTCATCCCTCATGCCACTTTGACACTGGTTTATTATTTGCTACATATTTTAGTCACCTAATTCATAAAATTGGGCTTTATTCCTGAAA
Source organism: Globicephala melas (assembly GCF_963455315.2). NCBI lineage: Eukaryota > Metazoa > Chordata > Mammalia > Artiodactyla > Delphinidae > Globicephala > Globicephala melas. Next base: position 21,975,478 of record NC_083324.2, read on the forward strand.
TTCAACACTTGGCCTTTCTTGTTTCATCTCTCTGCTCTCACTGTATTGGTTGAAATGCTTAACACAAATCCCAGACACACTACCATTTCACCTTGAGTCATCACCCCCAACAAAATTAATAATATACCCTTAATTCATTTAGCAACCAGCCCATGCTCAATTTTCCCCCATGACCCCCTAAAAATTTCAGTTTAAAACAAATTAGGACCAAAAGATAGTCCACATAAATTGCATTTGATCGCTGTTTATTAAATAATTTTTAATCTGGAATAGCAGTTCTTTATCCCCTTTCTTCATGCTATGTACTTGTTGAAGGAACTGGGCATTTAGAAGCCTTTTCATATAAAGTCACTAATTTCCGGTGATATATCTCATGTTACTAAATCTCTTTCAGTACAATATATAGGTTATTTGGAATTTGAGGTATAATGTGGACATAGTGAAGTCTGTAAAACTTTAAAGCACATCTTTATTAATTTTTACATATTGGCATCATCTAGATCCATATTTAGAACATTTTCATCCCCCAGAAAGATGTAAATGTGCCCCTTCCCAGTCATCAGCTACCCACCAGAGGCAAATATTCTGACTGTAAACGGTGTAGATTGTTTTTGCCTATTTGTGTACTTCACATTAATGGAATTATACCTTATGAAATCTTCTGTACCTTGCTTCTTTCGTTCAACATGTTTTTGAGCTTCATCCATGTGTTGTATATATATGTATTTATTCTTTTTTATTGCTCTGTAATTTTCTATCATATGAACCCATCATGATTCATTTACCATTCTCCTATTGGCAGACATTGGGTACTGGGAATAAAGCTGCAAAAAACATGCATGAGCTTTTGGAAGACATATCCATTATTTTTTTTTTTTTTTTTTTTTTTTTTTTTTACAGTATGCGGGCCTCTCACGAAGACATATCCATTATTAATGTCCTAAGGACACATGCTAGGTAACAGGATTGCTGGGTCATGGGGGAGGCATATATTTTGTTAAAGATTGCTAGTTGTCTAAAGTAGTTTATCATTTGACATTCTTACCGGAAAAGTATGAAAGTTCCAGTTATTCTATATCCTCACCAACGCTTAATATTATATTATCAGTCTTTTAAATGTTGACCATTCTGAAGGATGTGCCCTGCTTGATGGATGTATAGCATACTTTACTTTTAATTTCAAAAGTCCTAAAAAGTTGGGCTTCCTTGGTGGCGCAGTGGTTGAGAGTCCACCTGCCGATGCAGGGGACACGGGTTCGTGCCCCGGTCCGGGAAGATCCCACATGCCGCGGAGCGGCTGGGCCCGTGAGCCATGGCCGCTGAGCCTGCGCGTTCGGAGCCTGTGCTCCGCAGTGGGAGAGGCCACAACAGTGAGAGGCCCGCGTACTGCAAAAAAAAAAAAAAAAAAAGTCCTAAAAAGTTAAGAATAACCCAACATATTTCATAAGTGTTGAGACTTTAGTAGGAACACACCCTTTCAAGTGATGTCCTTTGACATCATTAAAAGTGCGATTAAGGTTGGTGGGGCTGAAAAACACAGAAAGAGGAAGACTCAAATCTCATCTAATTCTTCCATCTTTCAAAATTTTTTGGCTGAAGTGGGCATCTAAGCAGATTCCATATCAAAATGCTGTCAACCTGTAGATGAGATCACACAGAGGAGCAGGTGTTCTAGGGAAATCTTGGGTCTTGGCTTCTGGTTAAAGTTGATGTATCCAGCCTTTTACTTATAGCATTTACCTAACTTGACAAGATGTGCAAAACTGCACAACCATATACCCAAGAGGATTCAACTCATCAATGAGTATTTTGCAACTAATTCAGTTACACGATGTATGAAAACAAATTAAGGTCAACTGAAAACAGTTGCATGCTTTTGAACCCAGGAATGATCACCCATTCCTGCTTTTTGGCATGGGATGGGCTGTAGGGAGAGTGAGATGGGAAGGGAAATAAGGTTTGCTAAGTACATACAATGTGCCAGCTGTCACACAAGAACTTTCATGTAGATACAGTCATGAATCGCATTAGGTCCTCACTAAAGTACGTTAAGGTGGGTTTTATTATTACATTTTACTGAGAAGGAAACTGAGGCTCAGAGGCATTTAGGAGCTTTCACTGTAAGCGCCTGGACACCCAGGAATGTAAATAGTAATGCCATGGAGTTTTATCTTACAGGAGGTGAATTATATTATACTTACAGATAATAAGAAAATTATGCAGAAGTTATTCTTAAAACTCCTTTGCATTGCTTACAAAGTAGAGCGAAGTGGCTTGGTGTACATAACCCGAAACAGTAATACTTAAGCATGCTAAAGCTTGAGAATCCGTAAGTTAGACTAAAAGAAAGGACATAAGATGATATATGTAGAGTCGGGGCTCTCTGCCTTTTTGCATCTGAAGGGACTTATGAAATCTCTAGTGGTGAACAGGTGTGGCAGTCTCAAGCATTCCTCCTTGTATGCAGAGTTTACTGGTTTGGTTTAAGTATCACTCCCCTATAATCATAAAACACATTACATCTGTTGCTCTGAGACTTTTACAATATAGTGGGATCACAGCTGCTAGGAAGAAGGTTATATTCCAAAATCAGTCAAAAGGTAAAATGTGCACACGGTATGATTCCTTCATATTCCTACTGTATTATGAGCGTAACTGGGGCTTAGAGAGATTTAAGATATGTGCCCAAAACTCTAGTACATGCTGGACCAGAAAGGGATCCCAGTGCATCTGTTGTAAGCTCAAACTTGAAGACCCTTTCCAGGAATCAGGCCAATGGTTTAGCTGCCAGCAAACTTGGAATCAGTTAACCTGGAATTTGACATACTTCAGACCGTCTCATTGAAAAAAAGGTGGAGGAACTTACCCATGAAATGACTGAGCACATTGGGCAAACACCTGACTCACTGGAGAATGGAGGCCAATAATTCTCTGCATAGATTAGATGCTTTGAGACAGCGCTTCCTAGCCTTGATTTTGCTATGAGCCTCGTAATGGATGGTGATCTGCAGGGAGCAGCACACGCTCCCTGGGTTGTACTTAGGTTGTCGGCTCCACAAGTTGGCTCTAACTACAATTTCTCTCACGCTCATGAGAGCACATCAGACTGCAAGGTAGTTAAAACATCACCTAAGGGCTTTCCTGGTGGCGCAGTGGTTGAGAGTCCGCCTGCCGATGCAGGGGACACGGGTTCATGCCCCGGTCTGGGAAGATCCCACATGCCGCGGAGCGGCTGGGCCCGTGAGCCATGGCCGCTGAGCCTGTGCATCCGGAGCCTGTACTCCGCCATGGGAGAGGCCACAGCGGTGCGAGGCCCGCGTACAGCAAAAAAAAACCCCAAACAAACAGAGACCACACATTGAAAAAGATCTTAAAATAGTTTTCATTTTCCTGATGGACAAAGTGGTGTAGAATGACTTTGATAAGAAGGAAACTAAGTAATGTCAGACGTATGACCATAGGGGCTCATGGGATACCAGGGTCAGAAGAGATTTCTTCTGTAAGCACCAGGAAAGGCCCACAGTTTTGTTTCATATTATATCAGGAGAGGCAGCATAACCTAGTCTCTAAGAGAATGGGTGCTGCAGCTTGAAAACTAGGGTATGAATCCCAATACTACCATTTACCTGCTGTGTAAACTTGGACAAGGCACTTCCTACCCTTTAGTCTCAGTTTCCTCCTCTGTAAAATGGGGGTGATAACTATAACTACCCCAGAAAGCAGTTGGGAGGATTTGGCACAAATATGGACATGGTATTCAGAACAGTGCCTGAGCCACAGTAAGTTCTCAGTACCTGTTGTCCATGGTCATCACCATCAGGAATAGGAAAGAAACGAAAGCAAAGTGACTTCACTCCCTTCTATGGATCAGAAATAATACTGATAATTTATTCTAATGGAAATCAAAGAAGTAGAATAATGGTGCCACAAATCCACTCTTGTAAGTATCCTGAGCAATATAAAAACTTCCCGTGGAAGAAAAAATACAAATTCATCTACTCCAACAGAGCTATCCCATCAGACAAAAGGTCCCCATGCCTTTAATTGAATTTTAAAGCTAATGGAAGATTCTCGTGATCAATGACCCAGATGATCGGAAAATCTGAATACGAATGCAAAGTGGGTTGCAATTCACCTCTAACAGTGTGGTGTCATATACAGAATAGAATTAAATATCCTAATTTCATTCTCCTGGTCTTCCTTTCTCAACAGTAGCTACGTGCTTCATTAGAATGGTTAATGGGGAAAGTAGTGTCCGGCAAAATCAAAACATCTTAAATAACCGATTCTAGGGCTTGATGTCACGGCATGTTTTCAGCATTTCTGATTTGAAAGACACTAAAAATAAAATCTTAATATGGTAAAAAGATACCCTCGAGGGAAAAATGGTGTAGTGGAAAAATCAGAGTCAGAAAATAGCCTCATAACATCATTTCTTTTTGTGCAACTTTAAGTTATTCTATAATGTATGAAGCTGCCACTTTACAGCCATTCTACTCTTTAACCTCCCTGAGCCTCAATTTACTCATCTGTAAAATCTCAATTAAAACATTTATCATGCCTATTAAATAGGGTTGTCATAAAAATTGAAGGGGACCATGTGTATAAAGTTTAAAATGGTAACATCTTATAAAATATTTTATTAGAAATGTACGGATTTTTTACTCCATAAGAATATTCCAAAATATTAAGAAATAAATGCATATCAAGATCAAAATCCTTCTAACCATCCCACTGTATAGCAAAGAAAGGACAAGCAAATCAAGGACCTGCTCAAGGCTGGGTCAACTCCTGTAAAAGTGGAGGTAGAATTTTTTTAGTGATGATGGGAGTCTGCCGGTTTATACCCATGCCTCCCTTTAACCAGTACGATATCCTGTCTAAAAATCACTCTATATCACCTGAAGAATTTCCTAATTCACTTACCAGGCTGCATCCATCAAGACAGAACGTTGAGACTGCCTAACAGTGAACCACGAAACAGGGCAGAAGGAATGCCACTAACTTTGTGACTTACAATGCGTGATTACCAGCCAATGTTGTTAAAGGGATCAGTGGCATTGAAAGAATGAGTTGTGGCGAGTGGAGTATCAACCATGAAAAGGGTGATGGACAGTTATAGTTCCAGTCCAATAGCAGTGTTATAAAGGGTCAGTGCTGAAAGATGTCTCAGCTCCCCCTTTGAAAAGTCCTTTGATGCTTGATTACCGTTCTTTTTCCTCTCCATTGTTCTGTTTCTTCAGGTAGTTCGTTCAGAGTCTCAATGACGGCAAATAGCACTATCCAGCATAGAGTAACCGTATCATTTACATTATTAGCATTTCGTGATTTTTACACCCTGTATAGAAAGCTATGTAAAGCGAGAATTTGGGAAAATAAAAATGCTATGCTAGACTGCCACTGGCACATTACTTAAAAGAGAAAAATTATAGTTGTACATTATTAGGACTACAAATTGAAATTCTCCCCAAGTCAAGGAATGAAGGCAGTTATGGTTCTTTAGGTGGCGTTCATTTCCCCTCTGTAGTACGTACTAGTAATGAACAACATGTGATATACTTGCAAGCCTAGCTAATAATCAGGAATACAACCCGTGTGCAAAGCCCATATTATGACTTAATGTGACATGAAAAACTATCACCTTGACATTTCTATGCTTTTGTGATATTTCTTTTTGAAATGGAAAATTTCCTATTAAATGTACTGAATGAACTTTCAAAAAGGAGGAAAGAGAGAAGAAATTTTTTCTTCTCTCATTTCCTATATGTGTTGAGTATGTGTCTTTATCTTTCACCAGATTATCAGGTCTAGAGAAGCAGGGGCATCTCTGATTCAACTCCTGACTCATTTCTGCATGGCCCACACATCCAGCATAGTCATGTAAAAGGTCAATGCAAATACCTGTGTCTTGATAAGATGGATGGTTTGGAGAAGGACCAGATGAATCCAAGAAAGAACACCTGTGCACCATCATCTACGGCATGTAACCTAGTGGCTCAAACACTTACTTGTGCCCCAGAATTGACCAAAAAATAAACTCCCAAGCCCCACTTCAATCTCCATGAATCAGAATTTCTCACTGTAGGACCCTGGAATGTAAATTTCAATAAAAGTTTCAAAGTTGAATATTTTGTAGCCAGTTTGGTTCTCGTTTGTGGAGTGATATTTAGGAAACTTGGAGATCAAGGAAGCCCTTTGTCTAGGTCAGGCACAGCCAACTGATTCACCTCCCAAACCATGTCTGGGAGCGGCTACTGAAGACCTAGACACTCAAAGTCAGTCTGTGGACCATCAGTATCACCTGGAAGCTCGTTAGAAAAGCTGAACCTGAAGCTCTACAGCAGACCTACTGAATAAAAAATCTGCATGTGAGCGTGATGCACAGTGACCATATGCACATGAAAATTCCAAAGCCCTGGCCTAGAATAACGTTAATGAAATGTGATGCATCGACAGGCTCTATCGACAGCACTTGGCAGGTTGTCTGAAATGCAGAATCTTAGGGGCCACCTCAGACCTACTAAACGAGAATCTATGGGGGAAGGATCCAAGACTGTGTGTTTTAACAAGCTCTCCAAGTGATGCTTAGGTATGCTAAAGTTTGAGACCCATTGGTCTAAAGTGCTGTGCTAAAAAGAGTTGCAAAGATGGGCTGGGCTTCCTGCAAAGTGATGTATTCATCAGTTAATGATACCTAGCCACGTGCAGAAAGGGGCAAGTGGTAACACTCAGTGCTGCACATATATTATCTCTGCTCTAGACAGAAAACTTGACTCATGGATATGATGCTTTAAGACCAAATACATAGGACTTTGGAAGAAATCAGAATTGGTACTAGGATGAGAAGTAAAAGATGAACAACCAAAAAAAAAAAAAGAATATGGCAGGAAAATTAGGAAAAGGATTAAACCTCACACAGATAAAACAAGTGTGACACTATATTAGTAATTGTTGAGTTGGATGATGGGTAATGGAGATTTATTATATGATACTATTCCTTCTAGTTTTGAGTATATGTGAAATCCTTTATAATAAAAAGTTTAAAAATAAATCCATCCAGAGATACATTATTGCTTATGTAGTTAGAAAACATTAAAAGATTGATAATACCCATTGTTAATGAAGCTGTGAGAAAAACAAACTCATACATTGTTGGTGGGATAACAAGTGGTTATGACCTTTTGGAAGACAATTTGACAGCAGTAAATGCTAGACTATTTAAAAATGTTTTACACATATTGGTCCAGTAACTCTATTTCTAGCAAGCTTATCTAAAGAAGAAGTCACCCATTTGCATATGGATACAGTACAAAGGTGTAGACGGTGGCTTTATTTGTAATAACAATTTGGAGTCTATATATCTACAAAGATGGGACATGCTCATAGTGAGGTCTGTTGTACAATTATTATTTCTAAATGACATACCTAAATGTATTGGTCTAGAAAGTTGCCAATGATATAACGCTGAGAAGATGAAAATGTCTGTCACACTGTTTTAATGGGAAGAAAAAACCCTAATGTTTATGTGTGTGGCTCTCTTTGTATGTAGATAGGCAAGCATCTGGAAGTCTAATACTGAACAGTTGACGGTTACCTTGGGGGAGGAGTATGTCTGTTTTTGGAAGGATGTTTATCACTTTTAACTTTGTATAATTTTGTACTATTTTCACCTTTTGTATTTTCGTCCATGTGACAGTGTTTCTGCCAATGAGATATAAATGGGTGACACAGGGAAAGCTCTTTTAAGTTCTAAGAAAGCTGGTTGATAGGGTCAAATTCAGGTGGCCCCTACAGTTGGCTCTTTGCCCTTCCCCTCTTTTCCTGTTTGGAATCTAGATGAATACCTGAGAAGGAGAAGCTCGTTTGTAAGCACTGGGGTAACGGATCCATGCTTAGAAAAGGCACAACGGAAAACTAAAAGGAGCCTGGGTTCGCAAAGCAAGTGTGGAATGAATCAGCCCAGAATGGTTCTTTTCAAACTTTGCATTACATAAATAAGATAAAGCCATTAATTTGTTAATATTTTTTTAGATTTCTGTCACTCACAGCCAAACAATTCTCTACCCAAGCATTATTTAACCACCCAGGTATCCAGGTACATCTGGTATAAGTAGGGATAGGATATACATACTAATATATATGCGGGTAGGTTTCATCTAAAGAGGCACCTTGTACATCTGGTCCACCATGAATTCTCAGCCTTAGCACAGCAGAGGGTACATAATTTAATGAAAGAGTAAGGGAATCTATAAAAGAGTAATGTACATAGTTACCTCTAGATTGTGGGATTATGGATGATTTTAATTTCCTTTTGTATACTTGCCTGTATTTTCTGAATATTTAAAATCAGAAAAAAAAACCCAAAGCTATTTTAAAAAATTGTTAAAACTGTATAGAAAAGCTGTGTGGTACAGCTTAATGACAAAGTGGAACTGTGTTATTCCATAGATTTCAGCATATTACAAATCAAACCTCTTTTCCCCTTCTCTCTCCCTCCACTACAAAAATAGAATCGAATCATGATAAAACACAATATACAAGAGAAGTATTGGTCTGATACCCCATCAGGATGATAGAAGAGCTTTACTTTACAATTATATTACATATTTATAAAGAAAAATTTTGAAAGTGGTTTCTCTTACATTGATGGATGTCTGAACACTCACCATAAAAAACAATAAAAAATTAAGCATCTTTGTTTTCTGCTGCTACAAATGCATGTATGATATAGAGTATTTCAATTCAGGGGATACATTTATCATACCTCTCGGGAAAACTTTGCAGACAAATCAGCTGAAACCCCTCTGCGTGGTGCAACAACTTTTGCAACAATTTATAAAGCATCATGGCATGAATATTTTTATACCAGTGGTCTCAACTGGACCATAGAGCAATATCTGGAGACATCTGGGTTTGTCACCATGGAGGGGATGCCACTGACACCTCATGGGCAGGAGCGAGTGATGCCGCTAAACAATATACAGGACAGCCCCCAGGACAAAGAGTTATTCAGCCCAAAATGTTAATAGAAACGCTACTTTGTATACTTCTTCCCTGTCTTATTATTTAGGCTGTATCTACCCGTACGAGTAATTTGACTGCTTTAACTTCTGGATTTTGGGGGGGTTGTTAGATTACTAATTGGTTTTCAACACTTAAACTGTTTTCTTTCCCAGTCTTAGAATCCTAACGCCAGATATGTGACCACTTTATTTTAAAGATCCCTTCATGCAACGAATTTTTACTCAGTGTGTAATAAGGACTAGCCAGCGCCCAGGCATTGAGTGTATAAATATGAATGAGCAGACATGGTCCCAACGCCCACGTAGTTACTGTGCAGTGAGACAGAAAACACACCTAAACCTTGGAGGGCAGGAGGCCCAGATAGGTGATGGCATCTGAAGGCAGTGAAATGAGCTCTGAACATGGACTCAGGACCTAGGTCCAAATTCCAGTTAACCATTTCCTCATTTCCGTTTATTCAACACACAGCCCAGTCCTGCTTCCTGGTATTTGCCCTGTTTACTCTTTTGCTGGAATTACCCTTTCTTCAAATCTCTTCTTTGTTGGATCTTTTGTGCCATTCAGGTCTCTGCTCAGATGTAACTCACTCCTGATGATCCTAACTATTGTCTCCTCTAAGCTTTCTCTGTCCCACTGCCCTGTTTCATACTCTTGATCTAAAACCATCCTGCTTACTTGTTTAGTGTTTGTCTCTCTAACAATGACTTTCAGAAAAAAAATGTGCCCTGATCCTTCAAGGCCTTGGATGATGTAACGTTTGAGGATGTAGGTGGTCTTACTTAAAGCCCTCCTGCCTCCCTTTTTTCTCCTTTCCAGCCATAGTGGTCTTGCTCTGCTTCTTCACCAGAACATGCTCAGTCTCCAAGCCTTTGGACATCTATCTCTCCACTCCTACTAACCCTCGCTCCTTACCTTCTGACTAGTAACTATTCATCCTTCAGCAGTTATCTTTAAACGTGATTTCTTCCACTATCCACAAAGATTGACCTCTACGTTTCTCCCAAACCTTACTATTACTTTTTAATTACTGGCCCCCTTTACCTGCCTTCTCTTTTGGCTGGAAACTCCACGAAGGCAGAGCCCTTGTCTTCTGGTTAACTGCTGCCACCTCAGTGCTTACCCTAATTCCTTCCTTGTGATATGTGCTCAACAAATATATATTGATTAATTTACTCCACCCTGAGGACCTGAAACTGATTTTTAAAAATAAAAGCTAATAAAACATTAAATAACACTTTTCTCAAGAAATACAAACTTTATAGGCCCGCCTCTACTGTGCTTCTGCAAATTGCATGTAGACTAAATATTAGCTTTCCAACAACAAAAATGCAAACAAGGTCCTTTGCTAACAGAATCTCTTCTAGAGAATATAATTAAACAAGAGAGAAAGAGAGCATACACACACAGTCATAATCTCATTAAATTGAAGGAGAAGCACCTAATCGAACTTCTGACTAAGGGTGGGGATACCCACACACAAACACCCTCCACATATACACAGACACACACACACACACAAAGTTTTACATGAAAAAAAAAATGCAAACACCAAAACTCTTACTACTTTTGTGAGGTCCTAATGATTGATGGATGGTGTAACTACACGGTCCTCCAAAGTCCTCCCAGTGGAAAATATCGCTTCCCAGAGCAATCCAGGCAAACACCTACAGTAGCCAAAGCAGGCCATGCCTTGTCCTTGAGGGTATTAGTTGCAGAACAATTTTTGCAAAGCACACTGAGAAGTTCCCATTGATCTGCACACAAGTACTTGAATCTGCAGGCAGAAATGAACTTTGGCTTTTTCTTGAAGGTATTGGCATCCCAGACTGTTTTGCTCTTCTATTAACTTACCATTTTTATCTGAACACCAAAAAGAAAAATGTTGGAGGAGTTTTGGAGAATCTTCTCTTTCGAATCCCTCATTTTTTGAAATTTTCATCATATCTCTTTTTCATCTTTTGTACTTCTTCGTGAAAACCATTACCCTAAACACCATGGAGTGAAATTTAACATTCATAACCTGGACATACGAAACTGATAGTCTGAATTTGGAATTGGAGATTCATTTGTGTACCTGAGTAGACCGTTTTGAGGTCATTCCAAGTGTAACAGAGAAGATGACACGATTTCAAGGCCAGCCAACTGCCACAGTTCTCAATAAGACGTACGCTAATTTCTTACATTTTTGGCTGGTCAGCATTCCCACGTCTCTGCCTTGGGAAAATGGCTGGGAAATGGTCAGAACAAATCACTGTGTCCTACCAAGGTCAAATGGATTTGATGGAAGGGTTAGTCTGGCTGGAATATTTATGAGCTGGAACCAAATGTTGATCTAGAAGTGTCCTTAGAGACTGCATTCTACTTGCTTATGTTACAGTGAAACCGAGTCCCAGAGATAGAAAGAAACGTAGTCAAATCACACAGACAGGGCTAAGGCTGAAACATTTCTTCCTGTGCATTGCGCTGTCCCCATCTAAGGTAGCTCACCATCTTCTATTCTCTGGATTTCTCTGACCGCTTTGTAACTGGTCTCCCTGTTTCCACAATTTATACCCTTCCACCTGTTTTTCTACAGTAGCAAGAGTGGTTTTAAATTATAACACATCATTCTAGTCTATTGCAACAGAGTTTCAACGCACAAAGAAAACAATGCAAGTGTGTATGCTCTGGTTCCTTGCTTTCTCCAATCACATATCCTATTACTTTCTCTCCCCAACTTACTATGCTTCAGCCATGCTTGTTGTTCAGTACTTCAAATACACGCAGATCTTTCTTACCCCAGGCCCTTTGCACTTGTTTTCGCCTTTGCTTGGAGGGCTCTTTGTTCTCTCCTTTGCATGTTTGGATTCTTTTTACTTTATATCTTAGCTTAAGTGTCACCTCCTTTTAGAGGTCTTGCTAAATGAAAATGAATCTTCCCCCATTGGTAATGTTTCTGTTTCTCTTGTTTTCTTTCTTTCCTCCATAACACGTGGCATAATTTATGAATGTTTTTCTGTTACATATTTTTACCTCTTTCCCCCAGTTAAAATATAAGCCCTGTGCTTATCACTGGGTGAGGGACAGAGGGGCCCTCGGTTCACCCTTGTAGAATTAAGGAATGAGTGAGACTTGAATTCAAAGCTCTGACCTCCCAATCCAGTGCCTATCTAACTGTATGAAGGTGAAGGTATTAAAAGAAATGCAATTCTAATATTTCAGCAGTTTCAGCCACTATTAAATCATGGCTTAGCCTAATCATAAAGGTTAGCTCTATTTTGGAAACACTTAGCATGTTCTTACAATACACAAAATCTAAAGCTATCAAAATGCTTTACTGAGAATCTTAGAGTTGTAAAGTCTGAGAGGATCCTAAATGTTGTATTTGAATCTCTCATTTCACAGATGAGGAAACCACAGCCCAAACAGGTGAATTACAAGTGACACAAAATCTTCTTACTCTCTTAATCTGACACTTTTTGTCTTTCTAATCCAGTCAGTTTCTCAAAAACACAGAATGAAAGTACTATTTTGCCTGACTTGCACTGAAACATTATAGTCCATTTACTGCATTTCTATATACCTAATTAACACATCCTAACCCATTACCAACTGTTTGTGCCTTTATAAGATGCTAGGTCCCGTGTTACACGTTTATGGGTTTTATCGTGTTTTGTCCTCATGACTCCCTAAGGCTTCAAGTAACTTGATCACAGTCATTAAAGAGATGAGAAAACCCATCCTTAGCGAGCTGAGCAGGTCATCCAGGTGAGAAAGGGCCAACTGGTACCGAAGGAGATGGTTTTAAGCTCCCTACTCCCTGCCCCCTTGAATGGCGCTCCAGTGGCCCACAGGAGCTGACGTGCTGTACCAGAGTATTGTGCTTTATTATAGAAGAGCAGTTTTTCACCTGGTGAGAATACGGCTCTTTTCATGTAAAGTGATTTTTATCTTTGGCAGAAAGCAACTGCAATACAAAGTCATATTTCACTCTGCTCAGAGCTCGGATCTCCTCATACATCTCCATAAGTCAATAGGATCAGGGAGAGAGCATTTTCCCCTATTTATAGTTACATAGCACAAATCGCTATGTACTTGAAAATCACTTATCCACATTTCAGTCATTTGCAGAAAACCCTCTGGCTGGCATCACATCCCCAATTCTGAGGTGAATAAGTTTACTGTGTACATTAAATTATATAGCTGTGAATGTACACATATACATATATATACATAATACATACATGTAAGTGTGGGAGTAAAACCTGACATGGAAACTGACAGACAAAATACAGGTAGTTATTACTCAAATGATCCCCCCACTCCCATATTCTGAACTATTAACTCTTAGCAAACTGTAAAGTGTTTGCCAAAGACACCTTGCGTGTGACAGACATCAGAGAAAGCTGCTCGTTCTCTTGGTTGAAAAGCCTTGGAATCTCCATCTCTTGCCCAAGTTCTTTACTGGAATATATCACCTTGATTCCCTTTTGGATCTTAGAAATCAATTGTGTTTCCTACCCACAATTCATTCTTTCTTCTTCTGGGAACAATACCCCAATTTTACTAGGAAAATCATCTTTGTCCTATTCTTAGTGGTGTGGTATACGTGATGAAGGTCTGGCCAGTTAGAGGGAAATGATTCCATATCCTGGACTACATCACTGGTTCAGGGATGAGTGTGTGACAAAGCCAGGCCTACAAAACTTATCTCAGGACTTCTATGGTTCCCATTGGGAAGCAGGAGTTCTGTGTTTCATTGGAATTTTATGACCTGATTGGAAACAGACCTGGAGTGGCTAATGGCCTTTCCTGTCCCTGCATGGAGAGATCATTCCTGAAATTGAAACTAATGGAAGAGATTGAGAAGTGGGGCGGGGTGGGAGAAAGAGAGAGGTGTGTGTGTGTCGGCAGGGGTGGAACAGGACACTGTTTGAACCCTTACATCATGCCTTGTCCAAATTAGCTACCTCCTTGCAAACCTGTTATTTAACCTCAACAGGTTCTGCCTCCTTCATTTTGATTTCTTTGGCTTAAGCAGTTCTGTTTGTTTGGGTTTCTATCATTTTCAACAAATACTCTTGATTAATATAGATTGAGAAGCAATGTTTTAAAGACATCTTCAATAGAAACAATAAATTCAGTTTCGTTTTGTTTTTTTGCGGTACGCGGGCCTCTCACTGTTGTGGCCTCTCCCGTTGCGGAGCACAGGCTCCGGACGCGCAGGCTCAGCGGCCATGGCTCACGGGCCCAGCCGCTCCGCGGCATGTGGGATCCTCCCGGACCGGGGCACGAACCCGCGTCCCCTGCATCGGCAGGCGGACTCTCAACCACTGCGCCACCAGGGAAGCCCCAATTATTTTTTTATTTTTATTTTATTTTATCACTCTGTGAGCTCATTTTCTAAAAAGCTCATATATGCTCAATGGTTCCCATGTGCTTCCTTAATAAATTTTAAATTATTAAAATTTCTCTCTGTTTAATCCATAATATATCCTACAACTGCTGGTAAGTTAGCCTACCACAGCTCCCAGGAAATAAAGTTATTTTTGACCTTCCTATTGATGCCTTTATCCAAAGGATCAGCTCTAATAATGGGACCTCCAGGCCCAGGGGAAGGATATTTTTGGTTCAGAGAGGCTTTTGATAGTCTCAGCTTCTACTTTGGTACTAGGTCCACAGAAAACCCGGTATTCTTGATAAATCTTTTACACTAAACAATTTGCTATGCCAAGCAAATTCCAAATAATTGTACTGACAGGCAATCAATGCTGCATAAAAACAGAAAGACTTGTGAATACATTGAGAATCATTGAACTTTTGGTCCACATGAGGTTACACTAAATATTTTCTAACTCCAAGTAGAGTTAACATGAATGATTTTGGAATATTCTCTAATCATCTTACTAGACACAAAACATACCAAACGTGACAAAAATCACCTCAAAATATTAACAACTTGCATTCCTGTGTTCTGACACTTGCTAACCCTCCATTGAGGCCCTTCCACAATCTCATTAGGTAATTATTACTTTCATCCTGTAAACAGGGGCTTAGAGAGGTTACGTAAGAAGGTAATGGAGCGGAGATTCACATCCATTTCTGCCTGAATCTAGAGGTCTCAGCCACCTCAATTCTGCAGCACAACAGAAGGGAAGGACACATTTGGATAAGGGTCCCTGCAGCCTTCCCCCAGCAGTGGGAAAAGGAGGCACAGATTTCTCATGGTTGGCATAAGAATTGTTTCACCAAAAGAAGAGGTGAGCAATGGGTTCCAGCACAGTGTCTGGCTGGGTTAAAACTGGTTATCTCTAACAGAACTAGAAATGAGTGGACCATCGTCTTGAAACTTCTCAAAGTGTAGTCCCAGGATCATCATCGTAATCATTTCCTGGAACACAGATACACAGGCAGAATCTCAGGCCCCACTCTAGACCTACTGCATCAGAATCTGCATTGCAATACGGCCCGCAAGTGATTCACATGCTCATTCAAATCGAGCACAGACTGGTCTGGAACATGCTGTCAAAGTGTGGTCCTTGAACAGGTGGCATCAACATAAATGGGAGCCTGTTAGAAATGTGGAAGGAAGGGAGGGAGGGAGGGAGGGAGGGAGGAAGAAAAGTAGGAATGAAGGAGTGAAGGAAGGGAGGACAGAAGGAAGGAAGAGAGGGGGGAAGGAAAGAAGGGAGAAAGGAAAGAAGAGAGGGAGAGAAGGAGGGAGGGAATTGTAGGATGAGGAAGAGACGGGAGGAAGAAATATCTATACTAGCTGGAAACTCTTACATGCCTGATGTAATGGGTTATTGGAATTAATGTTAGTTCAGTCAAGCAAGGCAGCTTAGTGTAATGAGTTAGTGTCAGCCACTCTGAAAGTTTACATCTTTTTTAATTATCATGATTACCCAACTGACTGGTTTCTTTTTAACAGCAGGAAAGTGCAGGGAACATGCGAGTTAAGCCCCTACAGCACATGCACAAGGAAAGCAGAGTGGAAATGTCAATCAGGCGAGAGGTGGATATTTTTAAGTTTCTAGAGGAAAACCAAAGGGCTTCCTTTGACCCTCCTCTCCCTGGGTCAGGGTGTCTGACCTCTACCTACTATTCATCCATTCTCTTCTTTTCCATTGCTTTCACCTTTCATTTCCTTCACTGTATATTCTCCCAGTGGGGGAACAAATGATGATAATGCCCATGAAAGAGAGGTCAAGTAGCACAGGAAGCAAATATCTCAAGGACTCTAATATTTAACTGACAATTGATGCCCACAACCCCCGTCCACTTCTCAACACCCACAGTGCATGGAGTCACGGGGCCCAGGCAATTTTGGTCTCCGGTTTGGATCTGCTAACCCTCAAAATGTCAAAGTTTAGACAACACCTGAAAATATATCTTTTCCCATTCAAACCGAAATGGTGCTCTTTCTTTCTCTTTTATTTTCTTACATCGTGACCTGGCTTGTCCTTTTTTTACAATACTATTTTTGGAGCCAAAACTCTGGACATCTTTTCACAATAAGAAGGACTCATAATGGCAGTCAAATACCTAAGAACTTTATTTTTGGAGCTGGTCTTATAAAAGGGAGGGACAGAACGATTCTGGAAATATGCCTCACCTTTTAACACCTTTTCAACAGAGTCTGAAAGTTTCAACACAAAGAGCAAATAAAATGCATTGTCTGGACTGCCAGTGGCAAGGGACTACACATCTCTTTTAATGAATTCATGACTATGAACAGCTCCAGAACGAAGTGAGCTTTGCCAGTTCATATTCACAGTAGCATCCAGCAACCTTAATAATATCAGGCTATTGTCTAGCAGAGATTTATCATGTGCTAGTAATGTTCTCATTGTAGACTACTTATGTGAAGAAGTAAGATGAGTCCCAGAAAAAGCACTCAGGAATATAAAGGGTAGAATCGAAAAGTTACATACACAGAATAATGGAAGGCTTAGATCTCCCCACCCCGACCCGTGAAATATTAAAAGTGAAATCTTTCAAACAACATGTGCAGGATAGAACAAAATCTGCAGAAGCCAACAGAGAAATCTTGACAGAATCAATTATCTTTTCATGTAGGAAAGTCTGCACAAATATACTCTACAAACTCACACAGGTCAAGGCAGCGATAGAAAGCGTTCCATCCATGGGGTGGGATCATTCCTGTGACCACTAGGTACACAGTCTGTTAAGATCTCACCGCACTTCAAATGTTGGCCTCACACCCGATTTTCTGTGTAACTTGCGTGAGTTACTTGAGCTTTTGAGACTCAGTTTCCTCGAAGTATGGGTTCACAAGTCTTCACCTGTATGTTCTGATGGACCAGTTTACACCAATGGGTGGGAATGAACCTGGATTCTTGTGAGGGGAAACTCAGCTTTCTCTTGTTCAAGTATCCCCTGGGAAGGAGGACCATTTGCATGCAGGAAGTCTACCAATGAGAAATCTATTTTTATTGGCTCCCAAAGCCCCCTGCTCCTTTGGCAATATTCACAGGAGACACTCAAGTATATTAATCCATGGAAGCCTCTTTTGCTTGACTGAGCCCAAGAGTGGATGTGCCTCATTAAATACTAGTCAGGAAGGACATGTAGCTTCAAATTCCCGTAACAAGCCAATCAAAACCACACACTTATTCCTGGGAGCCAGGCAGCGTTCCCTAGAGAGGAGGGTTGCAGAAGGCAGATACATTGGAGGACAAGGGCAGCCAGATGCTTTGGTCTTCCTTTCCTACCCTGCATGGCTCCACGTGTCTGGGAACTGTGCGTTTTCCAGCTCTTGCTATGGACCCCTTACTGTGTCTCCTGGAATGTCCCAGGCTCCCAAACCACATCAAATAGTTTGCAGTTTTATAAATGCAGAATTTTAAACCTGAAACAAGTCTTGGTAAAGAGAGAATAACGATACTGTGTACACCAGAGAGGCAAAGATTAAACAAGTTTCTGTTTGCAAAAGCTCTCTGTAAACCATAAAAAACGAACCAGATGTCAGCATCATTAATGATGAGACAAAAGTGGGACAGAGAGTTACTTAGGGTAAGGCTTAGGGTTACTTCTAGGAAAAGACAGTAGTTCTATGTCTTATAAAACCCTCAACTTCACAACACACGTGATACAGAGTTCTTCAATTAAAGATTTTTTTATATCTCAATCTTATTCTTTTAAGCCAAAGATCAAACTTCCCTCTCCACCAACTGCAGGGACAACTGTATTACAGGGTATAAAAGTTTAAACGATCACCCTGGCTGTAGATTAAATTGCACTATGTGAAAAAGATGGCATTCCACTCTGTCCCAATTCAGTCCCAACACTGACTACTTTTTAAAAATGCTCTCCTTATCACAGATGCTTTCTTTTTATGTTTTGTTTCTCAGTTGCCTTTATCTTTTTATTTTATTTTTTATACAGCAGGTTGCTTTCTTTTTCTTAGGAAGGAAATGTTTTATGGCCTTAAGGGCAGCAGCCAGGCAGGTGCAAAAAGAATAAGAACTTGCGGACTGTGTCTGGGGAGCTTAATCTAAGTATGCTCTTCAATTTAGAAAGTCAAGACGTTAGCATTCCACTGACCGTCTAATTCTTTTCTTCTTGATATTCACAACTTCTACTTCCAGGTATAAACCCTTTAACATGTCACACTAGAGCTGTGAAGTGTCCTGGAGAAACAGCGCAGTGCTACTCAGGCCTGGCACTTGAATTAGCCATGTCCCAGCCATGTAGCCCAGACCTTTCTAGAAGGCTAACTTAGCCTCTTTGGCACTCAGTAGCCCTCACAGACCATGGGAATGAAGGGACTTGGGTGTTTTGGGCCAGTTCCTTAACAAGCCCCACAGAGACACTCTTTCTAACTGGCTGTGAAGTGATGCTTTTCCATTAGTATGATCTTCCTCAGGTCTGGAGATGAACTCAGTTAGTTCAAGCTTCACATCGTATCTTTGTCCTAGAAAAGTTCCTCTCCCTAGAGGGACAGATCAAAACATCTTTCAGAGACTTCAGAATTCATAGAAATTCCCACTGGGAACGTAAGATGTCACGTGGCCAAAAAGTCAATTGGCTGGTCTTGATAGGACACTGGGGGGAGGGGTATGCATAATCATCTTTAATTAAGGGATGGGCTGCCCTTGATGCTGGGGAGTCATTTTCACATGAAAGGGCCTCTCAAATTAGGTTGATGTTGAAAGCAGCAGGGCCAGGGCCCCTTTGGAATACACAGTGAGAACGCTGTGGTTAGATTTCCTAGCAAGAAACGATTAACACAAAGAAAATGAAATCAACACATGTTAATAATGGCTGTGGAAAATTAAACAGAGATCTAAGTGATCAGAGCCTCAGAAAGGGCTTTTGATCAGATTCTTTGAAAAAGAGGTTCCAAGTTCAACAGAACCATGATGAGATGAAAATCAAAATTGGGATGATAGAAATTATCTTAAATTGAACACGTCTCTTGCAGTACCAGCTAAACAGCATGTGGGTTCCTAACTTCAATGCTGAATAAAAAATGCTCCAATTTTTGTGTACATTTTCATATAAATATGTTAATTTTATATGGAAAGACATACGCTATTATATCAGATTTTAATAATTATCAACAAACTCTTAATGTCTTTTTCTTCCAGCTTTATTGAGGTATAGTTGACAAATAAAATGGTGAGATATTTAAAATGTACAACATGATTTATGTATAAATTTTGAAAGGATTCCCTCATCAAGTTAACACATCCATCACCATATATATTTATCTCTTTTCGTGTGCGTGAGAACACTTAAGGTCTACTCTCTTAGTAAGTTTCAAGTATGCAATACAGTGTTATCAACTATAGTCTCCATGTTATACAGTACATCCTCAGACCTTATTGATAAACTGCAGATTCTGACTCAGCGACTGAGGGGTGGGGCTGGAGTTTCTTAATTTCCAGAAAGCTCCCAGGTGCTGCTGGTGGACTGTGGACTGCTTTTGGAATGGAAAGACCCTAGGATATCTTTGGTAATACCTTCAGCAAAACCGGCCCTAAATGATGGTGGATGTGAAGGCTTCCAATGTCAGGCATAAATTTGTATAGTTTTATGTGACTTTGAAACCACACCATCAGCAGCTGGTTTTTCTTGTGCCCTGGCATTCACTTTACCTGAAATTTTGATTTGACAATTTTGTTTGAAAACGTGGATTCACCATGACAACCACTCAAACAGAATGACTAAAGTCACATAACCGTTTATTATTCTGAAAACAAAGTACTTTAAACAAAATACTCTAGAGTAAATAGAAAGTTGCTTACACATTTTTTTCAAAGAGAGAAAGTAGAGCATACTTGTAATATTCAAAAGAGTTGATGACATGCCACACAGGATCCCTGATTAATCGAAAGCAACATGCAACATCAACTTAAGTCACGGCAGCCACAACTAGTGTACACTAACCAATGGTCACCCCTGACCCAATTCAGCTATTTAAAAAAAATTTTTTTTGAATAATTTTAGATTTACAGAAAATTTCGAAGTTACTACAGAGAGCTCTTGTAGTAGCTCTCTACTAAAGCGGTTTGCCATAATATTAATGTCCTATATAACACGATACATTTATCAGAACTAAGAAATTAACATCGGTACTTGACTGTAACTCAACTACAGACTTTATCTGAATTGCACCCGTTTTCTCACTTTTGCCCTTTTCCTTTTCCAGGATCACACATAGTATTTATTACCTATGTCTCCTTGGTCTCCTCTGGTCTCTGTTTCCCTGTCTTTCTTTGTTTTTCATGATTTTGAGAGTTTGGAAGAGGTATTTGACAGAATGTCACTCAAATTGGTATTTTCTGATATTTCCTCATGATTAAGCTGGGGTTATGAGTTTGGGGGAAGTATACCAAGCAAGTGAAGTGTCTTTCTTATCACACCAACATCAGGGGATGCATGATATCACCCCCTTATTAAACTTCATCACTTGGTTAAGGCAGTGTCTTCCCGGTTTACCCACTGTAAAGTTACCATTTTTTTCCTTTCCATACTCTATTCTTTGGAAGCAAGTCACTAAGCTCAGTCCGTAGTCCAGGGGTAAGGTAGCCACTTTTTAGAGGGATCTAACAGTCCTTTCTAGGTCCACTGCCTGAAGATATATTCTCATTTGTAAAATGGGGATTCTCATGGTAATGAACTCAAAAGATTACTGTACGGATGAAATAAAATCATGTATTGTGCGCTTAGCCTGGTGCTTGGCACACAGGAAGGGTTCATTTGTCCATGCATCCATTGACTCAACACCTACTCATGAAGTACGGACCATGTCTGAGGTGTTATCCTGGGAGTCAAGATACAGGGTTTAAAAAAGACACAGTCCCTGCCCTTATGGAGTTAACTGTCTACTGGAACAAACACACAGAAAAACAGAGCACTACACATCGGAATAAGTTATACAAAGGAAAAGGTCAGTAAGCTATGTCAGAAAATTAGCATTCTGATGGGGGAAGCTAGGCTTCAAAGAAGTGCTCGCT
This sequence comes from Globicephala melas, assembly GCF_963455315.2. Lineage (NCBI taxonomy): Eukaryota > Metazoa > Chordata > Mammalia > Artiodactyla > Delphinidae > Globicephala > Globicephala melas. Next base: position 21,996,966 of record NC_083324.2, read on the forward strand.
AGGAAAGTGATGTTTAGTTGAGGTCTGAAGGATGAGCAGGAGAGAAGTGGGATTGGAAGATGTCCACATAGAAGAACAGCACGTGCACACGTACTGAGGCTGGAAACACTTCAAGGACCAGGGAGAAGGACGGCAGAGTCAGAGCATTCTGAGTGAGGGGAGACGAGACAGGAGGTGAAGCTAGAGAGGGAGAAGCTCGATGCTTTCTATTTATCCAAAGTCCAACCAACGCATGAGGCTGAGCATGGGAATGACATGAGGTGGCGGAAAATCATAAGAAATCACACTGGCTGCAGCGTGAGAAACAGGGTGGAGGAGGAGATGTGACTATTGTGGCTCAAAGATTCAAGGGAGAGATGGTGGCAGCAGAGAGAGGGGGGAAGTGGATGTACCAGTCGATAAACATAAAAATACACCAAATCTCCTCCAATCTTCTTTTCCCATATCACCTAGCTTGATTCATGTCATAATTAACCCTCTGGGCTTATAACCCTATGGTTGAATTTGCTGTCCTCCTGTCCCATAGTTTCCAAATAACGTTCTTCACAAAGCCGAGGCCATCCCCATTAAACTAGATACAAGACTATGTACATTAAACAATTCAATAATAATTTTACAGATAGGATGCTCTCCATGACATCCTTATCTCTTAGACACCTGAGACTTTTAACAAAGAGTGCTGCTAATCATCTCAACAGAGAAATTATTCTCTCCAAGAGCAGTAACAGCACATAAATAATACCATAGGTCAAGCAATATTTTAATTTGACTTTATACCACAATGCAAGGAGATAGAAGGAGATAGTTACAATTATCATCCCCGCTTTACAGATGTGCTGAGGTACACACATCATAAGAAACTTAATGCCTTGATCTCACAGCCAGCCTATTTGCTCTGAACCACTATGACATATCTCAATGCTAGCAGAGCTTTAGTTTCAGAGAACCCTGACATTTCCCTGTGGCTAAAGGAAGACATTTTGAGGTGAGAAAGTATATTTAGAAAATGTGGAAACTGTTTAGTAACCGGCACTAGGACCTCCTGCCAGAAGTCATCCCCAGACCAAGTGAGAATAAAAATTATTTTATTCTACTCCACACCTGAAAGGATTGTTGTAATATCCCAACTTAAAGTAGGAGTTGCCATCTGTCCTAAGGTTAAAATGTAATATTTGGAAAATGTTTTAAAGCAATTTTCTGGCTTTGATAAATAGTATGTATTGTAGTAGAGCTAGTGTTCTGAAAGAGAGCCATATTAGTAAATAGAGTCATCTGGTATTAAAAATGTGTTTGGTAAAACTGAAATCTCTGTATTTTACAGATTTAATTGCCTTTGTCAGCCCGAGAAAATGGACTAGTCTTTCAATTCCTATCAGCCTACCTGCAACCATTTCCTGTGCAGACACATTAGACAAATGCAAATCCCATGAAGCTCGGGGCCCCTTAAATAAGTCATTATCCCTCACAAAACAAACAGGCAGACAAACAAACTATAAAAAATCACTAGCATGGGCTTTACTTTTCTGTAGTGATTTCCTGTACTGTGGCCATTGATCCTAGTAACCTCTAAATGGACCTCTAGACAGTAGTTAGCTCACAATACCAGAAGTAAAGTGGGATATAGAGGTTCCTTCCCAACAGATATCACATTTAAGAAATAATAGTGGTGACTGCTGATTACACTACAAGACCTTAAACAAAGTCCTCAATTCACAATTCTTCCTTGGTACACTGAAGAGTGGGACAATGTCCTTAATTATCTAGATTCGTGATTACTTTCAATCAGAACCAAAGCAATAAATGTAAATGGATTACATTTCTCTAAATTGGACACAAACCAGATTTTAAAAATGTAGGTTTTACTAGAGAATGGACTTGAGGACACGGAGGGGGGAAGGGTAAGCTGGGACAAAGTGAGAGAGTGGCATGGACATATATACACTACCAAATGTAACATAGCTAGCTAGTGGGAAAAAGTCACATAGCACAGAGAGATTAGATTGGTGCTTTGTGAAAACCTAGAGGGGTGGGATAGGGAGGGTGGGAGGGAGGGAGACACAAGAGGAAAGAGATATGGGGATATATGTATATGTATAACTGACTCACTTTGTTATAAAGCAGAAACTAACACAACATTGTAAAGCAATTATACTCCAAAAAAGATTAAAAAAATATATATAGGTGTATATGACAAATCTAATAAAAGAAAAAGACTAATATTTAATAGACAGTTATTTGAGAACTAAGGGGTTCTCTTTATTCCTTCTCTACCCAGTCAACTTCTCAGATTGGATCATTCTACTTTAATCTAATAGTTTAGGGTTGTAGATGGCTGAAACGTGAATGAATATTCTTCATCTGTTTCACTAGCACTTACTGATTTATTCCTTCCTTTTTTGGCAAAATGACCTCTCTTTGGAGGGGTTATTATTTCCTATTGTAAAATCAAGTATCTTTTGAGTGACAAGTAATTCATTACAAAATTCATTTTCTCCCCACCTTTTCAAAGGGGCCAAGTGACTGTCACTTCCAGAGCTAGTTTTAGCCAGAGTATCAAATTACCTTTTCTATTTATTGTGCTATATAAGTTGGAACTGTGGGTTTGGCTTGCTGCCAGCAGGATTAATTGGGCATTCTCTAATTAACCAAACAATCTCATTACTCCTTCTCCTTGCATGAGACCATGACCCTTGATAAAACAGAGTCAGACATGAACATTCTAGAAAGGCCACTTTCAGAAAACTGGGACTTAATTGTGGTAGACCCACTGCTGAAACCTAAGGTTATTTGTAATATTCTTATATAGTCCTCCACAGAGGTAATAACTATCTATCACAGGATTTTTTTGGTTCCCATATGGATAGATTCCAGCAGTAGTATTTAGAAAGTGGCCTCAGTAATTATAGCCTCACTCCCCACCTTGATGGCATATGGAAAAGTGTTTATTTCAGAGATTTATGCAAATGATGGCATGTACCTTCCTTCTAGGTTTAAGTAATTCTTCTGAGCTCTGACTGAATTTTAAGCAAGCATTCACTGACATTAGTGAAAAAGCATACTTCAAACTTTCCATCCTCACTAACAAACATCTTATTTGATTCAATCTTGATGTAATTGATTTTCACACTTTCCCAGTAACTAATTTCAGCATCTCCATTGCATAACCTATTGCATGTTGACTTCTCATCTTTTGTCTTTTATCCATGTTGAAGACCAAGGCCTGATATGAACCATACTGATCTCTCAACTTATATATATATATATACAGTTTCCAGTATAACTTTTAGAACTCCAAAGAAACTTATCTCCTGATCATTTTTACAGATTTGCCAGTTAGGTTTGTAGCTTTTATAAGGTAGAAAGGAACTAAATCATAACACAGTTGCCATATGATAATGACCTTCAACGTGGAAGTAGTGTCACACAGTAAAGACCTCCATTCCACATCAACCTACATTAGAAAGGGTGAAAAACTGTTTCAACCCTGTAACTGTGTTATTTATAGCTGCTTATTACACTATTCCATTGATTAGACAAAAACCTGACCTTCTAACTTAGTTTTGTTGGCTAAGAAAAATGTCATGATAAAAATTCCCCTCGTGAGAGTTCAGAAAATAAATTTTGTACTCTATAGAATTGGTGCCAAGTATCTGTCAGCAAGCTGAAACGTGACCCAATCATCACCTGCCATGCATCTCCGTTAGGATGCTCCAATCTGGTTAGAGAGATAAAACAGCACAAGACAGTTAAATGCCAATGCAAAGGAATAGATGAGTATACAATGGGTAGCACACAAAATCAAAGTTGGAGGAACAGAGAACAGTGAGAAATGATGAACAACTAGAGTGGTTGGGGAAGGCTTCATAAAAGGGAGAGATCTGAAGAAGATTTTAAGAGATGGATAGAATTCAGTAATCACAGAAGATTGGATAAGCCATTTGGGATGGAGAATTAAGGTACACAAGGGAAGGGAGATGGGATTGCAAAAGGTATGTTCAATTGTTCAAGTACACCAATTTTACTGATAAACAGCAGGAATTATAAACAGCAAGCTATTGAGTGCTTTCTATGTCCATCCATTGTTCTAAATGTTTGTGTATGTATTAATTCATTTAATCATCCCACCAGGGATATGAGGTAGGTATCATATTACGTACCTACATTTTACAGGGCAGCCACAGAGAGCTTGTCACCAGTCAACTTAGGAAGGTTATTAAGTATTAAAGCTGGAATTTGAACCCAGGCAGTTCAGCTCCAGAAAGTACTTAGAGCCACTCTTCTTAACTAATGCCAAAATATGTGAGAATGCTTCCAAGGACCAGAAAGGTGATAAGTGATGCCTCTGGGTGCCTGACTATGGACACCACAGAGAACTGGAAAGTTTATGTCCCATACAAAATTGGCAGCCACTTCTCAGCTTCAGCCTTATGGGAGTATGGCCCCAGTGTTGTCAGATCTGAGTTTTTGGTGTTTTTTTTTTTTTAAAGAGAAGCTTTTTTTAAAAAGAGAAGTAATCTAATTTTGTACGCAATTTTTTAAAAAAGGGTGTATGGTCAAAATATAGCCTGAAGTTGACCAATATGAGATGTTGGAGAATAAGGAGAGGTGAGATTGAGAAGGTAAACTGGTACCAAACTGTTGAGGGTTCAGAAATCTTGACAAGATGGACTACACACAGCTTGAAGCTCAAATCATAGCCAGGCCAATGGAAAAGAAAAATACATCCCATGAATTTTATAGGGAACAATTAATTGGATCTGTGACTGCAGAGGGAGATTTGCTGAAAGTTAAGTAATAAGATGAGAAACAAGCCAGTTGAGATTTTGAGTGAGGGAGTATCAATAGAAGAAAGTAGTTAGTTGCAAGGGTTCAGCTTATTTTTAAAGGCATTAACAGAGCATATACACATGGAATTATGAGTAACTGAAAAGCGATGCTGTGATTATAAGTGATTAAGGCTCTGAAATTGCATAACCCTGTCCTGGCTCTGGGTTTCCCAGATATGTGGTATCAATGAGTTATTTAATATCTCTTCAGTTTCAGTTTCCTCGCAGGTAAATCATGTCACTCCCCTGCCATCAACCATGTAATGGATTCTCATTATCCTCAGAAAGAAATCCAGAGTCTTTACCTGGCCTACAAGGCTCTGGACCCTTCTTCCAGCTCATGTCCTTCCTACCACTCTCCATTCACAGAGGCTTTGTCCTGTTCTTACAAACCCTGTCTCTGCCTCAGGACCTTTGCACATGATAGCTCCGCTGCCTGGAATACTTAACCTGAGTTCATGTGATTGCTCCATTTAGGTCTCTGATCAAATATCATCTCCCTGACCATTTCTCCTCCTCCTGCTACTCCACTTTCTTCTTCACCTTCCATTTACTGTCATTCTTCCCAACTAGAAGGCAAGTTTTAGTTCTCCTCATTGCTATATCCATAGCACCTGGCATCCAATGAATATTCACTGATGTGTATGAATGAATGGAAGGAATATGCCAAAGAAGGGAATAATAGAAGTCCTAACAGAGAAGTAGTATGTAGACTGAGTGAAACAATGTGTGTAGAGCACTCAGCAGGTAGCCAGAAAACGCATTTTTTTTTTTAGTAGTTGAAAAGGATGGGAAATATCAAGATCGGGGCAGGGAACTGGAAGCAAGCCCTGGAGTTTGGAGTCTGAGACTGTGAACAGGTTTTTGGGCAGCTAAATCTTGATCTGCTCTCAAGGGTCTATCCTCTGAATTCTGGGGAAACTTTTGAATATTGTCCAATGAGAAGTGTATTAGCCACAACGGTGTGTTACTAACTAATCATTTGTTATGTTTTGCTTTCTTGCTTAAAGATAACCTGCAAACTGCCACTTATTGCTGCTTTGCTGACAAACTGGAGATTTAGGAATGATATGGTATTAAACTAAAAGCAATAAGAAGTCGAAAGGAAGCAAATGCCATTTCTATCATATGCATTGTAGTTCTTTCAAAAATTACCATTACATTACCATAATAAGAGAAATTGGGTTCCTTTTCTGATTTTTATGTAATTATGCCCTTTATGAATAGTAATTGACTTGAAATAGTTCCTTGTCCTACAGAGTCAGGCTCCAGAGAAGAAAGAAATTGCTAGAAAAATGACTAAAGGATCACTTAGGTTTGCCCAGTTTTACTAAAAATCTCCCTTTCTCCCCCGAATTCCCACTCAAGCAATTTTCATTGTGTCTTAGGGGCTGGTTGCCTGAAAAAGAAATAACAGGTGAGAATTCTAAAGTATACAGGAGAGTACATCAATGTTTTGCAAAGAGAGCTAGTCTCTTGAGACTAGGAAATATCATTGGTTATTCCTAGGAAGGCTGGACAGACAAGATGAGGGCAACCTTTTGGATAAAGTAGGTACCAGGGACCAGGTGGAGCTAGGAGCAGTTTAACTCCTGGTGAAGTTCCCAAGACCCTAATATTGAGCATCAGTGTATTTTATATCTTCTTGGAATCCTCTAAGCAAGTATGTCTGATTAGTTCTGAGACCATTTCCAAATGAAGCTGAAATGCCTCAACAATAATTACAGCCAACATATGATTACCCTCTGTCAGGCACCGTGATAAGAAACCTCTGCAGGGGATATTATTACCCACAATGGACAGATCAGCAAACTGAGAGCCAGCTTTCTCAAGGGTGACACAATTAGCAGGGGGAGAAGTTTAGAATCATTACACCAGACAATGAGGCAGGAATATGACTAGAGGTGGTTTTTCCATAGCATGAATTTCTTGCATGTTTTTTTTGTTTTTGTTTTTTTTGCGGCATGCAGGCATCTCACTGTTGTGGCCTCTCCCGTTGCGGAGCACAGGCTCCGATGCGCAGGCTCAGCGGCCATGGCTCATGGGCCCAGCCGCTCCGCGGCATGTGGGATCCTCCCGGACCGGGGCACGAACCCGTGTCCCATGCATCAGCAGGCGGACTCCCAACCACTGCGCCACCAGGGAAGCCCTCTTGTATGTTTTAATGTTAACAAAATCATCTCAATATACATACATCTGGGAGACAGAGAAAGCTAAAAGAACAAGAAATGTTTAGAGAGCCATTTTTCATGTTTGGTGTTATTCAGATATGTATCCTTCGAAGGATGTATGACTGAAACACATGCATCATACGAAAGTGGTCCACAATGGGGTAGTGGCTCCACATTTGACCCTTGGGAGTATTTACAAAATATCCAACGAATCTCCTAGTCAGGGATTCATGTCAGGACACCAGTGTGCCTTCTGTACTTTTGGCAACCTTAATTTAATTCTGCTCCTTTATGTCTGAATAGGTGAAATGGATCTCAGGGAGGGGTACAAGCAGCTGTCTTGCCCCTTTCCTGTTTTCCCATTTCTGTCCCCCTCTAACCTTGAAAGAACCTAATTATAGAAATGAGATCACTAGGCAGTTTAAACTAACTCCTGACTTATGCTCTCCTGAATGCATACCATGCTTTGCCTAACCTGTTGACTCTTTTCCTAGATTAAGAAGAAGAATGAAGAACTAAGTAAAGAGTAACTAGTTCTCTACCCCCAACAACCCACTTAGCAATCCTGCAGAAAGACCACACGGGCAAGATAACATCTGAAGAGAGAGTCAGCCAGTCTGCACAATATGGAGAATGATGCAGAACCCAACCTCCTGCTTGCATGATTTACTGAGATTCTCCCACCCCCACCTTTTTTCCCTTTAAAAACTGTCATGGCTGAGCAGAATCTTCAGAGTTGGTCTTGGGACATGAGTCCACCTTCTCCCACAGATTGCTGGCTTTTCTAATCAAAGCACCTTTCCTTTCTACTGACACTTGCCTCTCAATTATTGGCTTTTGAGCAGCAAACAGCTGAACCTGAGCTCGGTAACAGGGTGGGGGTTTCTGATTCTCTCTTCTCAGTTTTCTTTCCCTCTCTAGGCTCCTTTTGCTCACAGTCTTACCTTCTCCTAACCTATGCCTTTCCAATCCAGCCTTGGCAGACGGGTGCTGCAGGTCACCATGTTGTTTTGTATGCTGAACAGCCCATTCCCCCTTTTCTGATAACAGAAACTTAATTTCCTCTGGGGAAACACCTCTCTCCTATTCTTATTTGATACACAGGACAAACAGCACTGATATCAAGCCCTGCCACCTGTGAATTTCCCAGGGATAGTCATTTGACCCAAACCAGTTAACTGACACAGCCTCAGAACTGTTATTGACACACCTGGGAAAGGAACTGTCTCCCAAACGGAACTGCTGAGCTAGTAGGGTTGAAGCCTGGAACTCCCCAAATATCTTGACTTGATAGGAAAGTTCTCCCTGGTAGTGAAACCCACATAAGGAAGACAGAGTTAGGGACTGGGAGATGGCAAGTCCTGATGACATCATCTAGTTTCTGGGTCTGGTTTTATTTCTGGATTGTTTTAGTCACTTGAGCTACTACATTTCTTTTGGTGCTTAAGCCAGTTTCAATTGGGTTTTGGAAGGCAGGTGGCTTACGTGTGGGTTATTGTCTGATTAGGCATGCCAGTGTTAAAAAGATGTTTACTTTGATGTCTCCTTTCAATCATTTTATGAACTTTTTTTCTTTCCAAGTGATTTATCTCATCCTTAATCTTTTCTCAATGATTTAATTTTATTTTTAGAAACATCAAGTCTAAGGCAAATTGAAGTCTTTTCTCCACTAATGATCTACAGTTACACAGCTTTATCAAGTGTTTCCACTTAATGGTTCTTATTAGGGTTTTGAACAAACCGAACCAGGAATTTCTTAGTTTTATAAAATAAATAGCCCCATCCTCAGACTTTACAAATAAATTTTTATGTGATATTTCCACTGCATAATGGTTGTTAGAAATTAATATGATGAATATTTTTAGTGTTTTATAATCATGTTAATTTTTTTTCTAACAATCATACATTAAAAGTCAGTTATGTTCTAAAGGCTCACATTCACTCTATGTTCAATGTCCAGATTTTAAGAAGATCTTAGAATGAGATTTTTTCCCCCCAATAGTTTTGCAACTAAGTACTCTGATGGGGTCATCCTCAATTCTGCCCTTCAGCTAATAGGGGTCTGATATTCAAATTAGCTTCAGGTTATAAGGACTACAACCCACAGCCTGAAAATTTAGGTCACCTTTCCAAAGTTACCTACATTATTAATAAGGACAGAATTTCAACTCATTTCCACACAAATGAAGAGAAAGAGTGATCAGACTAATTGATTTCGGTTTAGTGTAGAACACTGCAGAGAGCTTGGAGCCCAAGATACCCAGCAGAACTTGATTTAATCATCTGGTTGAGAGATTTCCCCCCCCTTTCCCATTCTGCGGCAGAGGCACAGCTTTGTTGCTGTTAAAAAAAAAAAATCGTACGTACTATACTCCTCTCTCCCATAGGGCTGCGTTCAGATCCTGGCTAAAAGGCACTTGCTAAGATGGAAAGAATTCAGAAAGTGCACATAAAAATGGTGGGGGCGGGAGAGAGAGAGTAAAACATGCCCATCCTTACAGCTCTGCAGAACCTGCTCCCAGTGTGTGTGTATCCCGACCAGCCCGTCACCTTCAGGTCCCTCAGCAAAAACCCAGAGAAAGAGGGACATCAGGTGGCTTCAGGCAAAGAACACTGTGAAACTGACAAAGTTCCAAATGTGGTCCCTCTGAGAAAGTCCTCCCCAGTTTATCAGAGCTGGAACTAGGACAGGTGTGAGCTCTGGAGACGCTTTGAGAAAAAGAATCCGTGACGCTTTGAGAAAAAGAACCCGTGCATACGATTTTACTCTGTTCTGTTTTCGCGGGTTTCGTTTTTAAAGCAGAAGAAATTAGAGAATTTCTAGCAATTAGAAAGGGAATCTCCTCCAAAGAAAGCATATGAAAGAGATTTAGTTAGTATCTGATGGAACATTCCAGGTGGACTTTCTTCAAGATAATACACAACAGAATTCTCTGTGTTTCAATTACACTTTCTTTCAAGATCCAGGGTAGGCTAAAAAGAAAATTATCCAATTACCAATTAAAATTACCAATATCACTGATGAATATAGATGCAAAAATCCTCAACAAAACACTATCAATCAGAAACCAACAACACATTAAAAGAATCATACAACATGATCAAGTGGGATTTATCCCAGGGATGCAAGGATTCTTCAATACACACAAATCAATCAATGTGATATGCCATATTATCAAATTGAAGAATAAGAACCCTATGATCATCACAATAGATGCAGAAAAAGCTTTTGAAAAATTCAACACCCATTTATGATAAATGGGCACAGAGGGAACCTACCTCAACATAGTAAAGGCCATATATGACAAACCCACAGCAAACATCATTCTCGATGGTAAAAAACAAAAGCATTTCCTCTAAGATCAGTAACAAGACAAGGATGTCCACTCTCACCACTCTTATTCAACATAGCTTCGGAAGTCCTAGCCATGGCAATCAGAGAAGAAAAAGAAATAAAAAGAATACAAATGGGAAAAGAAGAAGTAAAACTGTCACTGTTTGCAGATGACATGATACTATTCATAGAAAATCTTAAAGATGCCACCAGAAAAGTTACTAGGGCTAATCAATGAATTTGGTAAAGTTGCAGGATACAAAATTAATGCAGAGAAATTTCTGGCATTCCTATGCACTAACAACGAAAGGTCAGAAAGAGAAATTAAGGAAACAACCCATTTACCACTGCAAAAAAAAGAATAAAATAACTAGGAAGAAACCTACGTAAGGATGCAAAAGACCTGTACTCAGAAAATTCTAAGATACTGATGAAAGAAATCAAAGAAGACACAAACAGATGGAGAGGTATACCATGTTCTTGGACTGGAAGAATCAATATTGTGAAAATGACTATACTACCCAAAGCAATCTACAGATTCAATGCAATCCCTATCAAATTACCAATGGTATTTTTTACAAAACTAGAACAAAAAACTCTTAAAATTTGTATGGAGACACAAGAGACCCCGAATAGCCAAAGCAATCTTGAGGGAAAAAAATGGAGCTGGAGGAATCAGACTCCCTGACTTTAGACTACACTACAAAGCTACAGTAATCAAGATAATATGGTACTGGCACAAAAGCAGAAATATAGATCAATGGAACAGGATAGAAAGCCCAGAGATAAACTCACACACCTATGGTAAACTAATCTATGACAAAGGAGGCAAGGATATACATTGGAGAAAAGAAAGTCTCTTCAATAAGTGGTGCTGGGAAAACTGGACAGCTACATATAAAAGAATGAAATTAGAACACTCCCTAACATGATACACAAAAATATACTCAAAATGGATTAAAGATCTAAATGTAAGGCCAGACACTATAAAACTCTTAGAGGAAAACATAGGCAGAACACTCTATGACATAATCAGAGCAAGATCCTTTTTGACCCACCTCCTAGGGTAATGGAAATAAAAACAAAAATAAACAAATGGAACCTAATGAAACTTAAAAGCTTTTGCACAGCAAAGGAAACTATAAATAAGACAAAAAGACAACCCTCAGAATGGGAGAAAATATTTGCCAATGAATCAAGAAAGGATTAACCTCCAAAATATATAAATAGCTCATGCAGCTCAATATTAAAAAAACAAACAACCCAATCAAAAATTGGGCAGAAGACCTGAGAAGACATCTCTCCAAAGAAGACATACAGATGGCCAAGAGGCACATGAAAAGATGTTCCACATCACTAATCATTAGAGAAATGCAAATCAAAACTACAGTTAGGTATCACCTCACACCGGTTAGAATGGGCATCATCAGAAAATCTACAAACAACAAATGCTGGAGAGGGTGTGGAGAAAAGGGAACCCTCTTGCACTGTTGGTGGGTATGTAAATTGATATAGCCACTATGGAGGTCCCTAAAAAACTAAAAATAGAATTACCATATGACCCAGCAATTCCACTCCTGGGCATATACCGGAGAAAACCCTAATTCTAAAGGATACATGCACCCCAATGTTCATTGCAGTACTATTTACAATAGCCAGCTCATGGAAGCAATCTAAATGCCCATAGACAGACGAATAGATAATGAAGATGTGGTACATATATACAATGGAATGTTACTTAGCCATAAAAAGGAATGAAATAGGGTCATTTGTAGAGACGTCGATGGACCTAGAGACTGTCATACAGAGTGAAGTAAGTCAGAAATAGAAAAACATATACGGTAAAAAATATACGGTAAAAATACCGTATATTAATATACGTATATACCGTATATTAACGCATATATGTGCAATCTAGAAAAATGGTACAGATGAACCGGTTTGCAAGGCAGAAATAGAGACACAGATGTAGAGAACAAATGTATGGACACCAATGGGGGAAAGAGGAGGATGGGGTGGTGGTGGTGGGATGAATTGGGAGATTGGGATTGACATATATACACTAACATGTATAAAACAGATAACTAATAAGAACCTGCTGTATAATAAACAAATAAATTAATTAAATTAAAAAAAAAAAGATCCAGGGTAGGGAAAGGGAAGGAAGGAGAGAAGAAGGGAGGTAGAGCAGTTGGAGGTTTTAATAATAGTAATACCATAACTCGTATGTATTGAAGTTTATTATGTGACAGGTAGTTTGCTAATCATATTATGTCATTTCATTTCATTCTCAGGTCAACCCATGAATAATCATTATCATATAGCACTTCATTGATGGAGAAACAGATGCAACAAGAAACTCAGTAAGCATCAGGGCCAACATCTGAACCCAAGCAGCCTGATTCCATGGTCTAATCTTTATCATCCTTCTAAATCTTCAGATTTACCCAATCTTATCCCCATTTTACATATGGGAAAAATGAGGCTTTGCCTGTTTTAAAAGTATTTTAATAATGGCACTATAACTAAGATTTGAGCAGAAACAAGCTATGGAACTATTTCACTTTTATAACAGTGACAATCCTCTTTAGAACTGGGTATGGTGTTTTGCCGTTTGGAAAAATCCATTTACTGCACAGTCTCATTTCATACTTTCAACAGACCAGTGCAGTCTGCTGTCATTTCCTCACCTATAGACAGAACACTGAAACCAGGGAAGGGAAAACTGATTGACTAGGATCCTCCAAGACTCCTTTTTCTTGGTTCAATTATTTTCCCCAGGAAGGTCAGGACCACTTGGGAGGTTTCCTGGGGCATAATGCAAGCAATAGATACCTGGGGAATTGGAGCATTGCCTTAGGATGGAGTGTGGAGTTCCAAGACACACGTGGCTAGTTTCATTACCTTACAAGAGCCACGTGCAGATGTGGAAACAGGAACTGAAATAGCAGACTGAGGCGAGTGCCTGATACTGTTGTTGACTCTGGAGATAGAGCAGGGAGCCAAAGACACAGAACACCTGTCCTCAGAGAGCGTCCATTACTGGAGACAATTCTGTGCCACAGTTAACTATTACCCATGCCTGTGGCTTGCTTGCTGCCCTGGCTGAGCCCTCTCTTATGGCTTTTGTAAAAGACCCACTTACTTACTTACTCTTGCTTCTGAAAGACTAACTCATCCATATTGCAAAACAAGAAAAACTAAAAGCTAATGCTCAAGGGCAAAGCATTTATTCCTTAGTGATCCGCACTGGCAAGATGGGAAGGTTCAGAATGGGAGGCTACTCAAGGTCATTCCACAAGTAATCAGTAGAGGAAGCAAAGCAATTCATCTTCTGATTTTTGCTTTAGCCATGAGATTTCCTATTTGCAAAAGGTGACCAAGTACCAAATGTTTATGAACGAAAGTAGAACTATGATTAAAAAGAAAAAAAAAAACCCTGCTAATCCCCTTCCAAGCAACATATGGCACTAGATGACCCTGTTGTTCACTTTGCTTTTAATATGCAGCATCTAGAAAGCCTCCATGAAGTGAAAAGTAGCACATCAGAAATGTATGTAAATTGAGGGTGTAACATGTCAATCACAAAGAAATCATTACGACAGGTTAATGTCCGGGAAAATCGCCTATCAAGATTTTTAAAAAGAATTAGAGACACAATAAACAGGGAAAGTCATCCTTAGCTACATGACCTTTGTTAAAATCAAATGGCTCTGGAAGAAGTTCTGTTAAATTACAAACTGTATAAAAAGGAGCCAGAATGTGTCAGATGCTCTGGCTGTTAGTATTGGCATAGCCAAGAGTATTGTTAAAAATTGATACTGGATGAAGGGACCATTTCATTTTCTAAAATGGTTACAGATAATATGGTAAATGCCTGGTCAAATTTCATGACCAGATTACACACTTCTGGCTGAATTCTCAAGCTAGAGAAACATTTTTAAGGGTCTGTCAAAGAGGTCATCAATTCTTACTATACAACATAAAGACTTGAAAGATGAAAAGCTTTGATTCTGAGCTTCCTTTGATGATAAAACATTTTAGTATTAAGCATGATATGTGCTTTCAACTCAGACAGATCTGAATTCTATCTTTACATCACACCACCTTCGTGATCCCAAGCATGTCACTTAATGTTTGCAAACTTTAGTTTCCATATCTCTAAAGTGAAGATAATAATATTGCCCACATGTTTCTTTTTTCCTGCAAACTATAAATGGTTAATAATGCAGGAAAAGTGCCTGCACAGTTAATATGCCTGGCACAGAGTAGGTGTTCAAACACTTCGATTTATTATTATGTAGCACACAATTTATTTAAGAGCTACATATCTTTAAAAAATCGTGCTGTAATTCAACGGAAGAGGGATAAACTTTCAACAAATGATGTTGGAATAATTAGACATCAGAGGCAAAAGAAATGAGCCTAAGCATAAACCTCATACTGTATATAAAAATAAACTAAAAATGGACTATGGACTTAAATCTAAAACACAAATCACTAAAATCTCTAGAAAAAAAAGTAGGAGAAAATATTCAGGACCTAGGCAAAGAATGATGAGATTTGATATCAAAACGACCATCAGTTAAAGGAAAAATTACCAAAATTTAAAATGTTTACTTTGCAAAAAGACCCCATTAAGAGGATGAAAGGACAAATTAGAAAATGAAAGGAATTATTTGAAAATCACATGTGTAACAATGGACTTGTATAAAAAATAGATGAAGATCCTCAAAACTCAACATTAAAAACCAATCTAATTAGAAAATAGGTAAAAGACATGAAAGATATTTCACTGAAGAGGATATCCCCATCAGTAAAATGACAAATAAGTGCATGAAAAGTTGTTCAACATCATTAGCCATTACAAAAAAGCAGATTAAAACCACAATGAGATATCACTACACATCTATCAGCATGGCTAAAATAAAAACTTAGTGATCATACCTAATGCTGGTGAGGATCAGAGAAGCTGGATCACTCGAAAGTTACCGCTGGGAATGTAAAATGGTACAGCCATTTTTCATCTGGAAAATAGCTCAGTAATTCCATTGAAAGCTAAAAGTAGACTTACCACATGATCCAGAAATTGCACACTTGGGTATTTTCCCCAGAGAAATGAAAAAAAAATTTTTTTCCAGAATGTTCATGGCATCTTTATTCCTAATAATCAGTAACTGGAAGCTACCCAAATGCCCTTCAAACTGTGGTACATCCATACCATAGAATATTACTGAGCAATAAAAAAGAATGAACTATGGATACACACAACACCCTGGATAAACTTCAAAGAAATTATGCTGAATGAAAAAAGTCAACCTCAAAAAGTTACATATGGTACGATTCCACATATGTAGTACTTGTGGAATAACATAGTTAAAGAAATAGAGAACAGGTTAGCCGTTGTGAGGAGCTGGGGTGGGGAGAAGGGTGGGTGTGGCTATAAAGGGGTAGCATCAGGGAACCTTGTGGGGACAGTGCAATTAAGTATCTTCATTGCGGATACAGGTGGTCAGTAGGCAAATGAAAAGATGCTCAACATCACTAATTATTAGAGAAATGCAAGTCAAAACTACAATGAGGTACCACCTCACAGCAGTAAGAATGGCCATCATCAAAAAATCTACATGGATCGGGCTTCCCTGGTGGTGCAGTGGTTGAGAGTCCGCCTGCCGATGCAGGGGGCGCAGGTTCGTGCCCCGGTCTGGGAAGATCCTGCATGCCGCGGAGCAGCTGGGCCCGTGAGCCATGGCCGCTGAGCCTGTGCGTCCAGGGCCTGTGCTCCGCAACGGGAGAGGCCACAACAGTGAGAGGCCCGCTTATCGCAAAAAAAAAAAAAATCTACACGGATCTATATATCTGTTTTGTGCCAGTACCACACTGTTTTGATTACTGAAGCTATGTAGTATAGTCTGAAGTCAGGGAGCCTGATTCCTCCAGCTCCATTTTTTTCCCTTAAGATTGCTTTGGCTATTCGGGGTCTCTTGTGTCTCCATACAAATTTTAAGATTTTTTGTTCTAGTTTTGTAAAAAATGCCATTGGTAATTTAATAGGGATTGCATTGATTCTGTAGATTGCTTTGGGTAGTATAGTCATTTACAAAATACTGATTCTTCCAGTCCAAGAACATGGTATATCTCTCCATCTGTTTGCGTCATCTTTGATTTCTTTCATCAGTATCTTAGAATTTTCTGAGTACAGGTCTTTTGCATCCTTATGTAGGTTTCTTCCTAGGTATTTTATTCTTTTTGTTTCAATGGTAAATGGGACTGTTTCCTTAATTTCTCTTTCTGATCTTTTGTTGTTAGTGTACAGGAATGCAAGAGATTTCTGTGTATTAATTTTGTATCCTGCTCTATGTGGAATCTAAAAAAAAGGTACAAATGAACTTATTTACAGAAGTACAGTCACAGATGTAGAACACAAACTTATGGTTACCAGGGGATAAGAGGGTGGGGGAGGGATAAATTGGGAGACTGGGATTGACAATACACACTACCATATATAAAATAGATAACTAATAAGAACCTGCTATAGAGCATAGGAAACTCTACTCAATACTTTATGGCCTATATAGGAAAAGAATCTAAAAAAAAGAAGTGGATTTATGTATATGTATAACTGGTTCAATTTGCTGTACACTTGAAACTAACACAACATTGTAAATCAACTATACTCCAGTAAAAATGTTTAAAAAAAATGTCTACTAATAACAAATGCTGGAGAGGGTATGGACAAAAGGGAACCCTCCTGCACTGTTGGTGGCAATGTAAGTTGGTACAGCCACTATTGAAAACAATATGGAGGTTTCTCAGAAAACTAAAAATAGAATTACCATATGATACAGCAATCCCACTCCTGGGAATATACTTGGACAAAACTATAATTCTAAAACATACATGCACCCCTATGTTCATAGCAGCACTATTCACAACAGCCAAAACATGGAAACAACCTAAATGTCCATTGACAGATGGAGATGAAGAAGATGTGGTACATATATACAATGGAACACTACTCAGCCATAAAAAAGAATGAAATAATACCATTTGCAGCAACATGGATGCAGCTAGAGATTATCATACTAAGTGAAGTAAGTCAGGAAGAGAAAGACAAATACCATATGATATCACTTATATGCTCAATCTAAAATATGGCTCAAATGAACATATCTATCTGCGAAACAGAAACAGACTCATATACATAGAAAACAGACTTGTGCTTGCCAAGGGGGAGATGGGGAGGGAAAGGGATGGACTGGGATTTTGGGGTTGGTAGACGCAAACTATTACGTTTCGAATGGATAAACAACACATGGATAAATGTGTTTATCCATGGATAAACACAACTACTGGATAGCACAGGGAAGTATATTCAATATCCTGTGATAAACCATAATGGAAAAGAATATTAAAAAAGAACGTATATATGTCTATAACTGAGTCACTTTGCTGCACAGCAGAGATTAGCACAACATTGTAAATCAACTATACTTCAACAAAAAAAATTGAAAAAAAGTATCTTCATTGGGGAGGTGGTTGTTAGTGAAGTTACACATGTGATGGAACTGCATCAATTTACACACACACATGCATGCACACACACACACACACACACACGAGTATACCTAGAACTAATGAAATCTGAATAAGCTCTATGGATTGTACCAGTGCCAATTTCTTGTATTGATAAACTATAATCACGTACAAGGTGAACACTGGGGGAGGCTGGGTGAAGGGTACATGAGCCATCCCTGAACATTTACATAGAACCTCCTGTGAATCTATTATTATTTCAAAATAAGAAGTTTAACAAATTATGCTGGTGTCAAAGCCATCCACTTTATGTAAAGTTCCAGCATGAAACCTGAAGCTCAGTGGTGCCTGAGCTGTCTAGGAGACTAAATAGAAAAAGCTTGGGCAATAAGAGATGGAAAACAGAGTTCATTTCATCACACTTCTTCCACTGCACATGCACACACGTCTGCACACCTCATATCCTTGCTTAAGAGTCACCATATGCTCAGTGTTATATACAACACATAGAGTGAGATTTTACATAGTCTACATCAAAATTACAGTTTATATGACAATATATGCCTGCACTTAATTCTCACCAATAACACTGAAATAAGGGAAAAGAAGCCAAGTTTTCAGTTCTATAACTAAAGTTGTGATGATTGGCAAATCACTTCAATTCTCAAATAGTCTTTAATAAGGTCACTAAACTAGGTGATATGAAAGATTCTAACCATAATTAAACAACACCTAATTACCAGTGAAAATGCATTAGGCACAAGTACTAAAGTTGTATTATACTTAATCTATAGTAAAACCTCATTAATTTAGACTCCACTAATTTAGAACTTGTGACAACTTATGGTGGGTGCTCTCCATATCATTATTTTTAATATTTAAGAAAAGAAAAATTTACTATCTAAACAAGTTGTGTAGAGAAGTATCTAAGAAGAATATTTAAATAGAGCAAACTTTTTAAAGAATCAATAAGCACTTTGGAAGTTCTTGTGCGTGTGCAAGAATGGAGGGGGTTATTAAAAACCCTGATTTATTCATTGGGTCATAGGGGGACTTAGGATAGTACAAGAGCAGAGACCAAACCTTAAACAAGAGATTCCCCTAAACTCATTCATGCCAAAGGAATCTCTTACTCGGAAAAGCTCCAGCTTGCCAGCGTACTAATATGGCCTTAGGCTCTACTACTGCAACTTTAGGCAGAACAAGAGGTCAGTCAGGCCAAAATGCAAGGCTGGTAGGATAAAAAACAAAATTAACATGACAAAGCAAAATCTCTGGATCCAAATTTGTATGTGGTTCTACTCAGAAAATTTGCAAAGTTTCAGGATTTTCCAATTACCAATTTTTTTTAATGTCTTTCTCACCTCCTATGCTTCCTGTTGGTCCTGTTGGCTTTGGCTCTGAAATTAATTGGACTTTTGGAGGGTTTTGTTCTGCTGGGGAAGAAAAATAAAACCTTTGAATCGAGCATTAAATTGAGTGTGATGCGTCTGTGCCTGCCACACTCTTTCCTCTGTCCAGTCACATATCCAACTATGTATTAACCCCCAGAGAGGAGCAAAGTTGGGTCATTCTCCTAAAAAGAGTCATGTGAAAGTATAATGATCAGTTCACATACAATTAAGATGCAATGACCCACCAAGTCCCACCCAAGCCATGCTGGGAAAAGACTAATTATAGCCTTGGAAAAGCACATTTATTTAGAGGTTGCGGTCGTGCTCTGTGTTTTACTCACAAGTGTTATTATCCTGTGCACTAATTCATTTGTAAGCTGAAAACAAGTTGTTTAAAAGTCATGAAGACCTGGACTTCTCAGCATAGTTTCTTCCACTACAAACTGAGTCCAAAGAGCCTTAAAAACAAAATACCATTGGAAATCACATTATTTGTCCAAAAATATCACCAGAAGACACTTGTGTAATCTCAGGGTATCTGGAAAAAGAACACAGAAGATCACCAAGCAACTGCTGTATTCCTTTTCTTCTATTTAAATCTGTAATAAATAGACATCATTCATTTTGTGCTCTTTCCAGTAGGATCAAGCAGCACATTTTTTTTTTTTTTTTTTTTTTGCGGTACACGGGCCTCTCACTGTTGCGGCCTCTCCCGTTGCGGAGCACAGGCTCCGGACGCACAGGCTCCGCCGCCATGGCTCACGGGCCCAGCCGCTCCGCGGCATGTGGGATCTTCCCAGACCAGGGCACGAACCCGTGTCCCCTGCATCGGCAGGCGGACTCTCAACCACTGCACCACCAGGGAGGCCCTGCAGCACACTTTTATATGAAATAAGTATTCTAAACAGCAATTTTAGGAAAAAATAAGCATTATTTTGCAACCCCAATTTTTTCCTTAGGCCTTTGATAACTGACCTAACCATGGTGAAGATACAAGAATTGCATACTCTAGTTTTCAAAAGGCAAGCCAAAAATACTCTGTGATGGTTTATATTTATGGAGATCTTTTTTTTCTCCTCACTCAATCAAAGAAATATATGAGAATATCCACACCAGAGCTGATTTTATAGCCTCAAAGCTTTCTTTGGCAAAGATAAAAGAGGCCAAAACTCAGAACTATTTAATGCTTCTTACAATTGTGTGTCTATGGCTAGGTTGCTTTCTGTCTCTCTGCAAAAAAGCGTAGACTTAGAAATGGAGGCATATCTGCTTTTTTTTTTCTAGGCCAGAGAAATTAATAAGCGAGAGTCCACGAGTTCTTTGGAAAAAAGTCTTTGTAAAACTGCACAGCAGCTTCAGGAAGTATGTTGAACTCTAATGGAAGGATACAACCAAGACTTTTCCTCTCGTTATTCCCTGCCCGTTTTGCGCTTTACCAAAGGAGAGGTGATACACAGTCAATGGATCAGATTCCAGGACGTACTATGTGCATGTTACAGATTCAGGACTCCTCAGCTCCAATAACTTATGGATAACCTTTCTAATATCGGCTTAAGTCAGCACTAAATTTATTCCTGGACATTACTTTCCCCTTTATTACGCTTATTAATAATAAATTCTTAAATTCAAAATGAGGTTAAAGGGAGAGATGGAAAACTAAGACGACTTCTTACCTCCCATTTGATTGAGGTATCCATTAAAGTTAATTTTGGTCCAAATAAGTGTAAATACACATCCTTGCCATGATTCAAGTTTGTGACTCACAAAATCACTCTCTTGCAAAAATTTAATATGCAAAAGGTAATATTTAGCTTAAGTATTTCCATCTGGGAAACACTTCTTGGAAATTAGCCTAAATCAATCCATAACTAAGAAAAAAGTGGGATATGTCTTAAAGCTTTCACTCCAAAAGAACTCCACAGACCATTAATTTCCATTATATTTCAAACTTAAATTTACCTAAGGCAAACTAACTTTAATCTATGGATATAAAGAGTCATTAAGAAGGTTGACATTCCCTTCGGTGTAAATTTTCTCTTATAAAATTAGGTGTGTATTGATTGGAGCCATGGAGAGAGAAGAGACCAAAAAATGGGTTTAATATTACAGTTGTATGAAATGACCGTGTTTCTGTTAAGATATTACCAAATATTTAATCATCAGCCATCATTTTGGCAAAGGAAAGGATTAACAAACAATTTCACTCCTCCCTTTGGTTTTTAGTCACTTTCTGCCAGCATCTCATTCTGCCACAGTCTCATTTAAACCCCTACCAAGTTGTCATCATCAGAAAAAAGAAATTTTCAAAAAGTAGTCGCATTAGTGGATCAAGTAATGTATTATGCGTTCAACATGAAGGCTTCATTTCTGGACAATTCATCTGCAGGAAATGCATTCATTGGTGGTAGACTCTTGCTGCCTGTCATGACATTTAGCATCAAGTTGCCAATCCCTCACAGAGAAAACCCTGAACTTCTACTCTATCCAGTGCATGTAACCAATAAGGAAAATTAGCTGCTGAAATTAACAAGGGCCATGAAACCCAACAAGGTCTAGGTCTCAGCCTGGGGGAGGAAGGTTGTTCTATAGTGCTCTATTTCAGCCCTAAGGGTAGTGACTGTTCCTTATATCTGCTATTCTGATGTTAACTACGGTCCTCTTTAATTCTTAGTAACAAATCCCTTGGTACTCCAATCTCCTATTACAATTCACAAATTTTTATATTAAACTTCCTGTTCCAATTACTATGTGGTTTCTCTTTTCTAATTGAACCCCTACTAATTCAACATCTTTGGATATACTTTTACTTTTTTACAACAGTAAAGATATGTTTGTAATTGAACAAAAACCAGCAAAGAAAAATTTTAAAGCAAAAACAATGGGAAGGTAAGAAAAACACAGATTTTAATATTATGTATGAGGTAATCTGCCTCTAAGATGTAGCATTCACCAGCATATCACAAATTACATTCAAAAACACAAGAATTCATACATACATGCCTGGTTATCCATATGCACCTGATGTGTGGGTAGCATTTAAAACCAACCAACTGGATTCTTTAGCTACTTGAAGGTCAGTAGTCTATGTTACATATCCTGCATTATAATGCTAACATATGCTAGTGACATTATTCAATGACTTACTGTTTAGTGAACACAATCTAATTTTGATTAGAGCATCTAATTCATCTCTGAGATTCCTGTTGAGGCCACATTAATTCCAGCACATGTTTTACGAGCTCCTATTGACACGCTGTCAATAATCCTCCACAAAGTATTCCATGACCATGATCTCATGAGAAGGTGCCGCTTCTCCCAAGATTACTCAGCTCAGAGGTTCAAGGAAGCAGTTTAAGTGCTGACAACCTTCCATAAAACCACATTTATGCAACCAGACAGGGACAGTCTAATGGAGGAATAATTAAAATCTACTTTAAGATGTACATTTTCCTATGAATGATATTAACTCTCTCTGAATATGAAAAACCGCAATTAAAATATTTGGTGCAGGGCTTCCCTGGTGGCGCAGTGGTTGGGAGTCCGCCTGCCGATGCAGGGGACACGGGTTCGTGCCCCGGTCTGGGAAGATCCCACATGCCGCAGAGTGGCTGGACCCGTGAGATATGGCCGCTGAGCCTGTATGTCCGGAGCTTGTGCTCCGCAACGGGAGAGGCCACAACAGTGAGAGGCCCGAGTACCGCAAAAAAAAAAATATATATATATATATATATATTTGGTGCAACAGAGAGGCTTTCAACAACTCCATGCTATCATTGTTCCCATCATGTACTTTGTTAGCTAATATCAGTCTCTGGAGTAGGTTGGGTCCATTAATATCTCCTTTTAGCCCATCCTGTTGTTACTATAACTGTCACAGAGTACACTATGAAAAAATGAAAGAGGGTGATTTTACTCTCAACCCAGTATTTTGGTCTACATAAGAATGCCACTTCCAGGATTTTCTTGGTGGTCCAGTGGTTAAGACTCCATGCTCCCAATGCAGGGGGCACAGGTTTGATCCCTGGTCAGGGAACTAACATCCCACATGCCACATGGCAGGGCCCCCCCACCAAAAAAAAAAAGAATGCTACTTCCTAATTTTAGTGATAATAATAATTATAATTTTATTCTGAACACTCTAGTTTATGGAAATATATATTTTTAAAGTATGAACTATTGAACGCACAACCAAAACAATCTTTCCAGTGTTTTGTTGTTTTTTTCCCTCAAAATGCTTAGAGTATTACCCAGTATGTCCTGAGGAATTAGAGGTGTGAATAATTAAGTGGCTCCAGAATTCCCACCTTTTTGAAATAAAGTGATCATTTTCCTTGGTTCTACTCTGCTTAACTATGAGCTTTCAGATGATCAGACTTTATCAAGCGTCGATCTTGTAGGACGTGGTAAAGTGACAAAACAGTGGGATGCTGTGGTGGTTTCACTATTAAATGTACAGCAGTTCGTTAATCAAGACTCCCAGCCGCAGACGTCAGAACCCAACTCAAACCAGCTTAACCAAATAGGGGAAATTTATAGTGATCTTAATGGAAAAGTCCTGGAATGGTTCTAATTTCACAGGTGACTGTTAGATACTCAACCCACGTGATAAGGAATCCCTCTTTCTCTTTGCCATGCCTCAGCTCTATTTTTCTGTGCTTTCTCCTCACTCTCAAGAAGTTTCAATGTGTGTGGTGGTTCTTGGAAGCTCCAGGTTTATGCCCTCCCAGCTTTAAGTCTAGCAGAAAGACAGTTTCCTTTTGCCAGCACATCTAGGAAGGTCCCAGGTCTGAGTCTCACTGGGCTACTGTGGGTCCCAGGAAGATGTGATTGGCCAGGCACACTTTATCTACCGAGTGTGGGTAGGATCTGCACCAACCAGATCGTAAGGTCTACCTACGCTTCGGGAAAAATGGAAACAGGTATTGTATAGACATAAAGTTCCCAATTTCCACCAGTTGTAAGTTATTTTAGCTTAGCACCAACATACAAGGTGACCTTTAATCCTCACAATACCAGCTGTTTCTTAGGATCATTATATGTGGTTTAAGGATGAGAGAGTTAGTGCTCCAAAAATATTTCAACAACATACCCAGAATTTCATAGCTAGTACGTGTTAGAGCTGCTATCAACATAATAGAAAAAAGGCATTACGCCTGAAGAGCCCCAGGCCATAAGGGCCTGATCTCCAAAATGCTTTCCACAGCTAATAAGGTACAATATGGGAGGAAAAGGGCTTTAACTCAAAATAACTCACTTATATTGATTTAAACAAACTAAGACTTCTACCTAACTGGACGCCAAGTTTCTCTACAAAGTTGCCATATTTGAGGCAGTGAAATACTTACGACCCTTACAGAAGCAGCAAATAACCCTTTACCTTGAACTGAGATGCAAATGCATATTGGCCTTTAAGAGTTAGACCTTCTAAACCCTAGGCAATGTGTGTGTGTGTGTGTGTGTGTGTGTGTGTGTGTGTGTGTGTGTGTGTGTTTATGGGGCAAGGAGCCAGGAATGATTCAAGTGTTTATTCAAGACAATAGAGTGTTCCTCTGTGCCCCTCATTCACTTCTTCAAGGGTGTTTACTGAGCATGGACACTGTGCCAGAAATTCAAAGCAAGTTGCACCAAATAGACACTAAAGCTACATAGCTTGAATTAAAAGTGACCTGTCTGCCACTTGGGTTTTCACCCTGCAGTTTTCAGAGGCTGAGTAGTCAGAGGAGATCTAAGTACATTTACCACCAACGCCAATAAATGCTGGTTTTCGTTTTCTGTGGGGGTTTTGTTTTTGTTTTTGTTTTTAGCTTCCCAAGGTTGAAAATAAAATATGGGAGAAATTACCCTGTTAGTGAAAAATGTGGGCAGAGATGACTCCATCTTGGAAGGATGAGCAGAGCTTTGATGGGCCAGGTGACAGTCGTGAGAGGGAACCCAGGACAGGATCACTTGTCAGTGAGTCAAGAGCCCATCTTTTTGTAAATAGAAAAATGGGAACTGTGGCTGCACAGTAGGTTGGAAGGACTGGTGCTTTTAAAAAATACTTTAATTGCACCCAGAGTTGATAAATCCTAAATACTCTCCTTTGGGTTAGCACTGACAATTTTATCTCTGAAAGACAAGATACCCAACACGTGAAGTTGGCATTCCTCCATCTTTCTCCCGCCCCCATATATATCTTCAGAGGATTTTAATGTAAAAGAAACCTAAATCTGTTTGCTTGGACTCCTGCCAGAGAAGCAGCTCTCTTCTGAGGACACCACAGACATCCCTCATCACCCAACAAGTCAGCATCCAGCTCCTTTCTGTAGGAAGCCAATTCCAAAATGCAGTTTCCAAACACCTGCCACTACGCTTCTTTGATTTCACTCTCCAACGCTATCCTGGGGAATCTGTTGAGGCAATCACCACATCGGCCAATAACCCACAGAAATATCAGATGCTGGGTAATCCGTATATATCCCCCCATCCAGTGACATTCCAAAGAGGTACAGGGATACTCAGCAAAGCCAGCTTTGGAGCAGTGAGCAAAATGGTAAACAGTAGCCCCCTGGCTTGATTCCATCATTGCCATAGCTTTCTGGCCACTTTCAGTCTTTCCGACCCCTCTTTCTTGCCTTATTTTTTCTCATCAGTAAAATGGGAGTGATTTAGTGCTCTGGGCATAAGGAATTAGAGTCAGCATAAATTGCAGGGAGATTTTTTTCCACATATGACCTCTGCTGGTGAAAAAAATTAGGTCCCTCTGGTTTGAGACAGTTTCTTTGAGATCTTTGTAATCCCTCGAGTCATGGTACAGAAGCACCCAATGAATCCTCGTTGTGTTGGTTAAAACTTATGGCCTCTCAAATCTATAGAGATGGAAAGTAAATTAGCAGCTGCCCAGGGCTATGGCTGAAAAGAGGGAGCCGCCACAAATGGGTGTGAGGAATCTCTTTGGGAAGATGGGAATGCTCTAAAATTGGAGAGTGGCGATGGCTGTGCACTCTGTAAATGTGTTAAAAATAAACTGTACATTGAAAACAAGTTGATTTTATGGTGGATAAACTGTATCTCAATAAAGCTGTTAGCAAAAATAAGATGGATTGAGGGATGGATAGATTGACTGAAATGTGATAAAGCAAATATAATAAAATGTTCATTGTGCAAGCTACATGTTGGTAATGGGTGTTTATTTTATACTTTTTGTACTTTTATGAGTATTTGAAATGTTGAGGGAAAAGATATTACAAAAATTGGTGTCCCTACACTTGGTGGAAAGGATTGGACCTTCCACTTTTTTGTGTTACGCGGACCTCTCACTGTTGTGGCCTCTCCCGTTGCGGAGCACAGGCTCCGGATGCGCAGGCTCAGCAGCCATATCTCACGGGCCCAGCCACTCCGCGGCATGTGGGATCTTCCCGGACCGGGGCACGAACCCATGTCCCCTGCATCGGCAGGCGGACTCTCAACCACTGCGCCACCAGGGAAGCCCGACCCTCCACTTTTTATATCTCTATATTGTGTATAAATACACAAACACACACATATATTTAAATAAACAAAGATGTGAACAAACAAACCCTCAGTGTCTTTGAGAAAAATATAGTAAGTATGGTAAGATTCTTGTGGTTAGAAATGACACTCAGTAAAGAGAGACAATGATACTTAAACAGCTACTTATTAAGGCACTACATCTCTTTTGCTGTTCTAAGGATTTTACATACATTATCACATTTAGTTGTCATAAATAGCTGTTTAAGGTGGACACTATAAATATCTCCATTATACAGATGAAGAAGCTGAGGATTAAGGGGTTTAAAATGCACATGTAAGTGGAGGAGTTACAATCTGAAACAGATGTGACTTAAAAGAATTAACAATACTCTGGTCTAATGGATGCACATTGGGAAATCATGATAATGATCTCAATTTTATTAGTTTATTTTTCCCGCCACCCACACAAAAGTAAGATTGGTAACGTGAAACAAAACAAAACAAAACCTTGTCACTGTGTCAGATGAGTTTGGCCATGCTGTATTCCAGCCTGTATTTCTACATTTGAAATGTATTTTGCAGCGTTGGCTACTACTTTGGTTACTGCAGGATATTTTCCCCTATTTCAACCATAAACCAGAGGGAATGGTGAAGAGATGATATTTTAGACTGTAGGACAGCAGGTATTTTTTCTGTTTTAGAGTAAGACCCCCTACCAAGAATTTACATTTTTTTCCAGCTAGCATATAAGGATATCTTATACATGTTTATTTTCACAGAGGGAAAACTTGTTTTTGAACATTGAAAGAAAATAAGGAAGAGCAATAGGAAATCCTAGTTATGTGCCTGACTGCCAATAAAGAAAACCAGTGAAGAAACATTCAATATGACTTTCAAATCTAGTGCAACACAAAATGTTGCTAAGAATCTTGTGCCTGCTTGGTTCAAAAATCTAAAGTTAGTAGCCAAGATTTCTTGACTTTGATGAATGTCAAGCTACCTGGTTTTGCAAAGTTGAGTCAGACGCCACATTTGGAGTGGGGCAGAGAGTAGGTGGGGTTAGAGGAGGAAAGGTGAGTGGGAAACTGTCTTAGACAAAATGCATTCTTCTGGGGCGAGCCTTTTGCACACAGTCCCCCACAGTAGCCCTTTTTTCCTACTTTTTTCTCCCAATTCTTCTCCTTCCTTCAACTTTCACTTAACCATAGATCTTTGAATGAGACCCAATGAGGGTGGGAGAAGGGTGTCAACCTGGTCTGATTCCCTTGCAAGTTTGACATCAGATCAGATGGTTTTATTCCAGTCTCGGCCTATTTCCCAAAGCAGGTTTTACTAAGAAACAAAGAACTGCTGCTTTCAAGTCAATTAACGTGTGTATACTGACAACTAGTAAATGCTAAGCCCTGTGCTAGACAACAGGAATAAACCTAGTTGTGAAACATTCATAGAATAATAGGGGAGATGGGCAGGTAAACAAATTACTAACCAGTTGAGCCAGAACAAAGGAAACAAGTCAAAGTATAGAGCCATATGGTACTGCTTCATAGAATAGGAAATGCATAGTAATAATGTATTTTTTTCTATAGAAATAATTTTGAGTCTAGCTATCAGGCAACACTGATATACTATTAGTTAATATTTATCAACGGCTTACACCATATCAGGTGATGTGATGATGCTTTACACGCATGATCTCGTTTTATTTCCACAGTACCTAATCAGGTGACTACTTTTATTTTCTCCATTTTTACAGATGATCAAACCTGAAATACACCTGCTGAATTAGGCTGTGATCTCTCTTGCCATCCTGGAGGCCCAGCTGCAAGCTGGATGCTAACACACTTGTCAACCTGTCTCCAAGTTCAACCCTTTGCTGTTCTCCCAACAAAGCAGCCTCCTAAATAAAGTACGTGCTCAACTTTAAGTTACAGCTCGTGATAAAAGTGTTCCTTCTCGGGAATCACTTTTCACTTATAACGTACAGACCTTGCTCCATGGAGCATCTGTGGTGGGAAAAAAATAATCAATTTAATAAAATGAAAAACTCCAGATGCTCCCAATATTGAGTGATAAATTCACACCCTGTTTGGGAATTCACCAAGGATTTAAGCCAGATCTGCAGAGAGAAAGTTAGTATCTCTGACCAAAGTTGGGGAAAAAAAGGTACAGAAGTGATCAGTGTTATTTTTTTCCATTTTCCATTCAGCCTTTC
This sequence comes from Globicephala melas, assembly GCF_963455315.2. Taxonomy (NCBI): domain Eukaryota; kingdom Metazoa; phylum Chordata; class Mammalia; order Artiodactyla; family Delphinidae; genus Globicephala; species Globicephala melas. The sequence goes on from NC_083324.2 coordinate 22,025,912, forward strand.
ACTTATTTTTTCCCCTCACATTTGCTGGTCTTTTATGATTCAGTATTTCCCCCAGTTTGCTGTATGGAGTCTTGCTATGTGGGAGGTGGCATACTGAGTTTGAAGTACTCATCCTCCCAGCTCACCTGGAGGATGGCTGTCTCCTTGGCAAGGCATAAAAGGACCTGACTGAGTTCTAGCCCCCGTAATTATGTTCTAATCTGTCTTTATTCCCTCTCCTCATTTTTCATGTAATGTTCTTAACACAGCTCAAACCACAATTTCATTGCTTTTTAGCAGGAAGGGAAATTAATGGAGGTACTGTGAGATTATCTAATGACATATGATTTATTTTTAGTTCTACTCCTGTTATGTGAAACCTAAACAGATTGCTAGGATACAAGCTAATCTACCTTTAAAAAAATAAACATTTTCCTGTGTGAAATATGTGAATTTTGCAAATAACTAAGATATTATGTCATATACTATATGCAATTATATATTATATGACATGCAATATTTGCGTATGTCAGACCTACTAGAAATATTTGCCTCTTGCTAAAAAAAAATCTTAAAATATTTAAAGAGTAAGTGGCACCAATGACAATGACCACTTGACTCCAGACTTACAGCAGCTCATTGTTCCATTCGTGTGCATCTTGGCTCCTTCATCGTAACAATAATTCTCTAAATGACACAGCCCAAACCAGCTTCTCTTATGTGCCCCACAATACGTAGGACAGGCTGGGTACTCTTTGCTCCTCTGAACTTCTAGTCAGCTTCCTGGAGGCACTCACTGGTGGCCTTTGCCTTTTCTAGGAATTGTTTTCCCAAGTGTATGCATGATGGGTGTGGTAGAATGAAGAAGCACTGACATCAGGAGGGGCGGAGCTGGGAAGTGACCAGTCTCTAAGAATTACTGAGTCTGTGACATGGGCCCAAAACCAAGTCTTTCAGATTTCAAAACAAAATAATTTGTGCTCGTTCTACATCTCAGAGCAGTTGAGAGTCTTAAGTAATATAATATACATCGAAGTATCTTGTCACATGTGCTCTACAGTAGAAGTTACTATGAAGGAGAGGAGGCCAAGGGAGAAGGAAAGGAACCATTAAGGCCTCCTCTCCCATTTAAATTATAACGTCCTTGAGATCAAGGATAATGTATCACAAGTTTTAGCTTAAGAAATCAGGGAGGAATACATGTGAGAAATAGAACTGTGTCACTGAGAAATCAGCACACAACTGCATTCCTTCATTTTCTGTACCTCACATTTAATAAAATGTTAAAAATAGATTTGGATGATCTGTCCATTGGTGTAAGTGGGCTGTTAAAGTCCCCTACTCCTACTGTGTTGCTATCGATTTCCCCTTTCATGGTTGTTAGCATTTGCCTTATGTATTGAGGTGCTCCTATGTTGGGTGCATAAACATTTATAATTGTTATATCCTCTTCTTGGATTGATCCCTTGATCATTATGTAGTGTCCTTCCTTATCTCTTGTATCAGTCTTTAAAGTCTATTTTATCTGATACGAGTATTGCTACTCCAGCTTTCTTTTGATTTCCATTTGCATGGAGTATCTTTTTCTGTCCTTCACTTTCAGTCTGTGTGAGTCGCTAGGTCTGAAGTGGGTCTCTTGTAGACAGCATAAGTATGTGTCTTGTTTTTGTATCCATTCAGCCAGTCTGTGTCTTTTGGATGGGGCATTTAATCCATTTACATTCAAGGTTATTATCAATATGTCTGTTCCTATTACCATTTTCTTAATTGTTTTGGGTTTGTTTTTGTGTGTCTTTTTCTTCTCTTGTGTTTCCCACCTAGAGAAGTTTCTTTAGCATTTGTTGTAAAGCTGGTTTGGTGGTCCTGAATTCTCTTAGTTTTTGCTTGAAGCCACCATCGCCCTGATACCAAAACCAGAAAAGATATCACAAAAAAAGAAAATTATAGACCAATATCACTGATGAACATAGATGCAAAAGCCTGAACAAAATACTAGCAAACAGGGCTTCCCTGGTGGCACAGTGGTTGAGAGTCCGTCTGCCGATGCAGGGGACACGGGTTTGTGCCCCGGTCCGGGAGGATCCCATGTGCCACGGAGCGGCTGGGCCCGTGAGCCATGGCCGCTGAGCCTGCGCGTCCGGAGCCTGTGCTCCGCAACGGGAGAGGCCGCGATGGTGAGAGGCCCACGTACCAGAAAAAAAAAAAATACCAGCAAACAGAATCCAGCAACATATTGAAAGGATCATACACAATGATCAACTGGGATTTATCCCATGGATGCAAGGATTCTTCAATCTATGCAAACCAATCAATGTGATACACCATATCAACAAATTAAGGAATAAAAACCATACAATCATCTCAATAGATGCAGAAACACCTCTTGACAAAATTCAACACCCATTTATGATAAAAACTCTCCAGAAAGTGGGCATAGAGGGAACCTACCTCAACAAAATAAAGGCCATATATGACAAACCCATGGCAAACGTCATAATCAATGGTGAGAAACTGAAAGAAATTCCACTAAGATCAGGAACATGACAAGGATATCCACTCTCACCACTATTATTCAATATAGTTTTGGAAGGCCCAGCCACGACAATCAGAGAAGAAAAAGAAATAACAGGAATACAAACTGGAAAAGAAGAAGTAAAACTGTCACTGTTTGCAGATGACATGATACTATACATAGAATATCCTAAAGATGCCACCAGAAAACTACTACATCTAATCAATGAATTTGGTAAGGTTGCAGGATACAAAATTAATGCACAGAAATCTCTGGCATTCCTATACACTAACAAGAAAAATCAGAAAGAGAAATTAAGGAAACACTCCCATTTACCATTGCAACAAAAAGAATAAAATACCTAGGAATAAACCTACCTAAGGAGGTGAAAGACTTTTACTCAGAAAACTATAAAACACTGATGAAAGAAATCAAAGATGACATAAACAGATGAAGGAATATACCATGTTCTTTGGCTGGAAGAATCAATATTGTGAAAATGATTATACTACCCAAAGCAATCTACAGATTCAATGCAATCCCTATCAAACTACCAGTGGCATTCTTCACAGAACAAAAAATTTTACAATTCATATGGAAACACAAAAGACCCTGAATAGCCAAATCAATCTTGAGAAAGAAAAACAGCTGGAGGAATCAGGCTCCCTGACTTCAAATTACACTACAAAGCTACAGTAATCAAGACAGCATGGTACTGGCACAAAAACAGAAATATAGATCAATGGTACTGCATAGAAAGCCCAGAGATAAACCCACACACATATGGTCACCTAATTTACAACAAAGGAGGCAAGAACATACAATGGAGAAAAGACAGCCTCTTCAATAAGTGGCTGGGAAAACTGGACAGCTACATGTAAAAGAATGAAATTAGAACACTCCCTAACACCATACACAAAAATAAACTCAAAATGGATTAGAGACCTAAATGTAAGGCCAGACACTATCAAACTCTTAGAGGAAAACATAGGAAAAACACTGTTTGACATAAACCACAGCAAGATCTTTTTTGACCCACATCCTAGAGTAATGGAAATAAAAACAAAAATAAACAAATGGGACCTAATTAAACGTCAAAGCTTTTGCACAGCAAAGGAAACCATAAACAAGATGAAAAGACAACCCTCAGAATGGAAGAAAATATTTGCAAATGAAACAATGGACAAAGGATTAATCTCCAAAATATACAAATAGCTCATGGAGCTCAATATCAAAAAAAAAAAACAAGCAATTAAATTAAAAAATGGGTGGAAGACCTAAATAGACATTTCACCAAAGAAGACGGCCATATAGATGGCCAAGAGGCACATGAAAAGGTGCTCAACGTCACTAACTTTAGAGAAATTCAAATCAAAACTACAGTGAGGTATCACTTCACACTGGTCAGAATGGCCATTATCAAAAAATCTAAAAACAGTAAATGCTGTAAAGGGTGTAGTGAAAAAGGAACCCCTTTGCACTGTTGGTTGGAATGTAAATTGATACAACTACTATGGAGAACACTATGGAGGTTCCTCAAAAACTAAAAATAGAACTATCATATGACCCAGCAATCCCACTACTGGGCATAGACCCTAAGAAAAACATAATTCAAAAAGAGACATGTACCACAATGTTCATTGCAGCTCTATTTACAATAGCCAGGACATGGAAGCAACCTAAGTGTCCATGGACAGATGAATGGATAAAGAAGATGTGGCACATATATACAACGGAATATTACTCAGCCACAAAAAGAAACGAAATTGAATTATTTGTAGTGAGGTGGATGGACCTAGAGTCTGTCATACAGAGTGAAATAAGTCAGAAAGAGAAAAACAAGTACCGTATGCTAACACATATATATGGATTCTAAGGGAAAAATGGTACTGATGAACCTAGTGGCAGGGCAGGAATAAAGGTGTCGACATAGAGAATGGACTTGGGGACACGGAGGGGTAGGGGGAAGCTGGGGAGAAGTGAGAGTAGCATCGACAGAAAACGCTACCGAATGTAAAATAGTTAGCTAGTGGGAAGCAGCCGCATAGCACAGGGAGATCAGCTCAGTGCTTTGCGATGACCTAGAGACATGGGATATGGAGGGTGGGAGGGAGGCTCAAGAGGGAGGAGATATGGGGATATATCCCCATATGCATATGACTGATGTATGTATATGACTGATTCACTTTGTTGTACAACAGAAACTAACACAGTATTGTGAAGCAATTATACTCTAATAAAGACCTATTTTTAAAAAATTTAATAAAAAATAAATTAAAAAAATAAAAATCAGAAATATAGCAGGTGATACTTATGAGGATACTAGTCCAAATCTTTTTGCCTAGCATATTTGCCATTAATTAATCTGGTAATCTTGGACTAGACCAGCACTGAAATCCTCATATTTTTTATGTATAAATCAAAAAGGTTCTTGTGTGTAAATAAAAAATTTTATGTGTAAAAAATTATATACATATATATATAGCAAGTTTTATTTTTTTTAATGCCTTGTGTCTCCTATACTGGAACCTCACAGAAACACATGATAGAGACAGGAGTAAATGATGGGGGGAGGAGGGCGAGGCAACATTCTGAAATGATAATTCATATGCCCATGTCAAACTATGTCCCTCAGAAGCATGAGAGCCCTTCATCTGATCATGCAACATAGGGACAGGAATCCTGTGATTGTGATGATACGGTTGGTCCTCTCTGTTAATGCACATGAAAGTGTGTCCAACACTTCCGAGCTCATCAGCCTGCCTATGAGCGGAAAGCATTTGTACATGGCACTAGATCACTTCATTCTGAGCTGTAATCTGACACCTTGTTTTTAATTGTCTGATCAAGAAGTGCTAACAGACAGTGGGGAAAAGTGGGCCACTTGAGACTGAGAAAGTCACATGTTTCCATCCATCAGTCTGTCTTTCTTCGAATGTAAGTAAACTGAACTCTGAAAATGAAACCTGAATTTTCATTCTCTTAATGACCACATGCCAAGGGAGTTTTTTTGATATAACTACTCCTTTCTGTAAAGTTCTGAAACAACTTTTTCAGTCAGGTCACCACTCCATGCTGTCAATTGATATATGTCTCTGCATATTGCTGGGTGGTTTTCATAGAATTTTCATATGAATTCTGTTTATTTGATTAGGCTCACGGCCACCCTGAGATGCAGGTATTATTACTGTTTCCCTTTCACAGATGGGTTATCTGAGGGTCAGAGACATTAGAAAATTTGCTCAAGATTCCACAAGTTGCCCACTAATAACATAGACAAAGAAGAATTTAAGATGTGGAAAGTCAAGCTTAGAGAAGTGAAATAGCCTGCCTGAGGGCTCACAGTCAGTAAGCAGTACAGGCAAGACTTAAACCCAGAAAGACTGAGTCCACGCCCTACTCTCTTACCACTCTTCTATCTACTCTGCATGTTGGATGCCTGATACAGTGCCTAGCACACAGTAAGCAGTCAGGAAATATGCATTTCCTATCACTACTGGCATCTATTCCCTGTGGCAGAGATGGCAGACATATTTAGAGGAGATGTGACCTCTTCAAGGTCACCAGCTGGCCCTCCTTCCATGGTACCATATTGCCACCACAAGCGGGAACTATAAGGTGATCTATTTTGATTGCTGCTCTCAATGGATTTCTTTGGTGGAGATCAGTTTATTTTAAAGAGATAACCCTGTATTAGTTGCTATGAATATACGGGCACAGGACCCTGATTAGACACGACATATTGTTGAAGACTCCCAAATGTGTCTCCTCTCACACATAAGACTACCTAAGTCAAACCCAGCAATGTAAACTGTCATCCAAACAACAAATAAAGCGCCAGAGCCCAAAGGTTTCGGAAATGAGAAAGCCCAAGGCATATAATCCACAGGCTCACTCAGCCTGTCTTCCACCACCTGCCCCACTACAAGTCTAAAATCCCCTCTTTTGCTACTGACTATAAATACAAGTTAAAGGCCTTTCAGAAATCACTTGGGCTAAATGGCTCATTTCAAACATGGGGAAACTGAGGCCCAGAGTGATGAAGGGGATTGTCGAAAATGAGAGCTGGTGAACCTCAGCCACGAGCGTGACTGGTGGCCAGTTTTGCCTGATGCTCCTGTTACCAGGCTATGTGTTCTACCTCGCAATGAAAGCCACAGGCCGCAAAGTTGTCAAGAAAGAAGTACACACCTCAAACTTAATACCCCTGTAAATTCCTAGATTTCTAAAATGCCCAAGGGTTAGCCACAGACACTAAAACTGAATTAGCATTCCTTTAGCTTAGATGACACAATTTTTAAAAACAGGAGTATTGAAATTTATTTAAATGACGTGATTTCCTCTGTTAGAGCCGGGACCCTAAAGAGTGGGTAGATCAGTGTAAACTCTTATGTTTGAACTTGAGCTAAATAAGCTGGGGGTCAGAGTACTGGGAAGGAAGAAACCGACTTGAAGAAGAATCGGTGCTAGTGTTAAACTTAATTCTTTTGTATAAGCTAGTCTTAAATTTGCCTACATCTACCTTTATTTACTGAAGGTGATTTGGACATGCATTTAAACCTTTCTAAAGTATTCTAGTGAGCAGTCAACCAGAAGACATTGGTCAGGGAGGGAGATATAAAACACCCTAAAATACCAGCCATTTGTCAAGGCTCGCGTGGTTAATGGCCATAAAATTGGTGCTCAATAAATTTTATTCTCATTAACTACATTCTGGAAAAAGAAAACAATGGATTAAGGTTTAGTCAAATTAATTTATTTGATGTTGAGTCATTCACAGGAACATGGCCATATAGCCTTGCACTCAATTTTAAATACAGATGTTAAAATAAATCAGGGTGAAACCCAGAAAGCTTTGATCAATCACAAATTTCAGCCCAAGGTTGCTAATAACTTGGTTTGTGTCATAAATTATGTTTTCCTTGACCAGCATTCATCATGGTCCCAGATCAATAACCATTATTGATAAGACTGTCATCTGTTTAAACTTCCTCATCTCATCAATGGGCATAGGGAAAAAAACTCTTGGATGGCTAAATGTTTGGAACATCACTTAGGAAGCCTGGGGGACAGCTTGCATGCTATCCATCTCTTTGTAGATGAATAAGAAAGTCTAAGTCTGCAAAGACTTAGATTTTTATTACAAGGGCATGGCTATGATAAGAAATGTGCATGAGAGTCTTATGTGTATATATCTATGTACACACACACTCCTTGAAAAAAATTAGTAAGGGTTTTCAATTTGCTTCATTTCTATGGTTCAGTTACCTTGGTTTTAAATACTAGATGACTGTATTGAATAACACAATGTGTATAAAATGTTTAGCATAGTGTCTAGGACATTAGTAAGTACTCATTTATTGAAAGAACACTTTGAGTGGGAACTACAGCTTGTTTATTGGCAGAGATTTCCTTCCAAGTGTATGTGAAAATTTTGAAAGGCTTGGTTATCTCAAGCCTTAAAGTACTTTGGAAGTGCATTAAAAAATCATTTCATAGGCCCTCAAGGAAATCACACTGATTATTTTAGTTGGAAAGAGGACCACCCATCCTGATCACCTACGGTAGTCACCAAACTTGGTTCTGAAAGACTTGCTTTCTTCCCAAAGGGAAACCAAGCCTTGAGGATAAGAAAAAGAATGCCATCATCAAGGATGCTCAATAGAACATGAGTCATATTTTAAAAAACAATACTCTTCACTGATGAAAAAATAATAATTCTTAAGGTATGAATTAGAGTAATCATCTGTCAGGGAATTAAAATTGTGAAAGAAAAAAGATGCTATACAAATAAACTCTGGAAAGTGAATTCAATGACATTAATGGATCACATAGATATTGAATACCCTCTAGGTGGGAAAAAAAACAAAAAACAAAACTAGGCTAGAAATGGTAGGGTTGAGAAGGCATGGAAATACAGAGAAAAGTAGCCCCACTCATCATAGGACTCAGAGGTTGTCAGAGGAGACAGTCTGACCAACTCCAATTGCCTTACTTTTAACTGTGCAAATAAAGATCTATCAGAAGAGGAGACGGGAAGGACAATATAGTGCTTTCTTCTCTGGTGTGAAATTTATCTCGTGAAAAGAACAATTATCTCAAGTCAGACCCCTTTCCCAATGACATCAGATAAAGTTTGCTCTAAAGGGCAAGTTGAACCATATCAGTCTTTATTCCTTAAGCTTGCTGCGGTTCTTCCAAAAACACACAGCGCTGCATGTGTTAACTTTTCACTTGTAAATCAGAAGCACAAGCTTGAATAAGTCAGGTTTTCTCTTGCATTCTTCTCACCCTCAATAAAATCATCAAAGTAAAATGAAAAAGTTAGAGGGTTTTTGGCTTGCTCAGGACCAACCATTATTCATCTTGAGGGAATAAGCTCTCGACAATTGGCCTCAAAGCAACCTCCAGGTGTCATCCCCTATTATATTTCCATGTTCAACAAACACACCGTGAATTCTAATCCTACTGCACAAATCAGTAACAATTTTTATGTTCAACTTATATGGCAAATTATTATGATTTTCAGTGGCACATCTTAAGGGATTGGAAGAATCAAAAAACACAGTCACATCATATTTATTGGGTATTATAGTCATTGAAAATCTCCCCACTGTGTATTTGCTCATTCTATTCTACCTAAATACTCAGCTTGTTGAAATACTATTTAACCTTCTCCGAAATGATTTTCAAAAACATTAATGTGTCTTCCTCTTTTCAGTTTGACTCTTTTTTTTTTGCATTACCTGGGCCTCTCACTGTTGTGGCCTCTCCCGTTGCGGAGCACAGGCTCCGGACGCACAGGCTTAGCGGCCATGGCTCACAGGCCCAGCCGCTCCGCGGCATGTGGGATCTTCCCGGACCGGGGCACGAACCCGCGTCCCCTGCATCGGCAGGCGGACTCTCAACCACTGTGCCACCAGGGAAGCCCTGTTTGACTCTTTTTTGCCTTCTACTTTAGTTGTTCCAGTGTATGCATTTGTTTTGAGGTAGAAGAGGCAAGGTGTCAGGAGTATAGGGACAGAAGCAAGACAGGGAGAAAGGTAGCTTTTTCTTCTATTATTAAAAAAGAAATCGATGTTGTTGCAAAACACTTGCCTTTCAAGCCAGGCTATTTTCTTAAGAAAATACAGTTGAAATTATTTTATTTCTCTTTTAACATATCAAGAGGCAATTTAGTCTCTTTGTGTTAGGGTTTTATATAAAGAAGATCCAGAGAGAAGAAGAATAGTGACAAAGCTACCCTTTTTTTTTTAGGCCCTAGGCAATAAAGGGAAAGAGAACAGAGAAGGGGAGCAAAATTGGGCCCCAACTGTCTTCACTCTAGCCAAAGCCCAATGAGTGGAGATAACCAGATGAGCAAATGAAAAATGGCCTTTGGTACTGGAACAAGACAGTCTTGGGGGCCACTTCCCACACCAGTTTGAGGACACGATGTGACACAAGAGCAGGTAGAGGGAAGTCCTCAGGCTTAGCATCCCTGAGTCACACTTGATTCTTGTGTGGTAGAGACAGGGCTAGAGGCTGCTGAGGATGTGACTGGGGGGCTTCTGACAGGTGTGGGGTAGCAGGAGTAAGAGATCTGTGGCTCAGGCCCTAATGCAAACCACTGAAGCTGGATCTCGATGGAAGTCACAGCTGGTCTGCAGAGGCATCCATGGTGCCAGTGGAAACGATGTAAGGCTAAGGCAGCCAGGGGCACCATGAGCTCCAGTGAAGCCAAAAGAGACTAGTCAAGACTATCATCAACCACTCCCAAAGCCAGCAGCTCAAGCAAGATAGAGATGAAGAGGGGTATTTCTCAGTGGACAGAGGAGCCCAAAGACACCATGACCCAAAGGCCTCAACCCATCTTTTCCACGAAGAGTCTGAGACAGCCACATCCTTCCACCCATATGACATCCCGGAGAATATCTTAGAGATGGTGGTAGAAACCTGAGAAGCTGCATGTTTTTTTCTCCCTGGTCATTTCTTTACAAGGTCCTGAAATCTCCCTAAAGAGACTGTGGGAACTAACAGATCGGACAGATCTGTAAACCTGATTGGACGTTCCCCTGGAGTTATTTTTTTCCACTTCACTAATGAGTGGGTACAGGATTTAGGAAAAAGACCATATTAATTATAAATGAATTAAAGAAATTCCATCTTCTCAGCACACTCAAGTTGCAGTGAGTATTATTCATATATTTGTTAACATTCTGCTGCCAGCCTCAGCCCAAATGCTCCCACATCAGTGGGAATGAACTCGGTGTGAATTAATTCCTCATCTGAGATCCACAAGATCTCACTTTTTAAAATTTTTATTGGAGTAGAGTTGATTTACAATGTTGTGTTAGTTTCAGGTGTACAGCAAAGTGAGTCAGTTATACGTATACATATATCCACTCTTTCTTAGATTCTTTTCCCATATAGGCTATTACAGAGTATTGAGTAGAGTTCCCTGTGCTGGACAGTAGGTTCTTATTAGTTATCTGTTTTATATATAGTAGTGTGTATATGTCAATCCCAATCTCCCAGTTTAGTCCTCCCCCACTTACCCCTGGTAACCATGTTTGTTTTCTACATCTGTAACTCTGTTCTGTTTTGCAGATAAGTTCATTTGCACTTTTTTTTTTTTTTAGACCCCACATGTGAGGAATATCATATATTTGTCTTTCTCTGTCTGACTTACTTCACTCAGTATGACGATCTCTAGGTCCATTCACTGACTTGACGCAGCCCTGTACTGAAGATACTATTTATAAGTTTACGTCACAAAATGATAAGCTCTTTGAGGGCACCTCTCCCAGTGAACATACAATATTTTGTCTTATCAAGTTAATAAATTAACTGAATTTAAAAGCTAAATGGCATTCTTTCTAATTAAGAATGTTCGGTTTCAAAGGTCTAATTCATGCCCTACTATGGTTTGTATCGTGACTTGTGCCATTAAGCCACAGGTAAATAATATAATTAATAAATAATTAAGGGGCCATGTGAAACTTATAAACTCTCATATTAAATCCACAAATGATTGGAGAGGACAAAACCTCCTTATGCTTTGATAACTACTGTAGCTCTTGTCTTCAGTTTGCCCAGTAGATACAAGATCTCCTATTTGTTCTGGTCATAACCAATGCTGAGCCAAACGTGGCACCCATCTGAGACAGGCAGAATTGAGGGTGGCCTCCAAGGTTCCTGCACCCTGGTGTATACACCCTATAGAATCTCTTCCCTTGAATATGGGCAGGATCAGTGAATATGACGGGATAGCGTTCCCTTATTAGATGACCATCAGTTGACTTTGAGTTAATCAAAAGGGAAATTATCCTGGATGAAACTGACCGAATCAGGTGACCCATTTAAAAAGTGAAGTATCAGAGACATGTTCTCTGGCAGGCCAGAAGAAAGCAAACAGTCATGTGTGAGAAGAGGCACCTCCTAAGGGCAGAGAGTGACTCCTGTATGACAGTCAGCAAGAAAGCTGGTTGAAGGGACCTGAATGTAGAAGCAGGACTACAGTGAGAGGTTATAAAGACGCCTGTGTTTATGCACAACTGCTGTTGACCGACCTGAACAAGAAGAGTCAAAGAGTGCTACAATATCACTACTTCCTAAGTACTGTGCTTTCTAAACAGTATTTTGATATTCAGTAATGTCTGTATTAGTAAACTACATTTGCAGGTGGATTTACTCCTCTGAGTTTTCTTTTACTGTAGTTCTTGTCAAATTAAAATACTTTTTAAAAATGTCTTTGGGTTATAAAGAAACCTATTCTGGTGTGGAATATAAATTCATTTCTCACTGTCAAGGTATGCCTGTGATTTATTTTTTTTTTAAGATGTAATAGCTGCAGCCATATTTCCCTAGTGATAAAAAGAAATCCCCTTAGTAATCCCTACAAAATCCTAAAGTGCTAAAACGCAATGAAGAGGATTTCTAATGGTAAGTTATAAATCCTTTTAGAGAACATCTTGGTTTAAAATAATTTCAAAAAAAAAAAAGAATGCTTAGGAATTGAGTACTCCTATTTAGACATCCTTCAGCAGTATCAAGGACACTCAAAAGGATTTCACATTTAGAGTCGAGAAGATAAAATGAAGTTATATTTGTGATAGTCATGGACAGTAAGAAACTAAAGTTACCAGAGAACACACGTGTACACTCTCAAAGCTTGAAAAAAATTCAGGGGACATTCATTCAGTCCATCCTCAATTCGGATGCTCCTTACCACCAGCTACTGCAGGCAGCGATCTACACCTCATAAGTCAACATATCCCTCAGTTTAATTAAGCAGAAACTTAACTCAGTGTAAGTGTTAACCTTTATATAAATTTTGCTCCCTGGCACTCCAGAGAATAAAGTTCTCTATTTTATCTGGATGCACTTTTAATAGATTTGAAGGTAGCTATTACTAAGTTTCATAAGTTGGACACCTATAGGGTCAGGCATGAAATTAAACAAAGACATAAAGATATAAAGATACAAGACAACGGGAGTGATGAGCACCATGGCAAACTGTAAGACCAACAACCCCCTGAAAAGGAGCAGCTGCTACTGCACGTGGTAATTTGGGAATTAATCACAACAAACCAGACATCTGGGTTATCAAGAGTAAATTTTTCCCTTTTAAAAACTGTAATAATTAACCTCTATATTAAGAAGTCACATTTGAGTCTCCAAAACACATCATTCCATCAAAACATTCTGTAAGCTGAGAGTTTAGAACACCATTGATATCTTAAAGGTACTCGTCGTTCAATGTTGAGAAGATAACCTGAACTCTACATCTATTTAAATACATGGAAATGGAAATTTTAGGACCCTTCATTAGGTTTCTACACTTATGGCCTGAAAAGCTGGAATTTTTTACATTGAAATAATGCTGTATAACTGAACCATCATATCCTGTGGGAGGCTGATTAAATCTCCAGGGAACATACTGTTTCAAGACCTGAAGACGTGGTGAGGGTTCTGGACACTCTCCCCAGAAAATCATATAGGTACATAGCATTTAGCCTATTTGTGGCGGTTTACCTTGAAGGGTATTCATTTTCTTCAAATCTAGATACCATTCGAAATAAAAATGATAATAATAATACAGGCTAAAACATGTTGGGCAACGTGCACTGTTATCATGAAGATTATATGAGGTATTAAGCGCACATATCAAGAATGAAATAAATCCATACACGTAAAATGTATGGAATGTACATTAATTATACCAACTCTCCATTTTTAAAAAAAAATAACCTTATTTTTTTGAACAGAAAAATTATGAAGATAGTAGAGCTCCTAAATCCTCCATACCCAGTTTCCCTATTGTAAGCGTCTTTCATTAGTATGGTGCACTTGTTATAATTAGTGATTTAGTACTGACACATTGTTATTAACTAAAGCCCATGCTTTAATCAAACTTCCTTAGTTTTATCCCCAATGTCCTTTTTCTGTTCTAAGACACCGTCCAGGATACCTAACACTTAAGCATCCTGTCTTCTTAGGTTCCCCTTGGCTGTCACAGTTTCTCACACTTTCCTTGTTTTTTGATAATCTTGACAGGTTTGAAGAGTACCAGTCATTTAATTTGTAGAACATCCCTCAGTTTAAATTTACCTGATGTTTTTCTAATGATTAGACTGAGATTACAGGTTGTGAAGAGGCAAACCACAGAGACCAGGTTTCATTTTCATCTCTTACATCAAAAATTGTGCTATCAACATGACATCACTGTTTATGTTAACCTCGGTCACCTGGCTGAGGTAATGTTACTCCTATTTCTCCACTGTAAAGTTATTCTTCCCTGCCCCCTTTTCCACGCTGTTCACTTTGGAAGGAAATCACTATGCACAGCCCACACTTAAAACGTGGGGAGTTATGTCTCCACCTCCTTGAAGGTGGAGTATCTGCAAAAATTATTTGGAATTCTTCTACATGGTAGATTTGTCTATTGTCTTCCATTTGTCTATGTAGTCCATCATTTGTTTATATCAGTGTGGACTCATGGATATTTATTTTAAACTTTGAGTTATAATTCACTACAACTTTATTTTCTTGCTCAAGTTTTTTTCCAGCTTTGGTCATTGGGAGCTCCTTCAGTTGGTACCTGTGTTCCTCTTTGACTCCGTTAGTGTGGGGTGTTTGCTTTTTTTGTGCACTTCCTCACTTTCTAGCACTATGAGATGGTCTAGGTTCAACTTTTTTTATTTTCTGCCTCAGTCCTTGATTTAGCCATTTCTTCAAAGATCCCCGGATCCTCTTATCAGATAGTGGTGTTAGGAACAAAGGTCTTGGAATTAGATGTGCTCACCACTGGTGCAAGAAAATATATGTGTGTTTACCATGTATACCCATGTATATACACATTTAACCCAGACTCTTGTGGATACATCTTTATCAACTAGCGTACAGTATTTATATAGTTTCTTTTACCTTGTGTTTTACAAACTTTACTTATTCCCAAAATTACTTGTGTTGTTTCCCCATGCCTTTCAATGAGGCTATTTTATTGATATATATTTTAATATAATTAGTTTTTTACATCGCTTCTGCATTCAGCCAGGATTGCGCTGACCTCTCAAATGACTTTCGTGTATCTGCACACATTAAGGTTTACTCTTTGTTTTGTAAATTTCAGTGCGTTTTGACAAATGCATAATGTCATGTATCCACAATTTACTGTATCATACAGAATAGTTTTACTGCTCTTAAAAATCCCCTGTGCTTTACCTATTCAACCCTGGTCCCTCCTCAGTCCCTGGCAACCACTAATCTGTTTACTGTCTCTAAAGCGTTACTTTTTCTGAATGTCATATAGTTGGAATCATGCCTATAACCTTTTCAGACTAGCTTCTTTCACGTAGCAATACGCACTTAAGTTTTCTCCCTATCTTTTCGTGGCTTGATAGCTCATTTCTTTTTATGGCTATGGCTTTTGTGCTACAGACATACCACAGTTTTGTTTATACATTCACCTGCTGAAGGACATCTTGGTTGCTTCCAGTTTGGAGTGGTTATGAATAAAGCTGCTATCAACATTTATGTGCAGGTTTTAGTGTGGACGTAACTTTCACATCAGTTGTGTATATACCTAGGGGCATGATTGCTGGCTCATATGGTAAGACAACACTTAGCTTTGTAAGAAACTACCAAACTGTCTCCCGAAGTGGCTGGACCACTTTTCAATTCCACCAGCAGTAAAAAGAGAACTCCCATTGTTCCACATACTTGCCAACAGTTGCTGTCGTCGTTTCTTAGAATTTCAGCCGTTCTAATGGCTTGCCGTCCTTAACCGGATATTTGTTTCGCACATATTTTCTCTCAGTCTATGGTTTCTGTTTCCATTCTCAAAGTCTTTCACAGAGCAGAGCTTTCCTTTTTTTTTTTTTTTTTTACTGTACGCAGGCCTCTCACCGCTGTGGCCTCTCCCGCTGCGGAGCACAGGCTCCGGACGCACAGGCTCATCGGCCATGGCTCACGGGCCCAGCCGCTCCGCAGCACGTGGGATCCTCCCGGACCGGGGCACGAACCCACGTCCCCCGCATCGGCAGGCGGACCCTCAACCACTGCGCCACCAGGGAAGCCCCAGAGCTTTACTTTTAATGAAGCCTAGTTTATCAATGTATTTTCCCGTGGACCATGCTTTTGGTGTTTTATCTAAAAACTTTTCATTAAACCCAGTATCACCTCCATTTTTCAAGAATTATATCCCTTTTTCCAGATGGCAAATATGCAATGTGAAGAATAACTGGGCTGACGCTACATAGCCTGAATTTTAACTCAGATGGCAGGAATTGAGGATCAGACCTTCTTAGTGTATTTTTATGTCTTTTGAGAACCACGTTGCTTAGTGTGAATATTAAATGAGATAATGCATGGAAATTACTCTGGGGCTATTGAGTACAATCTATTTATTATTGCTGTTATTTTGTTTTTGTTATTATTATTCTTAGGCGTACACATTACCTTAGGTTTTGATTTCAGTTATAACGACACTAACTCATAATGAAACCTCCTTGGCACACTAGATGAATGATGCATCATTGAATTTAAAGTAGTTTTAAGAAGCTTTACATCGCTATGATTAAATAATGCAGAAATCTGAGCGCCCTTCATTTCACAGATCAGCAACAGTATATACAGCCTCTAAGCAAAACTTATACTTTCTTCCTTATTATGACATGAGTTTAAGATTGTAGCAAAGTCCTCACTTGCTCCCTAAGGTCTCTCTTTCCTTACTACCATCAAAAGAAAACATTTGGCATTTATTATTTAAAAGGCTGGGGCAATAGATTCTCATGAGTACAATAAATAACCAAAGACTGTTGGTATAAGAGGAGACTGGGAACATCGAGACTGGGAACATCTTGTGAAGAAGGGAACATCTTGTGAAGCAACTCGTAAGGGCAAACTGAACCGGCTGCTGATAACTTAAAACACTTTCTGATCTCTTACTGTGTGGTAGACACAGTAACGAAAACCTAACTTACATAACATTACTTAACCTCAGTTATCATTATTATACTTACTTGAAAGCAAGGAAACAGAGGTCCAGAGAAATTAAGTAACTTGACAAAGAAGTGGCTTAAGGATTTGAATTCTGGTCTCTCTGAACCCCGAGCCTGTACCCTGAAGCACTCTGTTCTACCCAGTGGAGATCATGTAGTTAGAAGGCTAGAACTTTAATGATGCCAAGGTTTTTTTGCAAAGGGAAAGATCTCACAACCTAAGGAACTGAATGGGAGAATTTTGGAAGACCACCCAAAATGTGTTACCTATCTCACAAAGCACCACAACTTCTATACATAGAGTTTAATTCCTGATTGGATTTATAAGTAAGCTATATTGTTCCAAGAATGCATGGCAGGTTAAGGGAACGATTGTATTCTACAAATAACTAGAAGGAATGAGAAAGCAGACAAAAGCACCAGCACCATGCTGAATGCTGAGTTGTCAATGTATGTCAAAGACAAGACCAATAGCCGAGCTGATCTATTCTTTCTAACAAGTTAATCCAAGAAATCAATCCTAATGTGTCTGACTGGGATAGTCAGAATCAATTTAGAAATATCTTCAATACAACTCAATGGTATAGCACAGTAGATACATATATAGCTGATACTAGGAACAATATTTTCTACTTTGAAGTTAACTCTTTCTTAGACAGTCATGTTTTTTATATAGAGATACCCATCTGAGGTTAAGATAGGCGAAAGTCAAACAGTATTTTATTAAAGTCAAAGCTGAATTGACTCGATATTGGAAGAATGTGCTAAAGGCTCTTCAGGATTTAAGTAGAACTTTTTGAGTGGCTCCAATGCTAAGAAGATTTAAGCTGGGAACACCCTCTGGTCTCAAGCATTTACTGTGGGTATAATTCCTAAATTGGAGGTTTATTACACAGAAAGACGTGGCATGTGACTTTTTATAGTTTACTGATCAAATTACCTTGAGTACATAAGTTGGGTGTCTTCTTGGCTGGATTGATAGAATCCACAGCCTTAATGACATTTTCCCTAAGATTTAATATCTTTCACACACCCAATATCCTACCTCCTGAACCTTAGGAGTTTGGGAGTAGAAGAAGGGAAAGTAAAGAAAATATCACTCCTGGTAACAGCACCCTGATTTCCTTCTGAAATATTACATCTCCAAACTACATACTGCCAAGCTAAATAAGCTCTCTCAAGATTTTTAATATGAAGAATAATGATGCAAAAAGGGAAAACAACAACAACAAAAAAAAATGGTGGAGTCCATTCATTCCAACTGGCAATTTGAAGAGACTAAGCTAGATGCTACATCTTAGTTCATGAACAGATGATGATTTCTGGTTTATGTTTTTGGGGTTTTTTTCCCTCAAAGTTCTATTTCCAACATTCTCTTCAATTTTCCAGGTCTCCTGGTCATCATCCAGTAAATTCATTTTCTACATGTATTAACTGGAGTTGGTTTCTTATTTACTGGCAGCCAAGTGCTAAAACTGATTTTATCACCCAACAGAATCAACTACAGTACCAATTTCTGTTGAAGTGTGGAGTAACTGGTAATATCTCTAGGTTCATATTATACTTTTTCTCAGCCTAAAATATTTTTATAAATGTCGCCATTTGCAACTTGAGGATGGTGCACCCTGAGGAATGTTACTAAGGGAGAGTGTGGACTATCCTGAGAGCTTCTAAAGATGACAGCTCCCCCTTTGGCCGGGAGGGTGTGCTGTAATCCCATCTAGCAGCTCAGTGTCTGATCAACCACAGGGTTGAGTGTACACATGAAGAACCAAGCGAAGATGCTTACCTGGGTAAGGGGTGAATATCTCCATAGCAACTGTCTCTTCTCCAACCTCCCCACCATTGCCTCAACTTCTCACTTTGGCTAGCCTCATTTAGTGATTGATTTTTCAAAAGTATTTATGGTTTTAACAATATTCTACTAGTAGGAGGAAAAGAGAGCCATTGCACATTGCAAGGTGAACATGCCTTGTTCTAAAGCTAAAGACACATGGACCTATAAGAAGACAAAAAGAGGAAGAAGGAAGCAGCTGCAACTGACCATCTGTTTGCTATGTAGTGGCAAGGCTGCTCAACCCAAAATATAAAGCACATCCCATCGCTTCTCTACTGAAACCTCTCAAGGGCTCTCCTTGCATTTAGCAGTGACCCACAGCACCCTGTGTGATCTGGTCTTTTTCTCCAGTCTTACCTCTTATTCCCCTCCCCTCCATTCAGTGTGCTTCAGCCACACAGGTATTTTTCAGTTCTTGAACAGGCCAAGCTTTTTCCCTAAAGGTGCATGCCTGAGCCCCTTCATCTGACTTGACCCTGCTCCCCCACCCAGAATTGCCCATTGTCCTATCACAGTTTTCATAATCATGCTTTTGGTCTAGGGTTAAATGTTATCTATTCATCTGTAGCTACCCTATCTTAGGTAACCTCCACTTTTTGTTTTTGTAACCTTCACTTCTCAGTTATTTTCTGTTTCAGCACTCATTCCTCTTCGTTATGATACTCGTCATAACATCTATTTACTTGTTTAGAGTCTCTCTCTCTCCCCTAGCTTATAAGTTCCATGAGGGCTTAGTGTCCTGCCTACCTCAATCATCAGAGTATCTCTGGTGCCTAGAATGGTGACAGACAGTCAACTTTCAGTAATTATTTTCAAATATCCAGATTCAGACAGATTCACGTATTAGGATCACGAAAGTGAAGGCACTGATTAGTATGTTCAGAATCTGCTCTCTTAAGTACATCCTTCATGCCAGAAAAATTATCTAATAGTTGGTAAAAGCACGTACAAAGTATACTTTGTAAGCAGAAAAATTGCATGATATACCTACATCTGGTAGTCCTCTTTCAAGATGGTCCCAGTAACACAACAATATAAAACAATTATACTCCAATAAAGATGTTAAAAAATAAATAAATAAAGCTGTTAGATGAGACAAAGAAGGACATTATATAATTATCAAGGGATCAATCAAAGACGAAGATACAACAATTGAAAATATTATATGCACCCAACATAGGAGCACCTAAATACATAAAGCAAATATTAACAGACATTAAGAGAGAACTTGAGAAGAACACAATAATAGTAGAGAACTTTAACAACCCACTTACATCAATGGACAGATCATTCAGAGAGAAAATCAGTAAGGGAACACTGGCCTTAAATGACACATTAGATCAGATGAACTTAAGATATATGTAACATGGAATAACCTCCATGATAGATCACATGCTATGTCACAAAACAAGCCTTGGTAAATTTAAGGAAACTGAAAGTATATCAAGCATATTTTCTGACCACAGTACTGTGAGATTAGAAATCAACTACAAGAAAAAAAAAACACAAACAAACAAAAAAAGATGGCCCCCATGATTTATGCCACCTGGTATCCTTGCCCTTGTGTAGTTCTCTCCTGCACTCAGTAGAGCTAACCTACATAACCAGTAAGATATTATAGAAAGGGTGGTGCACAATTTCCAAGGCTAGGTTACAAAATATAGAGCTATGACTGCCTTGCTTTCCCTTGGATCACATGCTTTGAGGGAAGCTAACTCCCACACTGGGAAGAGACTTTAGCAGCTCCATGGAGAGATCTGAGCAGTAAGGAACTAAAGCCTTTTTGTAGTAACCAACATCAACTTGCCCATCAGGCGTGTGGGTTAACTTAGAGTTGGCTTCTCCAGCGTGCATCAAGCCTTCAGAAGACTGCAGCCCCAAAGCCACCTCATCAGACACCCTGAGCTGGAAGCATCTGCTAAGCCAGTCCAGGATTGTTGACTCAGAGTAACTGTGTGAGATAATAAATGTTTGTTGTTGCTTTAGCTGTAAGTTTCAGGGTGAATTATTACACAGCAATAGCTGACCAATACACTACCAAAAGAGTGTCTGGAACATAGTAAATATTACAAAAATGGTAACTAGCAGCAGCTGCTGCATTAAACAGCAGTGACAGCAGGGTGGCTACCCAAATGGGACTGGGGAAGAACGGGTACAAGGGTAGGGAAGAAAACTTTTAAGTATTTATAGTCCTGGTCAGACCTGGGAAGCTGAGACAGTGTGTGGTGGACATCAAAACTGGCTCCCTGCATTATGCCAAGTCAAAGTGTAGACGGAGGTGGCACACTGGAACTTGAAGATGGTTCAGCCTCTGAACCATCCCATAGGATGGTTATCCCATAAGATATGATCACCTGGGGAGCAAATCCCAAGACAACACCCATTATATTTCACTAATGGATGAGCACCTAGCAAAGCCCCTGATCACAGAAGTGCCTAATTAATGTGTATTAACATTGATGATCATGGTGGTAATACCTGGACTCTCAGGATGGTCCCCTGAGTTGACATCTTTTTAGGCAGACTTTCATTTTAGAGGAAAGACCCAAAGAAATAGGCCTTGTGACAAGCTCAGTTTTCCTGACTTGAGTTGAGATGTTTGTGTTGAAACCTTCTAAGTTAGAATCAGTTTCTTCAGGTTCTGATAACTGAATCACACTTCTCAGGCAAAACAAACGGAAAGTGTTAAATAATAGAAAAACCTTCAGAAATCAGACTTGGTGGTAATAGGAAAAATAGTTCCAATTATTTTCTCCCTTTCCTTTTCTCTCA
This sequence comes from Globicephala melas, assembly GCF_963455315.2. Classification (NCBI taxonomy): domain Eukaryota; kingdom Metazoa; phylum Chordata; class Mammalia; order Artiodactyla; family Delphinidae; genus Globicephala; species Globicephala melas. The sequence goes on from NC_083324.2 coordinate 22,047,495, forward strand.
AACACAAGCTCATTACAAATACAGGGCAGCAAAAAAAAAAAAAAAAAAAGATTTGTCATGGAGTATGGTGCTTTCACATCATGTTTAACTATGCTTAAGAAAAAAATTAAAAACTGAGATTAATGAGCTTAAAAGTTAGGCCTACAATTTCAACTTGTATAGATTCCATGTCTTTTGATTTGGACTACGTAGTTTTGAATTTCAGTCTGAGACATTAAATTATATATGAACTGTGTTGGCTTTTGTACTTTTTATTATGGCTGTATCTGTACTATAAAACAAAAAATAAGTTCTCTAACACAACAGACATGAACAATATCAAGGAAAAAAGTCTTTGGGATGCTGCAGTATTTGTTAATAGGATGCTAGTGCTTCAACAATTCAAAAAAATCAAAACACGCTACTGCAACTTTGAATCATTGTCTGAACACACTGGAAGCCAGAAAATCGCAAACCTAACGAAGCTGCAGAGAACAGACGTACAATATAATAGTGTCATGGGAAATGGTGAGTAAACTGCTTAAGAAGCAAGAGGGGACAATGGATACTGTGATATGCCACCCTCTTAATTGCCTATGAGAATCACATTTCTGTGTCGCATTCCATTTGCTACAAAACCACATTATCTCATTTGTGTGTAAGAATCTTGGAAATGACTGCTACATAATATGTATTCCAGACAGAGGGTTAAGCATATTCCAGGCCGTATTAGTTTTCTATCACTGCGTAACAAATTACCTCAAATTTAGCGGTTTAAAACAACACACATTTATCACCTCACAGTTTCTGTGCGTTGGGAGTCCGGCACGTTTCTGTTGGCTCCTTTACTCGGGGTCTCACAGAGATGAAATCAAGGTATTCGCTGGCTGTGTCCTCATTTGGAAGCTTGACCAAGCAAAGTTGTGCTTCTAAGCTCCCTCAAGTTACTGGCACAATTCCCTTCCTTGCAGTTGTATGACTAAAGTTCCTTTTTTTTTTTGGTGAGCTTTTGGTTGGGGACCTCAGCACCCAGAGGTCACATTCAGGTCCTTCCCATGTGGCCCTATTCATTAAATGGTATTTTTAAAAATAGGATACATATCTCTGCAGCTTTGAATTTCTCAGATTTTTCTGTCTCTGACCATTATACCCTCTTCTAAAGGGCTTACCTGATTAGTAAAGCCCACCACACTCAAGAGGAGGGGATTCTACCTTCAGGGCATGCACACCAGGAGTGAGGATCTTAGGTGGGGGCATCTTAAAATTATGCCTACCACAAAGGCATACAGTTGGGAGGGACCTTTGCACAGGAGGGCAGCACAGGCTATCGGCACGCACATGCAACCAGGAGATCTGGCTTGGTCCTTTTTTTCTTTAGGGAGATGAGCTTCCTGGGACACTGAAAAGATGGAGGTGAAGATATTCCTTAGGGACAAGTGACACTGCTTTCTTCTTAAAAAGAAAATGAAGTTTTTCTGGGGCTTACATCAGCTCAAGAGCATGTCATTTCCTGAATAAAAGAATCCAAGTTGTTTGAGTAGTTTCTCCCAACTGGTGACAAAAGGGCAGTGGTGCAGAGAGGATTCGGGCCTTTCCTCAAATCTGGGAAGACCCTAACCTGCATAGAAAGGGTTCTCTGGAAATATGCACCCTGAAGAGGACTGAGGGCCAAAAGAAAAGCTGTGCCCGGATATACAGCACGATTCTTCTTGCTGTAACCACCTTGCTGAAAGGAACGGGAACTTGGATAACCCTTTGATCCAATCAACATAGTGAGCCCTAATGTTATAAAAGCATGGTGGGCTCTGCTGATGCTGCATGTTGCTGAAAGAAAAGGACTAAGTTTGTACTGGTGCTCAGGTCACACACAGATGGAAAGGAGAGCTCCCAACCTCTGCTTCCCCGACACAGCAGTGATTGGCATACTGCATCTTACCATGGAAAATATAAAGTGTTTAAAAATAGCTCTACCTTCTCTTTTCCCATGCAACTAAAAATAAAAATGGACAAGGTTTACATTCAAGTGAATATAAAGCAGAACAGTAAAGGACATTTCTATCTCTAAAAAGTCTGAGTCTAATGTTACTCCATTGCTCTATTGCTTCCTGAGGAGAGTACCTTTCCAAGTGACAAATTATAAATGGGATGGATGATAAAAGGAAATGTTATTTACTAGCTATGTGACCTGAATAAACACTTCATTCTTTCCCCTCAATTTCCTCTTCTGTAAAATGGGAATAATGAGAGCACCTAACTTCTATAGACGAGATGTGCACAATATCTGACATATAGTAAGAGATAAGTAATTAATTACTACAACTGTTACTGCTGCTGCTAATACTATCAGAATAAAGATTTTAATGGAATCTTTATTGCTATAAAATTTTTGAGAACTAATTGCTTGACAATGATAGGTTGGTAGTTCTTAAACTTTAGTGTGCAGCAGAATCAGTTGGAGGGCTTGATTAAACACAGACTATGGGACCCACTCGCAGAATTTTTGACTCAGTCTGGCGCGTGGCCCTGAGAACTGACGTGACATGTTTATGATCACTCTCTATTCTGTGAAGTTTGTCACTTCACCAAGGGAACAGGAAAAACAGTCAATCCCAGCAGTCATATGATATTCTACTGCACAGGTAAACCTTTAACATGTGATATGTTTCACTTTTATGAATTTTTCTGATGGTCTATGGAAACAGTATCAGTTTTAATTAACTGTGACATTTTAATATAATTTATTTTGGAAAACACAGAGAAAGTATAATGTATTAGATCTTAAAGCCCTGCTCAAGAATAGGAAAATTTCAGACAATAGTAAATGTAGGGACCTTGGTTACCAAGAGTTCACTCCTTATCATTCAATAGAGGGCAGTCTCCTCATTTTTGTTAATTTGGGGCTGACCAATGCCTATCTTCTAAAAACCATCCATTATTCAGTTTGGTAACACTCAGTGTAAGTCCTTACCAGGCAACTTGGTATTAACCTTGACCTCAAACCTTTTAGTTTACTACATATTACATACATATAATATCTGGATTTTATTGATGTTAAACTAGCCTACCTTCTTGGAAGAAGCATCCCTATCACTTTGAGGGGGAAAGTCATCTCCACACTTTCCCACTATGGCTTGTGTGTGACTGACCCCAGCTTCCGTGGAAGTCATGTGACTTAGGTCTGGCCAATCAGCATAATTCATTCTCCAAACTACAGTAACTGGTTCAGGTATAGACACACGGCCCAGCTTGGTGCAATGAGATACAACACCATCACTTTGGTTGGAATGAATTGAAAAATAGACGTTCTCTTGGACTCAGGGTAATTAGGATGATAGATTGTAAATCAGGAGCCGAGGATAGCTCTCTTATGTTCACACAGAAATACCTCACCAGACAGCGAGACTGACTGAAAGGACAGCAGAGCTCAGAGACGGAGTATGATTCATGGTGACATTGAACAACTGGATCCAACCATACCTGAAGCCCTGGTATTTTTTTATATATATGAGTCAATAAATCCTTTTTCTGCTTAAGCCAGTTTAAGCCAATTTTTCTTAATCTGCAACTGAAAGAGTCCTGAATGATATAGTTTATAAACTGTCATATTTTTATAAAATGAATAATTTAATATCAATCCATAATTGATAATATTTTATGACAAATCAGAGACATATTAAAGAGAAAAAACATAGTATTTATTTCATTTTAAGGCTGTCAACTAGCTATTACCCGCTTGTCACTGGTTGTTGTATTACATATTCTTCCTTTTCTGAGACAGTGTCATCTTCTCTACAATGATAGAGAAGTAAATTCAAATCAGCCATTATCCTCCTCCCTTAATAAACACATAGTGTATCTTTTATATGTAATAATGATAGACCTATTTTAAAATCTACCCCCAGTTTTTTTACTACTCACCAGAGACTGATGGTTGTTTATGTGTAAATCTGTGGTTTAAAAATAAAACACAATACAAAGAATGACAACACTTAAAATCATTCCAATCTCCCTGTGACATGTGGAATGATAAAGAAATTTTGGACCGTGTCCTTAATCACATGGTTGCTCTGTCAGTGTGACTATAGTCTCACTTCTACCGCAAAGGATTCCAATGCATTGTAACCACAGAATGCTTTTGCATGTTTCCCAAAAGCTCAATTCAACTGAAGAGAAAATCGGTACATTACTTAATTTTTACCCTTTCTCCATGTTAGTATTTTGCTACCTAATATATTTTCTTATTAGTGCGAAGAGGACAAATTTTATGACTAATGACTCTTTTCCCCTCATCCATCCTTAGGTAAACAGTAATTCTGGTTTTCTGGTACACAGCTTGTAATCATTTATATGTCACTTATAATTGATTTCTGCGGAAACTGACATCAATTACAAACATACACAGTGGTTTGAAGAAAAGATAATCTAGGGATACTTTCCCATCTCTAAGTTCACCTTCACCTGATGATAGTAACTTAGCTACTAAATACTGATGCCCAGCATGTATGCTTTAAATATCCACATTTTACAGATGGAGGAAGTGAGACTAAGAGGCGATGTGCCTTGCTTAGAGTCACAGAGTCCCAATGGACTCCCAGCCCTATTTTCTTTTCCATTCCCCAAACTCCCTCACAGTCATTTACCTCTTCATAAAGCTTTGAGGATAAAGTCTAGAATATTGCCATGGATACTGGCTGGACAACACAAACTGTTAAGAGGGGATGTGAAATGAACACAGCCAGAGCCTCATTTCTTGCAATGATTTCCATTGGGTTTATCGACTAAGAGTTTCAGCTCATAAAGCACAAACCCCTGTTATTGAACTGATTTAAATCATCTCACGAAGAGTGTGATGTCTAAACACCACCCATATCTTACAGAATAAATTAAAAGAAATCCTCCCACACAGAATCCTTGTACTGTAGTGCTATTAAGTCATGGTTCATTTTCTTGGGTGCACCCAGGTTATGGAATTCCAGCTCATTACATACAAGGTCAGTTTTATACTGTATGTGGAACTGCAACTGGCCAATCTACTTTATAATTCTGTAATAAGATACGATTTACTAAATGGGAACAGTTATGCCTGAAGAGAAGGGAAAAAAGGGAAGTGGGTTTATAGGGCACCTGGGAGACCAAATGATACAGCGGGAACAAGCTCTAGACTAGGCAACTGTAGCTCTTGGCTATCTCATAGATTGGTCATTAACTTACCAGATGACCTTGAGCAAATCACTTCAGCCTTGACAATTTCAGTTTGTTCATAAGGGAGGTGCAAAAGTTCACCACCAAAATCAATTAAAACTCTACACAGGAATCTTGTTAGAAGGAATACCGTGGACATCTGGACATCTGTGGTTGTTACTTTTACTTCGTCTTTACTTTTGGGATCTGCCTCTTTTCTATTCCATATGAGTCCCAGGACTGCTAGTCCCAGTTATACCTTTCCTGCCCCAGTGATTCAGGCTGATCTATCAAAATATCCCGCCCTCCCTTCCTCCAGACCACAGTTATTGGTTCAGAGGTGAGCAATGTCACAAAAGAGGGCCAATCAGAGTCATGTGGATCTATGGGATGAGGGACTAGACTAATTTTGGGGGGATCACTAACTATAAAGTCAGTCTAAGTATGGACCTTCCTATCACCATCTTTGCTACTAGGCCAAGAGATCCTGTCCAATAATTAAACACAACCCAGAGGAAAGCAGAGATAAAAAATAGAAAGAGAGTCAGAATCTAGGTCATATCATTAGGACCTCTGGATCTAGCTATACCTGAGGTCATTTCTCCTCCTCTGGACTTTCCAAAACATAACCCCAGAGCTCCTTTTCTTCACTTAAGATCATTTGAATTGGGGCTTGGTTACTTGGTTCTGATCGAGTTATGATTAGTACATCCAGAAATTATGTTATTTAATCTCTAGAACTTAGTATAACGCTACAGTGAAGTAGTTACTCATTAAATATGTGTTGATACATTGAGTGAATACATGCTATGAGTGATTCTACGGTTCTAGGAAATATATGTATGTCCAATATTTAAATCTACATTATTAAATAACATATCAAGATTTTCATTTTAAAAGATCAACCACAATTCATTCTTTCATTCACTGAGCACTGAACCCCGTCTACAGGCTATGTCCTGAGGGTGCAGTACTGAACAAAACAGACAACAATCTCTGTACCTACTGAGCTAACATTCTAGTAGGACCAGAGTTACATTATATTTAATTACAGATAATGTGCATCTCAGAAACAGCCAATTCATCTATATTCAGGAACAGTTAAACCCAGAACGCAAAATCACATTCTAGGACTTACAGATCTCAGCCTTGGAAATGATTTTCTTTCCCCAGTGAATCTGGAACCCAGTTTACCATCAGAGCCTAAAGGTACAATATTTGTTATGTTTTTAAAGAAAGAGCCCCTGCTTGCTCTTTTGACAAAGATATATTCATGCCTTGTCAGATCACACATTTCTGTAGGATAATCTTGAGTAGTCCCTGTCAACAAAGTTAGATTTAATCCAACAACCCTGCCAACAAGAACAACAAAAGTGACCTTTCCTTCTTTATAATTAGATGTTGCCACTGACATGGAGACACCACGGTCCTGAATTTCGATTGTTGCCTGCTGGAATACACGAGTATTCCATTTCCTGAACCCCAGAGGAGCTTGTCCTGATTGAGTTGTCATCAAACCTACCAGTTAAAAAACCAAGTAATTCCAAGAGATACCCCTGAGATCTGATAAAGGCATATACTCCATACCCTATACACTCAGTTCTCTGACACTTCACCATTTTATTGTTAAGAAAAGCACTACAACATGACGGGGAAGACATATTTTAGCAGAGCATAAATGTTCTATTTATGGGCTAGAAAATTTTTCATGCACGATGCTGGCAAATCATCCTAAGTAAACCAGCATGTTGGCAACACCCAACATAGTAAATTATGACACATTTTCTTCAGTTGGTGGCTATATATATATTCACCAATTACTGTTGGGTTATAAAGCATGATTTTAGGCCTTGCAGAAAACAGGGAAGTGACACATGTTGAAGCTGTGATGGGCTACCTCACATACTGGGCATCCACTATGCTCTCTTGTCCAGCAGCTTTTTTCTGCCCTTTCTCCTAGTGATGATATACCTCTTCCTCCTCTGAAATTTGTCCCATGCCATTGGCTGGGGCTACCTCTCCTTCCCGCAGCCAGAGAGATGGTCCTGTGGTTGGCTCTGATCAAATGATCCCATCCTTGTGGCCAACGTGACCGGCTCAGTTGCTGGTGAATGACCCACACTGGATCATTCTAAAGTTCTAAAGTTATGGGGCATTGTTTCTCAGCAGGGACTGAGGGTGACCATCTTATCCACTAGGTTGAGAGAGCCAGTCTGTGAGATGGGCAGAGACGTGAAGGACTGCCAACAGCAGTCTGAGCCCCTGGCTCCAATTATAAATAAAACGTAAAATAGAAAAACAAAAAGAAGAGGAGAAATGAGAGATAGAACTGTAACAATATCATTTTTGCTCCCCATATGCCATTACATGCTGGGTCTTTGAAAACATCCCAAACAATAATTCTCCCTTTATTTTTTTCCTTAAACTGACTGAAACTTTATTTCCTCAGCCAGAAGAATGCTGAATGTACACTGGGAAACAGGTGACCCAGAACAAATGTAGACCCCACGTAAGTATCGTCCAAATTAATTGATTGATTTATACATTGACTGACCGCTAGATTCATTCATCCATTCAAACGTGCACTGATGACCCACCACGTTCCAGGTGCTGGGGAAAATCTTTATTTTATAAAGGTAGGTAAGACACAAGCCCATTAGGAGTTCAGTGTAGAGAGGGAAAGGCAGATATACCAAAAAGGTGTTCGAATATAATGTGATGACAGCTTTATTGCAGTGTGCAGAGTACCTTGAGGATTTGGGGTCTGATGAGAGTGTTTCTGGAGGCCAAGAAGGCTTCTTGGAGAACAGAGCAATCAATTAAACACAAGCTATCCATTGATATGAGAATATTATTACCACTGAACTCCTTTTGAGGGCTTAGGGGAAAATAACAAGTTATGTAGGACAGAGGAATGTCTGGGCCGAGTGGGAGCTGCTTACACACAGATGGGAAGGGGAGAACAAATTCCCTGATTCCTGAGCAGTTTCCACCTGACCCTTGTTCAGGATCATTTTTTTCCCCCAAACCTCAGATCTGTGATGTACGACCCCCACTTTAAGAACCCTGCTGCCTCTGAAATTCTATGCATTTCTGATGTTATTTGAAGCATAAGAACAGAGAAATATTTTTCTATCTGTGAGTGGCCAAGCAACATGGGCACAGGTCATTTTCATAGCAGTAGATTGCATCCATAAACAGTTACTGAAACCTACTGTTTTCTAGGCCCAGTGCTAGGAGATAAAGGGAATACACAAACACATAAGATATGGATTTGCATGACGAGACAGAGAAAAAAAAACCAAATATATGGTAATGACCCTAGCGAAAAGTAGAAATCTCTATGGCTGACATGACCAAACACAACTGTATCCTTCTGGGCATGGCTCAGAGTAGAGTTTCTCAACCTCTACACTACTGACATCTTGGGCCAGATCATTTTTGCTGTGTGGGACTATCTCACACACTGTAGGATCTTGTACGGCATCCATGGCCTCTATGCACTAGATACCAGTAGCATCCTCAGCTATGACAACCAAAAATGCCTCCAGACATTGTCATATGTCCCCTGGGGAGTCTAAGCACTCCTCACTGAGAACCATTGGGCTAAAGGTACTGAAGTTTAGAAATGGAAAGGCCGTAATCTGGAATTCCAGCAGAGACGTGGTCATAAACACTTACATAGAAATTCTCAAACTCTAATTATCAAAGTAGGATGTTGATAAGGCCAGAAGCTTGCAGCAGTTTACTGGGGGTGTGGGGGGAGTAGATGGGAACGAGAAGCCTTATGGTACAACTTCCCAGGGCCTGAACTCTCCCTTTGAGGGTTTAAAAGGAAATTAAGCAATCTAGATAGTAATTCAGAGCTCCCGTATATATATATATACACTTAAGCAAATGCACATATATTACAGCATAAACTCAAATTTAGTTGAAGCCTGAAAGGACATTTCTAAATGCTGTGGGCTATTTCTGACCATCTTCCCATCCCTTCAAACACACACTTACCCTCCTCTGCCATCAAGAGAAGCACGTGAGGACCCAGACATAGATAGCACAGAGAGGACACATCTACTTTTAACAGATTTATAGGAAATTAAACGGCTGTATTTAAAGACTGACTATCAGAGGGGCTTCCCTGGTGGTGCAGTGGTTGAGAGTCTGCCTGCCGACGCAGGGGACGCGGGTTCGTGCCCTGGTCCGGGAGGATCCCACATGCCGCGGAGCGGCTGGGCCCGTGAGCCATGGCCTCTGGTCCTGCGCGTCCGGAGCCTGTGCTCCGCAACGGGAGAGGCCACAGCAGTGAGAGGCCCGCGTACAGCAAAAAAAAAAAATTGACTATCAGAGAAAAATCTGGGAGAAGACAACTACCACTGATTGAGGAGGAGGAGGAGGAAGAGGAGGGCGAGGAAAACAAAGCCTCCCCTGTAATGAATATTACCTCTGTGCCAGTCTCTGTGCTACGCACTTTACAAACAAAACCTTACACCAACCCGATGCGACAGCTACTGGTGTTACTGCCATTTTAAGGAGAGGAAACTAAGGTTTCATACATTGAAGTACGGGCCCTATCGTTGTCATTACAAATCAACCCACACTGGGTAGCTTATAACAACAGAAATGTATTCTCTCACAGTTCTGGAGGCTAGAAGTCTGAAATCAAGTTGTTGGTAGGGCCATGCCCCCTCTGATATATCTAGGGCAGGATTCTTTCTGCTGCTTCCTGGCTTCTGGTGGTTGCCAGCCAACCTTGGCATTGCTTGGCTTGTAGCTGCCACGCTCCAACTTCTTCCTCTCTCTTCACAGGGCCTTCTTCCAAGTGTGTGTGTCTAACTCCAAATCATCCTCTCCTTATAAGGACACCAGTCCCCTTGGAGTCACTGGATATAGGGCATATCACTAATCCAGTATGACCTCATCTTAACTTGATTACACCTGCAAAGACTATTGCCAAATAAGATCTCATTCACAGGTACCACGAGTTAAGACTTCAAGGTATCTTTTGCAGGGAGTCGGGGGGACACAGTTCAATCCACTACAGCAAGTAAAGGGCACAACAGGGACCCCCGCTCAGGACCCATCAGGACTCTCTACCTGTGAGCCTTATTATTTAACAAATATTTATTTATTAAGAAACACTGTGTGCCAGACATTTTTCTACGTGTGTTGTAAGTATTCATTCATTTTATTAATCCTCTTAACAGCCCTGAGATCCAGGTGCTATCATTATCTTCTCTTTACATAGGAGGTACCTGACACCCAGAGAGTTGCAAATCTTAGCTAAGTCCTAGTCTGGCTTGTACCCACTCTTCTATCCTGACTGCTCAATTTGCAAACTAAATTATAAATTACAATTGAAATCCCTGGGACATAAATGAGGGTCACTGCAGGTTATATATATATATATATATATATATATATATATATATATATATATTTGCAAAGTACAATAAAAGAGTGTCTAGAGAAATGGGATACATGAGCTACACCCAACAGAACTTAATTCCTTTTGTTTTTTCAGCTCACATAACCCATAAGGTGACTCTTAGTCCTGACTACCCTAGTACTGTTTTTTTTTTTTTTTTTGCGGTACGCGGGTCTCTCACCACTGTCGCCTCTCCTATTGTGGAGCACAGGCTCCAGACGCGCAGGCTCAGCGGCCATGGCTCACGGGCCCAGCCGCTCCGCGGCATGTGGGATCCTCCCGGACCGGGGCACGAACCCGTGTCCCTTGCATCGGCAGGCAGACTCTCAACCACTGTGCCACCAGGGAAGCCCCCTAGTACTATTTTTAAAAGCAGTATCAGTCTCTTTAAGAGAATTTGGAGAGTAAATTCACTGAGTACTACTAGAGTCAGCCCATGTTTGCCTATTCAAAAATAACACTCTTGACTTATTACTCTGTAGAAATCCCAACTCAACCTCAATCAAGGCAAAAAGACCTATATTAGCAAAAAATGACAAGCTTGTGACTTGAACAAGGCTCCTGATGTTATATCATTTCTGAAAATGATTCATTTCTGATTTTACAATTCTAACTGATTTACAGCATACAAATAGTCTTTATCCCTGAAATAACATTCTTTCTTAAGTGGACATTATGTGGTCAAAAAATGATATTGTTTGATCACATGACTTAGGTAAAATTTGTGAGTGGAATGTATCTTTGATAATGATTAGCACAAGTTTTGCTGTTTAATCATTTGTCATTAGGTTTTCCATTAGCATATCTGTAAAGGTAATTCTCCAATTAGTCAAATCTTTTAAAATTTTTTCATGGTTGTTAAAGAGGTGCAATTTGTGCACTGGGATAATCTAGGTGGAGAAGGCAATAGAGACTTCTTTTTTTTTTTTTTTTTTCTTCTTTTTCTTTTTTGCGGTACGCGGGCCTCTCACTGCTGTGGCCTCTCCCGCTGTGGAGCACAGGCTCCGGACGCGCAGGCTCAGCGGCCATGGCTCACGGGCCCAGCCGCTCCGCGGCATGTGGGATCTTCCCGGACCGGGGCACGAACCCGCGTCCCCTGCATCGGCAGGCGGACTCTCAACCACTGCGCCACCAGGGAAGCCCGAGACTTCTTTTTAATGATACTTTGGCCACCAAGGTAGATTGGATTATCGTTACCAATGCCTCACTTTCTCCCTGTGATAGAATTGTACATGCCCTTTGTCATATGACTTGGTAAAGAGTCCCCTTATTGGAAGTGGAGTATGCATCTCTGTCCTAATGACTTTGAGCTTGGCTATTTCATTTGCTTTAACCAGTGGGCAGAAGTGGCAGGGGTTTAAGCCATGGTCTTAAGATGCATTGCAAGATTCCACCAGCCCTTTTGAGCTTCAGCCCTTTGCCAAAGGAAGTGCATACACCAGATAGACATTAATCTTTCCTGAGTCTCAGAACGAAGACACGTAAAGCCAATCTGAACCTGACACAAAGACTGACATAGAGCCTAGCCAAGCTATTTTCATCAGTCTAGCTGAATCACAACTAACTGCAAACACATGAGCCTGTAAATAAATGTTTACAGTTGTCAGAAACTGGGAGTCAGAGGATTCCTTGTTACACAGCATTACAGCAACAGAAACCGGACTAACACAGCCACCATATAAGATAGATACAGAGGAGATGTGTTCTTTTTTTTTTTTTTTTTGGCAAATTAGCTTTAAAGCCTAGGTAACCTGACAGACTTGGGAAAACCAGAATTTCTGTAAAGAAAATCATATTTTCCTATTGACTCACAATCATTTCAGAGATGTTTTTGCCTGGGGAAAAATGTTGTCTTCGAAATAACAATGAAAGGTATGTTCTCAAGAATGCAGCAGACTCAAGAACTCTGCCTAAGTCCTTGTCCTTGACAGCACAAAAATAACTGTGAGTGTCAAAACATGCCAAAGGGAGAAGGCTCATTGGAAGAATACATAGTCTAGCTTTTTTTGTTTCCTTATTTAGGTTTCAAAGGAAACTTTGGGGAGCAAGTTTTCTCTCTGTAAATTCTATTTAACTTCTTGGTCCCTTTCTTGACATTTTTGGTCACGATGCTTTACTATCTCTTCAACTTGACTTTAAAAAAATTCTTGATACAAAGGTAACACATATTTGAATGATAGACAAGTACCTAAAATAAAAATAAGGTATCTCTCTCCTACCAGATCCCATCGCCCAACTGCCAGTTAATAGCATGATACATAGAATTAAGACTTTTCCAAATCTTCTTTTATTCTGACATACACTGAAGTTTATTTTATATTTAGGAGGAAGAGGTAGGTTCTGTGACAAAGTCCTCATGCTTAAAACACTTCAGTGGCTTCTCTGCCCCCATAAGATAAAGCTCACCATCTTTCATAAAGTTTAAGCCCTGAATGCTCTCCCCTCCCTACCACCTAGACTCATCCCAGAATACTCTCTATTATACTTTGTACTATTTGCTTTTCAGCCATCCTGGACTTAAATGTGTGCAATTCCATGCTCAGTTCCCTCTGCTGGACTATTACCATAGGTCCCTCCATGCCCAAGTTAACTCCTAGTCAAGTTTCAGGTCTCAGATGATCCATCGTTCTTTCCAGAAGCACATCTTTCACTTCCTTAGTCTAGATAAAGCCCCTTGTTATAAGCTTTCAGAGCCTCCTTTACTTCCTTAGTAAAACATCCATTATAATTTTAATCACAGTTTTTTACTTTTTTCTAGCTTTATTGAGGTATAATTGACAAATAAAACTGTAATATATTTGAGTGTACAATATGATGATTTGATATATGTATACACTGTGAAATGATTCCCACAAATTAACATATCCATCATGTCACAATGTTACCTTTTTTTATAAGTTTAAGATCTACTTGTAGCAAATTTCAAGCATATAAAAGTTAGCTATAGCCACCATGTTGTACACTAGATCCTCAGAATTTACTCGTAACTGAAAGATATTAGTTTACTTTAAATTGAAGTGATCCCCATGAGAACAGAAGCTATGCTCCTTATTCCCTTGGAGCTCCTGAGTCTGGCACATAGTAGTCACTCAATAAGTAGTTGTTAGCCCACAGTGAACAGAACCCTCATAGCTCAGAAGACAAATACTTAGGAATTAAAGCTAATGATACATTTAGGCAGGGCTTTGGGAAGGAAAGGGGAACCAATGCAAAAGCAGAGAAACAAAGAATGCAGAACGAGGTAATATAGGGACAATGAGAATGCACCTAAGAATGGTGAGGCAGAGGAAGTGAGAAACTCCTTCAACAGCTATCACGACACTGTGGAGATGACTGAACACCATCAAATCATGTCCTGGATAATGACTACATCAGTCAGGTCTCCTAAATTGCCCATAGTGAAAACCAAGTGCCCATTACCATGTACCTTATGGACCCATGAGTATTCACCCCAAACCTACACGACATGAAGTTTATCTGTCATGTTGGGACCTTAAGCCAAGTAATGGCCCTGTGGAATGAGTCCTCTCTCCCCTTCCTTGATGTCTACTGTCTTTGCTGTAATAAAATATTCTGTGATGACTGCAGAATTAAGCAGAGCTGATGAGTAAAGTCCAACTTACTAGTATGGAACTCGACCTGTCCACAAGCACTTCCTCAGACATTTCACACCATCAGTTCTACAAGTAACTACACTAAACCAGTCGAGATACAAAAAAGACAAAAATATAGGATAAAACTTCAACATAGCATCTCTAGTGTACCAGAAGATTCAGCTTCAATTTACCTGTGAAAATGATTCACTTTGACTGTAATCATGGTTTTGTACTGCTTGAACAGGCTTAATAAATGCTTCCATGATAATATGCCTATATGTCTTGTGGGAAATGCTTTTAAACTCTAAATCAGTGATACATGCTACCATGAGTACACACTCAGCTCTTTGCCTGTTGCTCGGGATTCCATAGGAGAGATATTAGAAGAGAAAGTACGTCTTACGGATAAAAAATATTATGATGCATTTGCCACTAAATTTAAAATGAAAAAAAACCAAAACAGAACAAGACAAAACAAGACAAACCCAAGATAGACACACCATAAAGTAGCATTCACTACTCCCTTTTCTAAGTGTCATTTGAGGACGACTCACTGGGATTTTCTTCAGGGCATGTTTGGAGTCCCCTCATTGGACTAGCTGAATCTGAATCTTTGAATTCAACCAGCTATGTAGGTGAGTTTTTAAGGTCTCTAAGATACAAATTCCACAATACACACAGTAACTGAAACTAGTAGGATGTCAGTGTGAGGTGGAGGTATTTGTTAAAATTGTGTCTCCGGGTAGATAATTTATTTATATCATTCATACTTAGGTCTCACTGGAAGTTCATATTACTTTGAGGAGGCGCCAGATACAAATTAAATTAGAAATAAATGAAGAATTTATACTTTTCTGTAGAGTTACAGCTGTAGAAAATAAACTTATGGTTACCAGGGGGTAAGGGGGGAGGGATAAATCAGAAGATTGGGATTGACACATACACACTATTATATGTAAAACAGATAACTAATAAGGACCTACTATATAGCACAGGGAACTCTACTCAATACTCTGTAATGGCTTATATGGGAAAAGAGTCTAAAAAAGAGTGGATATGGGACTTCCCTGGCGGCGCAGTGGCTGAGAGTCCGCCTGCCAATGCAGGGGACACAGGTTCGATCCTTGGTCCAGGAAGATCCCACATGCTGCGGAGCAACTAAGCCCGTGCGCCACAACTACTGAGCCTGCGTTCTAGAGCCCGCGAGCCACAACTACTGAAGCCTGCGCACCTAGAGCCCACGCTCCACAACAAGAGAAGCCACCACAATGAGGAGTCCATGCACCACAACGAAGAGCAGCCCCTGCTCGCCACAACTAGAGAAAGACTGCGCAGCAACGAAGAACCAACGCAGCCAAAAAAAAAAAAAAAAAAGAGTGGATATATGTATGTGTATAACAGATTCACTTTGCTGTACACCTGAAGCTAACACAACATTGTAAATCAACTATGCTCCAATAAAAATTAAAGAAAAGAATTTATACTTTTCTGGTTCATAAAGATATATTAAGAAAAATATTAATAGTTCATGTGGTGAACTGCCTATTCTGCTCTCACAACATCCTCTCAACACACATAACTTTATTTACTATCATCGGGGTTAAGACTGTGGTTCTCAAATTTAATATGCAGCAGAATCACAGGTGTTTGCTAAAAATGCAGGTGCTCCCATTGCAGAGAACAAAAACAGGCAGACTGGAGCATAGCCTAGGATTTGCTTGTTTTACTCATATTCCAAATGACCCTGAGGCAGGAGATCTGTGTTTGAGAAACACAGACTCTCTAAGAGGGTACTATTCCTACCTCAATACTTTCTCTTCAGAAAACAAAACTCATGGAAATCAAGTTCAGATGGATAAGTGGAAGCACCTTCAGGAAGTATTTGGAAATGTTTTCCCAATGCCATGCTGGTAGCACCTACAGTTTATCCAAAAGTGTAGCCCACCTGCCCATATCAGAGAGACTGCCAGGCTGTGATATAGTGAATACCAGATAAGCTGTGATCTAATTAATCATTTCTTTCACTGCAGGGTAATGTAGCCACAAAAGAAGTTTTTGGTGACTAACAATGAATACTGAAGGAAAAAAAAACAGAATGCCAAAATGTTAGGATTCAGAAAGCAGAGAGCAGGCTGATTCCACATGACTAACAGTGGTTCTTTTGAAGAAAGACAATTCATTTAGCCACTGCAGCTTGGTATAAGTATCTGTGAAGTTTACCAGCTTCCTTTTTTCTAATCCATCCTCCCCAAGCAACCTTCCTCTCTCTAACTGGGTCTTCAAAGTTCACTCACATGCCAGGAGAAAATTCCCTGGTGCAGATGACTAATAGCACCAATGATGCCAATAAGAATTACAAAAGTGACAAGAGCAATATTAATGGCAGCTGCCTTCCTGCCAGGACCATATCCTGCATTATCTCATTTCATGTTCAAAGCTTCTGGGTGAGGGAGGTAATTATTATCCTGATTTCAGAAGTGAAGAACCTGAGGCTCAGAGAGATTAAATAATTTGAAGGAAGGTCACATTGTTACTAGGTGGAGCCAGTGATTCAGGCTATTTTTATCTGAAGGTAGGATATACCTTGTGTAATTCTTAACTTGCTCCCCCCTTCTTTAATAAAGTGCCAGTCGTTGACTCAATCTGTGAACTTCTAAAGGGCCAGTTCTGGAAGTGGGAAGCTTTCACTGAGGCCATAAAATCAGGGTGCTGGCTAGAGCTTTCAGTGGGCAGCTATACTTGACATATGAACTGAAACGTGTTGCCAACCCCAGAGCTGATATTTAAACTGGGAATACAGAGCCAGGAGTTTATGAAACAGAGACAATAGAAACAAGGGCAGGGTTGAATGTCATTAAAGATAAATATGAAGCAATATTTAAAATAAAAGTTGCTTTCTGGGGCTACATTCCTAATATCAGAAAACTGGCATTGTGGGTATGCTGAATTTAAAGAATCAAGGATGAGACAGGCAGTGCTAGAATATCATTCATTCTTTCTTTCATTGAGCTAACATTTACTGAGCACCTACCATGTGACTAGCCATTGTAGAGATAATGATGAACAGGCTATAGACCACAACTTCTTAAAACTTCCATTCTATGATTTTGCATTCCAAGATTTTAGATCAATCTACAAAGGATTTCATTTGGTATAAATCAGCCCCTGAATACACAATCACCAGTGGTTATCGAACATGAGAGTTTGTCTAAAACTGATGACTACAGCTGGGACCTAGAAAGAATTGAGCATGGTCATTAACCCCCACCCCTCAATCTCATGGCATACGCCTGGTCTCAACCATTAATGAAACAGAAACGACAGGCCATAAAGAATGTATGTCACTCACTGCAGAAATACAAAGGATCATGAGAGAATACTACAAGCAACTATATGCCCATAAAGTGGACAACCTGGAAGAAATGGACAAATTCTTAGAAAAGCACAACCTTCTGAGACTGAACCAGGAAGAAATAGAAAGTATAAACAGACCAATCGCGAGCAGTGAAATTGAAACTGTGATTAAAAATATTCCAACAAAAGCCCAGGACCAGATGGCTTCACAGGCAAATTCTAACAAACGTTTAGAGAAGAGTTAACACCTACCCTTCTCAAACTCTTCCAAAATATAGCAGAGGGAGGAACACTCCCAAACTCATTCTACGAGGCCATCAACACCCTGATACCAAAACCAGACAAAGACGTCACAAAAAAAGAAAACCATGATGAACATAGATGCAAAAATCCTCAACAAAATACTAGCAAAGAGAAACCAGCAGCATATTAAAAGGAACATACACCATGATCAAACAGGGTTTATTGCAGGAATGCAAGGATTCTTCAATATATGCAAATCAATCAATGTGATACACCATATTAACAAATTGAGGGATACAAACCATATGATCATCTCAATAGATGCAGAAAAATCTTTTGACAAAATTCAACACCCATTTATGATAAAAACTCTCCAGAAAGTAGGCATAGAGGGACCCCACCTCAACATAATAAAGGCCATATATGACAAACCCACAGCCAACATTGTTCTCAATGGTGAAAATTTGAAACCATTTCCACTAAGATCAGGAATAAGACAAGGTTGCCCACTCTCACCACTATTATTCAACACTGTTTTGGAAGTTTTAGCCACAGCAATCAGAGAGGAAAAAGAAATAAAAGGAATCCCAGTCATAAAAGAAGAAGTAAAACTGTCACTGTTTGCAGATGACATGATACTATACATAGAGACTCCTAAAGATGCTACCAGAAAACTACTAGAGCTAATGAATGAAACTGGTAAAGTAGCAGGATACAAAATTAATGCACAGAAGTCTCTTGCAATCCTATACCCTAATGATGAAACATCTGAAAGAGAAATTAAGGAAACACTCCCATTTACCATTGCAACAAAAAGAATAAAATACCTAGGAATAAACCTACCTAAGGAGACAAAAGACCTGTATGCAGAAAACTGTAAGACACTGATGAAAGAAATTAAAGATGATACAAACAGATGGAGAGATATACCATGTTCTTGGATTGAAAGAATCAGCATTGTGAAAATGACTATACTACCCAAAGCAATCTACAGATTCAGCGCAATCCCTATCAAACTACCAATGGCAATTTTCACAGAAGTAGAACAAAAAATTTCACAATTTGTATGGAAACACAAAAGACCCCAAATAGCCAAAGCAATCTTGAGAAACAAAAAAGGAGCTGGAGGAATCAGGCTCCCTGACTTCAGACCATACTACAAAGCTACAATAATCAAGACAGTATGGTAAGTGGCACAAAAACAGAAATATAGATCAATGGAACAGGATAGAGAGCCCAGAGATAAACTCATGCACATATGGTTGCCTTATCTTTGATAAAGGAGGCAAGAATATACAATGGAGAAAGGGCAGCCTCTTCAATAAGTGGTGCTGGGAAAACTGGAAAGCTACATGTAAAAGAATGAAATTAGAACACTCCCTAACACCATACACAAAAATAAACTCAAAATGGATTAAAGACCTAAATTTAAGGCCAGACACTATAAAACTCTTAGAGGAAAACATAGGCAGAACACTCTTTGACATAAATCATAGCAAGATCCTTTTTGACCCGCCTCCTAGAGTAATGGAAATAAAAACAAAAATAAACAAATGGGACCTAATGAAACTTAAACCTTTTGCACAGCAAAGGAAACCATAAACAAGACAAAGAGACAATCCTCAGAATGGGAGAAAATATTTACAAACGAAGCAACTGACAAAGGATTAATCTCCAACATTTACAAGCAGCTCATGCAGCTCAATATCAAAAAACCAATATCAAAAAACCAAACAACCCAATCCAAAAATGGGCAGAAGAGCTAAACAGACATTTCTCCAAAGAAGATATACAGATTGCCAACAAACACTTGAAAGGATGCTCAACATCACTAATCGTTAGAGAAATGCAAATCAAAACTACAATGAGGTATTACCTCATACCGGTCAGAATGGCCATCATCAAAAAATCTACAAACAATAAATGCTGGAGAGGGTGTGCAGAAAAGGAAACTGCCTTGTACTGTTGGTAGGAATGTAAACTGATACAGCCACTATGGAGAACAGTATGGAGATTCCTTAAAAAACTATAAATAGAACTACTATCTGACCCAGCAATCCCACTACTGGGCATATACCCTGAGAAAAACATAATTCAAAAAGAGTCATGTACCACAATGTTCATTGCAGCACTATTTACAATAGCCAGGACACGGAAGCAACCTAAGTGTCCATCGACAGATGAATGGATAAAGAAGATGTGGCACATAGATACGATGGAATATTACTCAGCCATATAAAGAAATGAAATTGAGTTATGTCTAGTGAGGTGGATGGACCTAGAGTCTGTCATACAGAGTGAAGTAAGTCAGAAGGAGAAAAACAAATACCATATGCTAACACATATATATATGGAATCTAAAAAAAAAAAGGTTCTGACGAACCTAGGGGCAGGCACGAATAAAGACACAGACATACAGAATGGACTTGAGGACACAGGGAGGGGGAAGGGTAAGCTGAGATGAAGTGAGAGAGTGGCATGGACATATATACACTACCAAAGGTAAAACAGATAGCTAGTGGGAAGCAGCCACATAGCACAGGGAGATCAGCTCAGTACTTCGTGATCACCTACAGGGGTGGGATAGGAAGGGTAGGAGGGTGATGCAAGAGGGAGGATATACGGGGATATATATATATACATATAGCTGATTCACTTTGTTAAACAGCAGAAACTAACACACCATTGTAAGCAACTATAATAAAGATGTTAAAAAAAATAATGTACATCACTAAAATTACCTTGAATAAAAATTAACCAGAAGAAGCAGCACATAAGATAATGTCAAATATCAAAAACTCATCTTTCCCCACTCTATCTATGGTTTTGTCCTCAATGCAAAAGAGCGTGGAATCCCATTCAGAGTTAAGGAAACCTACCTTCTTTTCTCTCTATGCCACTTAATGCTTAATGGAAACACAAAAACTGCTTTGCAAGAGTCAGAGTTTCCTTTACAAACACTAACCAATATAAGAGATACCAGTTTCAAATGGCTATATGGAAAAATATTTAGAAAGACTGCTTAAAATTTTTTAAAACATGCAGAATAGGAGTTAAGGGAAAATAGTCTATTTCAACATTCTTTTTGTAAGCCAAATGACTATTTAAAATAATTAACCTAGTAAGTGATATGAGGAACTGACATTGTAAACTTGCTCTCACCCATGTCCAAGAAAGTTAGGAAAAACTAAATTGCATTCTGCCTAAGTCAGGATTTCCTATACAGGATGCGAAAAGTACTGAGAAATCTGACTGCATTAAAGTTGAAAAATTCCATTTATTTTAAAAGCAAGCAAGCAAATACCCTTAAGACAATGAAAAGATAATCCACAGAACAGAATATGCAACACAGATAAGTAAGGTCTTATACCCAGAATATAAAACAATTTCTACAAATCAATAAGACAAAGCTAGACAACCCAGTAGAAAATGGGCAAGAAATTTAAACAATCTCACAGAACATTCCAATGGCCAATAACTCCATCAATGAGTGCTCAGCTTCATCAGTAGTTAATAAAATGCAGATTAAAGCCAAAATACCACTGCAATACTCACTAAAATAGAAAAAAATAAAAAGACTGACAGAACCAAGTGCTGACAAGGATGTAAAGCCAAAAGAATTATCCTATACTGCTTCTAGCATAAATGTAAACTTGCAGAGAATGTTGGAAAAATGCTTGCCATTTCCTACTAGAGATAAACAAATGCTTATTGTATATAATGACCTCAAATCCCACTCCTAAGTATGTACCCAATAAAAATACATGATTCCAACACACATGCAATGAAGCTCACGGCACTGTTATTTATAATAGCCCGAGACTGAAATTCAATATTACAGAGGATATCTAGAAACTGTCATGTAATCATACCATCCAATGATAAACTATATCACTCAAGATAATCAATTTCACAAACATTTTGCTGAACAAATAGAGCCACAATATGTTAGCCTATCGTATAAAGTTCAAAAATAGACAAAACCAATCTGTAGGGTTAAAAGTTATGATAATACCTTTGGCTGGGGGTGATTAAGAGGGGCACGAGAAAGGCTTCTGAGTCACTGATCATGTTTTATTTCTAGATCTATGTGTTTTCTTTGTGATAGTTCGTTAAGCTATACATTTATGATTGCTACCCTTCTCTGTGTGTTATACTTCCATAAATGAAAGATTTAAAGATACCTTGAAAGGCTGCTTATATGGAGAAAATGATATCAAATTATGTGGCGAGAAGACAAAATGGTAATGCTCATGTTTTATGCTGTATCCACACCAAATAATGATAGGCAAAATCAAATTAGCGCAGGGCTGAGGGTTTTATTATTGTAAACATACTCCAAATTTCTATGAAAGTTTGGCCTGAAACAAAGAGTGAAGACTTAAAAATAGGGTGAAGAGTTAGGAAACTGGCCTGAATCACCGCCTTCACAAGTTTTACGTATTTTCAGAGATCTGCTAATTACCCACAGAGGAAAGGAGGACAGCTGATTTTTAGGAGCATACTTTGTGGGCTAGGCCTACTGGTATGTTTTGAAGGGGCCAACTCCTAGCAAGGGGGGAAATTAACATGTCATTTCCAAAAGCTTGAGCTTCCTTGGAAGCCCAAAGGAATTCAGTACATCCTGAGCACTTAGTAAAGAGACTGGCACACACTAATATTTGATGAATGAATGAATGAATTAGAGACAAGGAGAAAGGTAGAGAGGGAAGCAGGAGAAAAGGAAGGGAAAATCAGAGGGGGAGGGAGGAAAAAAAGAAGACAGGAAATAGCCCAGGCAGGTTAGGTACTTGGATGAAGGAGGAACGTGAAGAGGAGGTAAAGACACCTATAGTAGAATCAACAATGATTTCCAGCTCCAGGTGGGGACGAAACACCTGACCCGCAGTCTAATGTGTAAAACACAGAAGCTGAGTTGCTTTGGTTATAATGAGTAAGGAGACAGCAGAGCCCTACTTCCTTAGTAACTGACGCCACCAAAGACTGCTTTTTAAATATGGAAATATCAATGTACTGACAATTCAAAAGCATATTTTCCTTCAGCATGAGAAACCTTAAAATGCATGTGTTAGAGGCCACTAAAAGCCACAATGAACGTGTTCACTTACTAACACCTGTTTATTGAACACTACTCTGTGCCTGTCTCTGTGCAAGTGATGAGGGGAACAACAGTGAAAGAAAACACCTAATCTCCAGTCTCACATCTAAGTAAAACGGGCTTTTACTCAAGGACCTATTATTATTATAATGAGAAGGGGCTGCATTATGCTTTAGAGCACAAAATCACACTTGAATGAGTTTTCACGCTCTCTTTTCAACAAAGACATTTCAACTTGCTTCTCTGGCTTCAGGCAGTTCTGAGCACTTCCCCGGAAGAGTTAGGAAAGCATACCATGAATTGCTTAAAAATCCTCCAATAGTTTCTAATTGCCTTTAGGACAAAATTCAAAATCTACAGGATTTATAATACATTTCTCACTATTGGGTAATAATTATTACAGAAGACCTTCAAGTTAATAGTATAGTCCTCCAAGGGGGTGGTACATGACAAAGGCACTAAATATTTATGAACTGCATGATGAGAAAGTTGTTTGGTTTTTAGCTTTCTTTCCAAGGGGGGAGTCTCATGTTGCTGCTGGGGTAACTCTACCTCCTGCCTAACGCTTGCTCCCTTTTTAACAAAGAGCAGGCTCCATGCTCAGCAGCTTCCAATGGCAACGATGCTCAGCTGCAATTTAACAACTTCATTTTGCTTCAATTTAGTTCATTCTAAAAGTGACCTTCTGTTTATAGGAGATGATGCTGGTGTCGTATATACATAGTGATGTGACGCTTTCTTTTAAAATAAATTTGTTTAAGAAAAGAAGTAAACAGATGTACAGCAATGTATTAAGGAAATAAAAGCACAAGTGGTACTCAGGTGGACAAAACCATGAAAATGGTATGAAAGTACCCAACACTGGTGCACAGAGGTTTATAACATCCTGTAGTTTTCACCGCTTCCCAGCCCCTCTCAAGCCACAAACTTCTCTTACTCCCTTTTCTAACCATTAAGGCTTTCCCTCTTTCAAATCTACCCTGTTTTATTGACTCTGGCCCACAAGTATGATTTTCTCTATTTGGAAAACTCCCTTCATTTTCTCTTCCTCTCCTTTCCTTCCCTTGACTGACTCGTACTCATTCTTCAAGGGCCCTTTGAATGTCACATCTTTGGGGCTGCTTTTCCTGCTGTCCTGACAAAGATTAGTCATGTGCATGTTTACTGCACATTCAGATGTTTACCTTCCCTAAGAGCCTAGGAGTTTCATGAGAACAGGGACTTTGAGATGACTCTCTGGGGAGAGTTCCAGTCACATAGCAGAGTTAAATATTTATCAATTCGAATTGAATTGGGAGAAACAGCATCCCAAGCAGGAAACAGAATTTATACCAATGGTTGTTCAAATAAGATACACAACCATCTCCTGAGTGTCTGTGTAGAATACCCTTTTCCTGGCTTCTGCTCCCGTGAATCTGCTTCATTACACTGGGTTCAGGAACCAACGTATTTTAGAAGTGAAATGGTGGTCCACAGGCCGCTGAGAGAAATGTTAAGTCTATACATGTCACAGTCAACCTCCTTTGGGCTTGATGTCTTTCTTTTCCTGGAGCAATTCCACATGAATGAGTAGTTAATCTTTGCTCATTTAATCAAACAATATTTATTGAGCGCCCACTTTGTTAGCAGATGGGAGCTTCTATGTTCCCAGTATACACTGGAGCTAATCAATAGACCTGATTTAGGGATAGAAGAAAAGATATCCCTCAAAATACCTCTGTAGCATTTTGGATTATTTTCTTAAAGGATAATTTTTATACTTACAAAGAATAAAATCTACTCTCATTCTGTTTTTCTTATACGGACACATATATGCACACACACAGAGCTTAGCATCTTTAATGTGGAAAAAATATGCTGGTATACCTTCTAGCCATGGTGTTTCCAAAATATGAACTATAATAATTTTCTAAGCCTCCAGCCCTGCGAGGCACATCTAATCTGGTAATTGCTTTCGTGTAGGATTTAGGATGAGATGGCTGTGACGTATCTTGTGAAGATGATCTATTTCACCACCATAGCCATCCTCTGTCAATCATCTGAGTTATAAATGTTAGTGTCAACTCAGTCATTTGATTCCTTACAGAAATGCATAGAAAAGTTCAGGGAGACTAGTACATAATGCACTTTTTGCCATCCTTTTCCTGAGACATATGAATGCACAAAGTCATATTGACATCCTAGAGAAAAGCAGCTTAATGTTAGTGTTTAGATAGGATGTTTGCGTGTATGTTCAGGTTACGGATTAGGAACAATTACACTAAACTGTGAAGGGCAGTGTCTTTTTGAATATATTACCTTTGCATTACAGAAGGCCGCGGTCAGCTCATTATCCCTCATGGTGGTTATCTGTGAAGTACATGGCACTACACCCCACATTTCTGCATCCGTTTTCCCTAACGTGTTAACTACGGTTACAACTGCTCTCTATGCATAGATTCCCATTCTCAGAGTGAAAGGAAACCATAGAACTGACTCTGATCTAAACAGAATGTGCTTAGCAGCAAATATGCTATCTTAATCCCTTAATTACCAAAGGGCGTTTGAAATAACCACACAGGAAATGAAGAAATGGACAGTTGCTAAATTCAAAAGTGATGCATGACCAAAAAGCTATGTTTCAAGTGCACTGCACACGCTCTGGAATGAGCAAGCAACCTTGTCTCTCAAGGTTGAGGGCAGCAAATACATAGTAATGAAAAGATAAACAGGATCCAATAGCGTCTTCCAAATCCTAACAGTTCAAATCAGCAAGTCTTCATTATACCAAAAATACTGTTCATTCTCCAAATGGGGACTTGACTGAGCTATTAATATGCACCTCACTTTACACCTCACTTGAGACAATACATCTGAAACATAATAAGTTGCTGGAGTGTTCTAATGCATGGTAATGCATGCCTTCTAGTTCATTATTTCCTGATGCTATGACATTGCTGTCCAATCCTGGGGTATAATGAGGAGCTCGAGATCTTATATTATCACTTAATGAAGTCCAATTAAGACTAGTTAACCTTTGATTTACCCCGCATACTTAACGGACAATGAGTGAGTGGTCACGGGAAAACTTTAAAAGGTGAACTTGAGCACGATTAGTCAACGGATGTTTTGAAGAGTGAAAGGCCTCTCAAACCACCATTTTTACCTGAAGCAAGGGCGGGGGGATGCTATTGATTGATGATAGAACTACATACACACCCCTCAGGTGAAAGGTGTTGAATACTGCAAGGATATTATGGTGGAATAATTATTTGGGAGGGTTTGTAGAACCAACTGATAATACAGAAGCGTGATTTTGATGATTTATGACATTTTATCTATGAACTGCCTGAACTTACATACAAATCATATTTCTTTTTAATTAAATTCAACCCATATTTATCACCACCACATACATGCATAAAATACAAACAACATTCATAAAGCATGACGTCATTACTAAACAAGAAACTAAACCGGTCAAAATTACTAATAAATGTATAGAATGCATAAAGCAATATGCTTTTCCTAAGGTTTACAGGAATGCAAGGTTTATACAAAGAAACACTTTGAAGGCTACAAGACATTACATTAAGGGGCACATTAAAATCTGTGTATATGAATATCATTGCACTTTAAAAGGATGTGCAGGTTAATCTGAAAAATTCAATATTCTATAAGAGCAGAGAAATTAAGTAATAGCAGAGATACAAGCTGAAGCAACAACCCGGCACTAATAATTTCTCCCAATTTTGATATTCAAACAGGTTTAGCTGTCAAAGTAGATTTGAATAAAATACGGCCGCATTGTACATAGCCTTAACTCAAATATCACAACCTCAGAAGCTGCAGACATCATGCATAGCACTCTATATCGGATTCATTTTTATCTCCAAACGGAGCACAATAACTGGTACAATACAGGGGCTTTTGCAAAGCTTGCTAAACACAAAAATGAACAGTACACTATTTCCCAGCTGAGAAAGTGATACTGACTAATCCACTCAGGGTCACACAGCTCATCAGTAAAGAACCACATCCAGATCTTTGCAGACTGTGTTCTAGCCCTGCTCTGCTTCTTTCTTAACTTAGATTTCACCCTGTTTTACTGATTGAAGGAGGTGCAAACTTCACTCTTCTCCCAGTGCCTACCAAGAGGAGCCTATCCCAAATGTCTGCATCCTTTCAAGTAGTCTCCTATAGAACTCTGGTATTCTGGAAACTTGTCATGGTCAATACTTTCCATCCTTTTTGTGTCTGAGACATAGTTTTGGTCATCAGGATATTTGAAAGCACATCTAAAGGGACTTAACAAACTCAAGCAATACTGAAAAAGTAATACTATAAGCAACATTTTAGCATAACAGTCTCTTGCAACAGTTAACTCCTCATTGGTTAACCTTTATTCATTTCATAGTTACTGAGTATCTCCAACATCAGCCATTACACTGAAACTACAGTCATGGGAATAGAGAAGTTTACTACCGTGATTTATATAACCCCAAGGCAAGGTTTTTGTATGCGCTAGTCAATGCACTGTCTTCCTCTGAAGTAATACAGTACATAATTTATCTACTGCTGCATAACAAATTACTCTGAAATTGAGCAGCTTAAAACAACAGAAACTTTCTGCTGCTCAGCAATCTGGGTCTTCTGCTTCAGTGTCGCTTTCACAAGGCCACACTCAAGGTGTCAGCAGGGCTGTGGTTTCATCTCAAGGCTCAACCAGGGAAGGATCTGCTTTTCCACTCATTCATGCTCTTGTTGGGAGGATTCCATTCCTTGTGGGTTGTTGGACTGAGGGCCTGAGTTCCAGACTGGCTCTCGGCCAGAGGTCACCCTCGGTCCCTACTTAGTGTGTTTCGTCAACATGGCAGTTTACTTCATGAAAGCAAGCAAGCTGAGGAGGCAGGACTGCGAGAGCCAGCAAGATGTAAGTCACAGCCTTTCATAAAGTAATCTCAGAAGACAGATCCCATCACTTTTGCTGATTCTGTTTTTTTTTTTAAGAAGACGATCACTAGGTCCAGCCCACACACAAGGGGAAGAGATTACACAAGGACATGACCACTATGAGTAGGGGATTGTTGGGGGACGGGGGTCATTCAGAAGCTGCCTACCACATAGGTGATGTTACTGTTCTGGTGATCGGACACTTAAAAGGCTACAGGGGGCTTCCCTGGCGGCGCAGTGGTTGAGAGTCCGCCTGCCGATGCAGGGGACATGGGTTCGTGCCCCAGTCCGGGAAGATCCCACATGCCGCGGAGCGGCTGGGCCCGTGAGCCATGGCCACTGAGCCTGTGCGTCCGGAGCCTGTGCTCCGCGACGGGAGAGGCCACAACAGTGAGAGGCCTGCGTACCACAAAAAAAAGAAAAAAAAAGCTACGGGGCCAGGCAAGTATCGTAAATAATTAAAGCATGTCAGATGCTAAGAGAAATAAGGAGTGACAGGGACTATGGCAAACTAGAGGGTACGTTCCTCCTATAAAAGGGGCCAACACTACAAAGCTTCTGCTGATGCTGGCCAAGCAGGAATGAGGGCTCATTTTTGCCAACTGACTGATTTTTCTACGGAGACTGTAAATCATAGTTCCTGTCTCCAATCATCTGAATTTCAAACGGGACAATATGCGCTGGCCAAACAAAACTTACCTACATGTTCTTGTTCAGCATCCTTTATCTTTTATTTGCTACAAGCTCCTCTGCCATTTCTGCTTACCATTTGCCCAGCTCAATATGAGACTCACAGTTACGATTAAAATATTATCTTTCCTCAACTATAGGTAGGAACAAGTCTTACGCAAGTGTCAAAATTTGATGTACACTAGTTGACTTGTTTATACTGCTTGATAATGGTTGATGATATAGTTGCTTCAAATAAACACACAAATGAATGGGTGAGGTAGATGAAGAACACACAGGAGGCTGTTCTCCCAAATTTCAAGAGCATATATCCAAGCAAAGTTGCTTTATTGGACTTCAAACCCAATTCAAGAGAAGCTATTTTCTATTCCATGGAAGTGTAACATCCACCTCATTTATCTCATAACTAACAAATGGAAAATTCTCGTATTGCAGGGGTACATCAAGAAGAGACAGACTAGCCGATGTTCCTTTGGAAACTATGAAAAGAAAGCATTTTCAGTGTTCTCCAGCAGTAGAGTGGCAAATAAGAAATCCTTGCATAAAGTGTTAGATAAGTGCTTGTTATTATATTATTGCTTAATAATTCAGCAACACACACAGAGTACAAAAAAAGAAAACCTTCAGTATGGTTTTTACAACTTGTTTGTCTAAAAATACAAGCCAAAGTAAAATGAGCAAAAGGGAAAGATGAGCAAAATAAACGACAAAAAAAAACCCACGGTGCAAACCAAAAAATCCTAATAAGACTCCCACTCTCATCCTGTGATACGTATGCACTCCAATTAATTTCTGAAGGTCATTTAGTAGTACAGTGTTGTAACATGCCTAAAAATATTTTCAACCTAGAGAGAAGAAAAGCAGAGAAATATGCTGATCTGGTACATAACCTTGAATTTAAAATTTAAAAAATACCCAAAGTGGTGTTTTTGTGCAGGGAAGGTGGGGAGATGTAAAATACTTTTCCCGGAAGTAAGTTATGACCTAATGAAATTATGGATGATGAGATGAATCTCAAAACAACAGTTAAATGCAATCCTGAGTGGTTCCGCTATAAAAAGCTACTCTTACTTAGCAAATAAGTGCATTCTGAGCACCATGTCCTCCACTCCGTGATATGTGCATAATGATAACATCTAACATCTCAGAGTTCATCAGCTACAAAATAGCCCCAAACATGGAAGTCTGAGGATTTCTCCTTTGATCAGTAAGGAGGAAACTCAGGGAGACACGTTTGATTTTCTTCAAGCCGTTCTCCATAGGGCAGCAGCTTGAAGCATCTTCTTATACTGTCAACCTTATCACATCACCTCTTCTAGGACTTCTTGCTACATTCTCTCTCTCTTGTAGCTTATTTCATATGTAATAGTTTATACCTCTTAATTCCCTACCTCTATATTGCCCCTCCTCCCTTCCCTCTCCCCACTGGTAACCACTAGTTTGCTCTCTGTATCTGTGTGTCTCTATATCTGTGTGTCTATTTCTTTTTTGTTATATTCATTAGTTTGTTGCAATTTTTAGATTCCACATATAAGTGATATCAGACAGTATTTGTCTTTCTCTGTCTGACTTATTTCACTTAGCATAATACCCTCTAAGTCCATCCATGTTATTGCAAATGGCAAAATGTCATTCTTTTTTATGCATGAGTAGTATTTCATTGTGTATATGTATATATTGATATATATATATATAAAATACATACACACACACACATAAATATCACATCTTCTTTATCCACTCATCTGTTGATGGACATTTAGGTTGTTTCCATGTCTTGGCAATTGTAAACAGTCCTGCTCTGAATATTGGGTTACGTGTATTTTTTTTGAATTAGTATTTCTAAACCTCTTACATGGATAACAAAGCCCTGGGCTATCCTGCCCTAGTTCCCCTCGCCAAGCTGATCTCATCATTCTGGCTCACCTTCCCTGTTATAGGCTGACTGGTCTTCTTTCAGATCCTTGGGCATATCAAGCTCTTTCCGCCTCAAAGCATACACACGTGCTGATCTTTGACCAGGAATGCTTTTCCCTGAGCTGTTCTTCCAAACACCCTTTGTCTCTCAGTTATTAGCTTTATAGGTTCTGCCTCCTGGAAGCCTTCTCTGAATCCTGAATTATCATGCCCCTCTCCCCTTGGTAATCTCCATCTTAACCCCTTGCTTGCTTGCCTCCTAATAACTATCATAATTCATGATTATTTGTCTGATTACTCCTTTCCACCAGATTATTGGCTAGATGAGAAAGGGACTCTGCCTACCCTATTCACCATTGTACCAGCGTCAAATCAGAGTGTCTGGCACAATGGAAACAACTGATAAGTATGCAGTGTATGATTGAGTGGATGAACAAATGACATATTGAAAAATCATTTTAATAGATAGCTAATGGGAACCTGCTGTATAGCACAGGGAGCTCAACTCCATGCTCTGTGATGACCTAGATGGGGGGGACGGGGGTGGTGTGGGAGGGAGGTCCAACAGGGAGGGGAGATACGTATGCATATGGCTCGTTCACCTTCTTGTACAGCAGGAACTAACACAACATTGTAAAGCAGTTATACTCCAAAGAAAAAAAGTCATTTTGTTTCGGCTGCTGCAAAGCAACATAATAATAGCTATCATGTACAAGGCACTCTGCTTAGCAGTGTTATCTTTTTTAACTTTTATAACAATCCTCTGAAGTAGCTACTATTATCACCATCACATCATAGAAACAAAAACAGAAACAGAAGTTTAAAGGCTTTAAGTTATTTGTCCAAAACCCAGACAGATAATACAGGGATCAGGAACAGTGTCTGAACCCAGTTCTGTCTTAAGAGTTCCAGTTTGTAACTAGTACACACACAGTTAATGTTAAATCTCTTGTTGAAACTCAGGAGGTCCTAATTATTCAGATTGGGACTATATTTTAGATAACTGCCTAAAACCACATTTAAACTTGTACCCAAGATGATGATGTATCTAATCACAAATTGACTATAATAGGAGTTCACTCCTATTATATTCTTTTTTTTTTTAACATCTTTATTGGGGTATAATTGCTTTACAATGGTGTGTTAGTTTCTGCTTTATAACAAAGTGAATCAGTCATACATAAACATATGTTCCCATACGTCTTCCCTCTTGCATCTCCCTCCCTCCCACCCTCCCTATCCCACCCCTCCAGGCTGTCACAAAGCACCGAGCCAATATCCCTGTGCCATGCGGCTGCTTCCCACTAGCTATCTACCTTACTACGTTTGTTAGTGTGTATATGTCCATGACTCTCTTTCGCCCTGTCACAGCTCACCCTTCCCCCTCCCCATAACCTCAAGTCCGTTCTCTAGGCCTATTATATTCTTGATAACTACAGCTAGAAGCCTCAGGATGGCAAGTTTCCCTCTTCAAAAGAGCAAAGTGATAGTAAAGGAGCATAGAACCCCAGGACTTTTTTTATTTAGTGAGGTTCTCCCTTTAGCCACTAGCTCTGCAGCTACATCTACAGGAAGTCAAATGTGTACAGCAGTTTTCTAAAATGTGCATAGGAAAGTTGAGATCCACTAAAGCTGCTAAGCATTAATGTTGACGTACCAATTAAATATCCCAGAACAGTCCATAGGAGCATGCCTTGGTGTCTCCTTCGCAGAAAAATAGAGGCAACTAAGGAATTCACTGAGTTCCACTGCAGTGAAACATGTTACCATTTGTGCCTAATTAGAATTACTCCTTTTCCCTTTTAATTGCATTCCTATGTATACTCATCCCTGTTTATGTACTATAAATAGTGATACCCTCTGAGTTACTGTAATATTTACAGTTTGAGTAAGGTCTATGAAGATACCTGTGAAAATACCAGGTCACGATGATCACCAGTCCATAAAACATCTTAATTCAAATGTCACCAAGAATCTGATGAGAAGTATAGTGAATCATAAACAACCAAATCAATTCTCTGCCATATTCCTCCTAGATCTGGCAAACAATCTACTCCCAGGTGGAGCTTTTGTGCTCAGTTCCATTCCAGAGTACAACTTTACAGCAGAGTTATAAGCCCCTAAATTGCTGATACAACCTTAATTATTGCTATGCTGGTGACATTGTTCTAATGAACTCTTTGCTATTTTACGTGGTCTGGGTATCCCAGAAGAAGCATTGTCTAAATGTATAAACACACTGGTCAGGGTTTAGTGGGATATTTTTGGAATAGAGTAGTGGTAGGTGTGGGTGTGCAGCTTTTAGTGAAAATATGAATTATGTAAATTTTAATGAGTGACAACAAATGGTGACGGTGTTTGCCATTATAGAAAACACCTGCAATAATATAACTCCTTCCAATTTAGAAAATTTACCAAGATGAAAATGGAGATTAAATGATCTGTAAATTTTATTTATATTTACATTATTTTCTATATTGCCTTCAACAGCAATAATTTGGCTTTCAAACTGTAATACCAGCCACCTTTTTTCAGTTCCATGCAAACCAGTGCTTCTGAAAATGTAGTGAGTGTGCTTGCCAAGCACAATCCGGTTAAAATTCACATTTAGATTCTGCGTGTCTGTAATGGGGCCTAGAACTGCGCATTCCTCCCAAGCTGCTGATCCTTATTACCGTTTACTTGGAATGAAGTTTTTACAAGATATTTTAGTCCCTGTGTTACGATTTTTGTAACATTCAAAAATCACTTTGGAGGACCTTCAAGATGGTGGAGGAGTAAGACATGGAGATCACCTTCTTCCCCACAAATACATCTACACATGGAACAACTCCTACAGAACACCTACTGAACACTGGCAGAAGACCACAGACCTCCCAAAAGGCAAGAAACTCTGCAAGTTTCTGGGTAGGGCAGGAGAAAAAAGAAAAAACAGAGACAAAAGAATAGACATGGGACCTGCACCAGTGGGAGGGAGCGGTGAAGGAGGAAAAGTTTCCACACTCAAGGAAGCCCCTTTACTGGAGGAGACGAGGGGTGGCAGTGGGGAAGCTTCGGACCCGCGGAGGAGAGCGCAGCAACAGGGGTGCGGAGGGCAAAGCGGAGAGATTCCAGCACAGAGAATCGGTGCTGACCGGCACTCACCAAGCCCGAGAGGCTGGACTGCTCACCCGCCGGGGCCGGCGGGGGCTGGGAGCTGGGACTCGGGCTTCGGATGTCGGATCCCAGGGAGAGGACTGGGGTTGGCTGCATGAACACAGCCTGAAGGGGGCTAGTGCGCCACAGGTAGGTGGGAGGGAGTCCGGGAAAAGGTCTGGAGCTGCCGAAGAGGCAAGACACCATTGTTTCGGGGTACGTGAGGAGAGGGGATTCAGATCACAACCTAAACGAGCTCCAGAGATGGGCGTGAGCCGCAGCTATCAGCGCGGACCGCAGAGATGGGCATGAAACGCTAAAGCTGCTGCAGCCGCCACCGAGAAGCCTGTGTGCAAGCACAGGTCACTATCCACACCTCCCCTTCCAGGGAGCCTGTGCAGCCCGCCACTGCCAGGGTCCCGTGATCCAGGGACAACTTACGCGGGAGAACGCACGGCGTGCCCCAAGCTGGTGCAACGTCACTCTGGCCTCTGCTGCAGCAAGCTCGCCCCGCATTCCGACCCCTCCCTGCCCCCGGCCTGAGTGAGCCAGAGCCCCCTAATCAGCTGCTCTTTAAGCCCCTACTGTCTGGGCAAAGAACAGACGCCAGAGGACAACCTACATGCAGAGGCGGGGCCAAATCCAAAGCTGACCCCCAGGAGCTGTGCGAACAAAGAAGGGAAAGGGAAATCTCTCCCAGCAGCCTCAGAAGCAGCGGATTAAATCTCCACAATCAAGTGGGTTTTTATCACTGGTGGATTTGTTTATTGGTGAGGCTGCTCTCTTTGGTTTTTATTACTTTTATTTTTTTAATAATATATTTTAATTTTTATTTTAATAACTTTATTTTAATTTCTTTTTTTTCTCCCTTTTCTTCTGAGCCGTGTGGCTGACAGGGTCTTGGTGCTCTGGCCGGTGTCAGGCCTGTGCCTCTGAGGTGGGAGAGCTGAGCTCAGGACACTGGTCCACCAGAGACCTCCTGGCCCTACATAATATCAATTAGTGAGAGCCCTCCCAGAGATCTCCGTCTCAGTGCTAAGACCCAGCTCCACTCAATGACCAGCAAACTCCAGTGCTGGACACCCCATGCAAAGAACTAACAAGACAGGAACACAACCCACCCATTAGCAGAGATGCTGCCTAAGATCATAATAAGTTTACAGACACCCCAAAACACATCACTGGACATGGTCCTTCCCACCAGAAAGACAAGATACAGCCTCATCCACCAGAACACAGGCACCAGTCCCCTCCACCAGGAAGCCTACACAACCCAATGAACCAACCTTACCCACTGGGGGCAGACACCAAAAACAACAGGGACTACAAACATGCAGCCTGCGAAAGGGAGCCCCCAAACACAGTATGTTAAGCAAAAGGAGAACACAGGGAAATACGCAGCAGATGAAGGAGCAAGGTAAAAACCCACCAGACCAAACAAATGAAGAGGAAATAGGCAGTCTACCTGAAAAAGAATTCAGAGTAATGATAGTAAAGATGATCCAAAATCTTGGAAATAGAATGGAGAAAACACAAGAAATGTTTAACAAGGACCTAGAAGAAATAAAGAGCAAACAAACAGTGATGAACAACACAATAAATGAAAAGTTCTCTAGAAGGAATCAATAGCAGAATAACTGAGGTAGAAGAATGGATAAGTGACCTGGAAGATAAAATAGTGGAAATAACTACTGCAGAGCAGAATAAAGAAAAAAGAATGAAAAGAACTGAGGACAGTCTCAGAGATCTCTGGGACAACATTAAACTCACCAACATATGAATTAGAGGGGTCCCAAAAGAAGAAGAGAAAAAGAAGGGGACTGAGAAAATGTTTGAAGAGATTATAGTTAAAAACTTCCCTAATATAGTAAAGGAAGTAGTCAATCAAGTCCAGGAAGCACAGAGAGTCCCATACAGGATAAATCCAAGGAGAAACACGCCAAGACACATATTAATCAAACTATCAAAAATTAAATAAAAAGAAAAAATATTAAAAGCAGCAAGGGAGGGCTTCCCTGGTGGCTCAGTGGTTGAGAGTCCGTCTGCCGATGCAGGGGACACGGGTTTGTGCCCCGGTCCAGGAAGATCCCACATGCTGTGGAGTGGTTAGGCCTGTGAGCCATGGCTGCTGAGCCTGCCAACCGGAGCAAAAAAAAAAAAAAAAAAAAAGCAGCAAGGGAAAAACAACAAATAACATACAAGGGAATCCCTATAAGGTTAACAGCTGATGTTTCAGCAGAAACTCTGCAAGCCAGAAGGGAGTGCCAGAACATATTTAAAGTTATGAAAGGGAAAAATCTACAACCAAGATTACTCTACCCAGCAAGATTCTCATTCAGATTCGAAGGAGAAATTAAAATCTTTACAGACAAGCAAAAGTTAAGAGAATTCAGCAGCAATGAACAAACTTTACAACAAATGCTAAAGGAACTTCTCTAGGCAAGAAACACAAGAGAAGGAAAAGACCTACAATAACAAACCCAAAACAATTAAGAAAATGGTAATAGGAACATACATATCAATAATTACCTTAAATGTAAATGGATTAAATGCTCCAACCAAAAGACACAGACTGGCTGAATGGATACAAAAACAAGACCCATATATATCCTGTCTACAAGAGACCCACTTCAGACCTAGGACACATACAGACTGAAAGTGAGGGGATGGAAAAAAATATTCCATGCAAATGGAAATCTAAAGAAAGCTGGAGTAGCAATTCTCGTATCAGGCAAAATAGACTTTAATCGTAAAGCAATTATACCCCAATAAAGATGTTAAAAAAATAATAAAATAAAATAAAATAAAGACTATTATGAGAGACACAGAAGGACACTACATAATGATCAAGGGATCAATCCAAGAAGAAGATATAACAATTGTAAATATTTATGCACCCAACATAGGAGCACCTCAATACATAAGGCAAATACTAACAGCCATAAAAGGGGAAATCAACAGTAACACAAATATAGTAGGAGACTAACACCCCACTTTCACCAATGGACATATCAACCAAAATGAAAATAAATAAGGAAACACAAGCTTTAAATGACACATTAAACAAGATGGGCTTCATTGATATTTATAGGACATTCCATCCAAAAACAATAGAATACACTTTCTTCTCATGTGCTCGTGGAACATTCTCCAGGATAGATCATCTTGGGTCACAAATCAATCCTTGGTAAATTTAAGAAAATTGAAATCGTATCAAGTATCTTTTTGGACCACAACACTATGAGACTAGATACCAATTACAGGAAAAAATGTGTAAAAAGTACAAACATACGGAGGCCAAACAGTACACAACTAAATAACCAAGAGATCGCTGAAGAAATCAAAGAGGAAATCAAAAAATACCTAGAAACAAATGACAATGAAAACACGACGGCCGAAAACATATGGGATGCAGCAAAACCAGTTCTAAGAGGGAAGTTTACAGCAGTAGAATCCTACCTCAAGAAACAAGAAAAATCTCAAATAAACAACCTAACCTTACACCTAAAGCAATTAGAGAAAGAAAAACAAAACAAAAAAACCCCCAAAGCTAGCAGAAAGAAAGAAATCATAAACATCAGATCAGAAATAAATGAAAAAGAAATGAAGGAAATAGTAGCAAAGATCAATAAAACCAAAACCTGGTTCTTTAAGAAGATAAACAAAACT
This sequence comes from Globicephala melas, assembly GCF_963455315.2. Lineage (NCBI taxonomy): Eukaryota > Metazoa > Chordata > Mammalia > Artiodactyla > Delphinidae > Globicephala > Globicephala melas. The sequence continues at coordinate 22,084,714 of NC_083324.2, forward strand.
GATAAACCATTAGCCAGACTCATCAAGAAAAAAAGGGAGAAGACTCAAATCAATAGAATTAGAAATGAAAAAGGAGAAGTAACAACTGACACTGCAAAAATAGCAAGGATCATGAGAGATTGCTACAAGCAACTATATGCCCATAAAATGGACAACCTGGAAGAAATGGACAAATTCTTAGAAAAACACAACCTTCCAAGACTGAACCAGGAAGATATAGAAAACATAAACAGACAAATCACAAGCAGTGAAATTGAAACGGTGACTAAAAATCTTCCAACAAAAGCCCAGGACCACATGGCTTCACAGGCGACTTGTAACAACCGTGTAGAGAAGAGCTAACACCTACCCCTCTCAAACTCTTGCAAAATATAACAGGGGGAGGAACACTCCCAAACTCATTCTATGAGGCCACCATCACCCTGATACCCAAACCAGACAAAGATGTCACAAAAAAAGAAAACCGCAGGTCAATATCACTGATGAACATAGATGTAAAAATCCTCAACAAAATACTAGCAAACAGAATCCAGCAGCACATTAAAAGGATCATACACCATGATCAAGTGGGGTTTATCCCAGGAATGCAAGGATTCTTCAATATACGCAATTCAATCAATGTGATACACTGTATTAACAAATTGAGGGATACAAACCATAGATTATCTCGGTAGATGCAGAAAACCTTTTGACAAAATTCAACACCCATTTATGACAAAAACTCTCCAGAAAGTAGGCATAGAGGGAAGTTATCTCAACATAATAAAGGTCATATGTGACAAACCCACAGCCAACATTGTTCTCAATGGTGAAAACCTGAAACCATTTCCACTAAGATCAGGAAAGACAAGGTTACGCACTCTCACCACTATTATTCAACACTGTTTTGGAATTTTTAGCCATGGCAATCAGAGATGAAAAAGAAATAAAAGGAATCCAAATCGGAAAAGAGGAAGTAAAACTGTCACTGTTTGCAGATGACATGATACTATACATAGAGACTCCTAAAGATGCTACCAGGAAACTACTAGAGCTAATCAATGGAACTGGTAAGGTAGCAGGATACAAAATTAATGCACAGAAATCTCTTGCATTCCTATACACTAATGATGAAAAATATGAACGGGAAATCTGAAAGAAACACTACTATTTACCACTGCAACAAAAAGAGTAAAATACCTAGGAATAAACCTACCTAAGGAGACCAAAGACCTGTATGCAGAAAACTATGACACTGATGGAAGAAATTAAAGATGATACAAACAGATGGAGAGACATACCATGTTCTTGGATTGGATCAACATTGTCAAAATTACTATACTACCCAAAGCAATCTACAGATTCAATGCAATCCCTATCAAATTACCACTGGCATTTTTCACAGAACTAGAACAAAAAAATTTCACAATTTGTATGGAAACCCAAAAAACCCCCAATAGCCAAAGCAATCTTGAGAAAGAAAAACAGAGCTGGAGGAATCAGGCTCCCTGACTTCAGACTACACTACAAAGCTACAGTAATCAAGACAGTATGGCACTGGCACAAAAACAGAAACATAGATCAATGGAACAGGATAGAAAGCCCAGACATAAACCCACGCGCATATGGTTACCTTATGTTTGATAAAGGAGGCAAGAATATACAATGGAGAAAAGACAGCCTCTTCAATAAGTGGTGCTGGGAAAACTGGACAGCTACATGTAAAAGAATGAAATTAGAACACTCCCTAACTCCATACACAAAAATAAACTCAAACTGGGTTAAAGATCTAAATGTAAGGCCAGACACTATAAAACTCTTAAAGGAAAACATAGGCAGAACACTCTATGACATAAATCACAGCAAGATCCTTTTTGACCCACCTCCTAGAGAAATGGAAATAAAAACAGAAATAAACAAATGGGACCTAATGAAACTTAAAAGCTTTTGCATAGCAAAGGAAACCATAAACTAGACGAAAAGACAACCCTCAGAATGGGAGAAAATATTTGTAAACAAAGCAACTGATAAAGGATTAATCTCCAAAATATGCAAGCAGCTCATGCAGCTCAATATGAAAAAAACAAACAACCCAATCCAAAAATGGGCAGAAGAGCTAAACAGACATTTCTCCAAAGAAGATATATGGATTGCCAACAAACACATGAAAGGATGCTCAACGTCACTAATCATTAGAGAAATGCAAATCAAAACTACAATGAGGTATCACCTCACACCGGTCAGAATGGCCATCATCAAAAAATCTACAAACAATAAATGCTGGAGAGGGTGTGGAGACAAGGGAACCGTCTTGTACTGTGGTGGGAATGTACATTGATACAGCCTCTATGGAGAACAGCATGGAGGTTCCTTAAAAAACTAAAAATAGAGCTACCATCTGACCCAGCAATCCCACTACTGGGCAAATACCCTGAGAAAACCATAATTCAACAAGAGTCATGTACCACAATGTTCATTGCAGCACTATTTACAATAGCCAAGAAATGGAAGCAACGTAAGTGTCCATCAACAGATGAATGTATAAAGAAGATGTGACACATATATACAATGGAATATTACTCATTCTTGTAAAGAAACGAAATTGAGTTATCTGTAGCGAGGTGGATGGACCTAGAGTCTGTCATACAGAGTGAAGTAAGTCAGAAAGAGAAAAACTAATGCATATATATGGAATCTAAAAAAAAAAAAAAATGGTTCTGAAGAACCTAAGGGTAGAACAGGAATAAAGATGCAGATGTAGAGAATGGACCTGAGGACATGGGGAGGGGGAAGGGTGAGTTGAGACGAAGTGAGATAGTGGCATGGACATATATACACTACCAAATGTAAAAGAGATAGCTAGTGGGAAGCTGCCACACAGCACAGGGAGATCAGCTCGGTGCTTTGTGATCACCTAGAGGGGTGGAATAAGGACGGTGGTAGGGAGACATAAGAGGGAGGGGATATGGGGATATATGTATATGTTTAGCTGATTCACTTTCTTATACAGCAGCAACTGACACAACAATGGAAAGCAATTATACTCCAATAAAGATGTTAAAAAAATAAAATTAAAAAGGTAAAAAGAAACAGTTAAAAAAATCACTTTGTATATAAGTGACAGATTCACACCAAGAAATATGTTATGTTGAAAACTGGAGATACGATTTTTAAAAAATTTGAAATCCTATAACTTGTTACCTAAACATTCTTTCAGTAATGATTGTCATGCTGTTTAAAGAAAAAAAAAAGAAAAGAAAGCTTCGATAAATCATTGACTCTGGAAATGAAGAGAGTCACTTCAAAATTCCATGAGGAAAGGCAAACAACCAGTATGACAAACCACGTGCTAATTTAGGAAAAGAGTCCTAAGAAAGAAATCAGTGCTGACAAGACAAAAAGCAGGGTGAAAGCAATTATTTGAAGATTCACATCCCCCATCCTTTACATGTACTCTCAGAGGAAAATGAATCTTGAATCCTGCAAGTTTATTAAGTGTTTGAGGTTTTCAAAATACACTGTCTGGATAAATATATGAACCCCCATATATTTAAAATCTAGAAAAAGATAAAACAAGGAACCTCACAATATACTATTTCTCAGGTTCTCTTTGTTTCAGGTTTGACATCTCAAAATGATTAAATGCTCTTTTACAACATGAGGATATTCCACTGCCTTTAAGAAAATCTTAGGAGGTGGGCTGGCTTAAAAGCTGTAGTCCCTAAGCTCAGTATGAAAAAGCATCATGTGGATATTAGGCCACATTCTGTGACTACAGATTCTAATTTCTACTCTGAAAAAAATAAAAATAAAACCAAAGCAATGAACACAGAACACTGCTATTAAGCTTGGAGGATTTCCTCAAAATATGTACCTTTATCAAGAGTACTGGGATATTCAAAAATCAACCTACACAGGAAAGTGAAGAGGCTATTAAGTGTACTATAGAAATGAATACATGTTGTGTTGTATTTATTAGAAGAATTACATCTCCCACTTGTCAGAAAACGCATATATTTATAGGTGTGAACTGCCACTCACGTATTTGCAAAATGGCTTTGGAATGATGTGTGTGATTCACGACTTTGACATTGCATCAAATGAAATGTTAGTAACAGAGAAACAGACACACTAATTAATATTATATGCACTCAAAGTTTGTGGTACTTCAAATGGTTTAAAGTTTACCTTTTAGGGACCATGAGATTTTGTTGGGGAGGAATATAGGGATCTCAAAGAAAATATCTAAGACACAGAGATATGTATTTAAATATAAAGACCTTATATACAGACCTTAGGGTGATACAGCTGAAAAATCCGTCAGAAGTTATCTAGTCTGGGAAGTTTCAACTTTTCTTTTTAGCCAATCAAAACATTGTACAATATATAAAACAGATAAATCAGATGTGCTCTGGATGGGTCCCTCTGCTCTCTTGTCCTCTCACACTTTTCCCACAGTGTGCCGCCTTCTTCAGCTTCTGAAGGTGATAACCTGGAGTAAATTGTTCTGCCACTTGTCTAATATGACCCCCCATTTTACTCCAGAATTATGAAATGGCTTGTCAAATAGCACACCTGTACTTGGTGTCAAAACTTGAACTAGGATTCTAGTTCAGTTCTCCTTATTCTTAGTCCACAATGGTGGTCCACCCTGATACTGTGTTGCCCCAGTTGATAGGACAGTTATAAATCTCTCCCAAGAATGTTCAGTAAAACATTAAGTTTTGCTCAATGTACACATCAGGGCAATGATTTTGTTGCTTCCTGATTTCAAATTGCTACACTTAACCCAAATTACTAGAGTATAATGACAGTTAAGAGTTTGAACGGTTTTTCTTCTTTTTTAATAACAGCTTTATTGAGATTCAATTCAAAAACCCTAAAATTCACCCTAAAGTATAAAATTCAGTAGTTTTTAGCATATTCACAGTCTTGCAATCATCACTGCTATCTAGAGATAGAACATTTCATCACCTCGAAAAGACCCCATATCAATTAGTGTACCAGCCAGTCACTCCCTATTCCTCCCCACCTCCAGCACTGAAAACCACTAATCTACTTTCTATCTCTATGGATTTGCCTATTCTAGACATTTCATATAAAGAGGATCATAAATTATATAGCAGTTTTGACTGTCTGTGTTCACTTAACGTTTTCAAGGTTTATGCATGTTATAGCATGTAGCTGCACTTTATACCTTCCTATGGTCAAATAATATACTCTTCTAGGATAAACCGCATTTCCTTTATCCATTCAGTAGTTGATGGACATTTGGGTTGTCTCCAATTTTGGACTATTATGAATAATGCTGCTATAAACATTTGCGTATAGGATTTTTGGGTGGACGTATGCTTTCAGTTCTTTGGGGTACACACCTAGGAGTGGAATTGCTGAGTTATATGATAACTCTATGTTTAACATTTCAAGGAATTCACCACCTACTTTCTAGAGCATCTGCACCATTTTACAATCTAATCAGTAATGTATGGGCATATGAGGGTTCCACTTTCTCTATATCCTTTCCAATCCTTGTTATTGTCTTTCTTTTTACATTAGCCATCTTGGTGGGTGTGATTTTTCTGTTTCCTGAACGACCAATGATTTTGAGCATCTTTTCAAGGGCTTATTGGCCATTTGTATTGATAAATCTTCTTTGGAGAAATGTCTATTCAAATCTTTTGCCCATATTTAATTGAATTGTCTTTTTATTGTTTTCATTATTGAATTATGAATTCTTTATATATTCTAGACACTAGATACGTAACAGGTATGTGATTTGAAATTATTTTCAAATAAATTTTAAATTATTAAATTATTTTCAACTCCATTCTGGAGTTGTATTTTCACTTCTTGATGCTGTCCATTAAACACAAAAGTTTAGTGATAATAATAATAAAGTTCAATTTTTCTTTTGTTGCTTCTGTTTTTCATGTCACACCTAAGAAACTATTGCCTAATACAAAGTCACTAAGATTTACTCTCATTTTCTTCTAAAGTTTTGTAGTTTTAGCTCTTACATTTAGTTCTATAATCCATTATGAGTAATTTTTTAGATGGTATGAGGTAGAGATATAACTTCACTTTTTTTTGCATGAAAATATCTAGTTGTTGAATAGACAATCTTTTCCCCACTGAACTGAGTTGGCTCCCTTGTCAAAATCAACTGACCAAAATGTAAGTTATCTTACATCATAAGGGTATATATAATATATATGGCATAAGGATGGAAATTATATAGTAATTCCAGAAACACACTGTTTTGTTTTTGCTATTCTGGTTCACTTGTATTTCCATATGAATTTTAGAATCAACGTGTCAAAATGCAAAAAACGTAGCTTGGAATTTTGACAGAAATTACATTAAATCTGTAAATAAATTTGGACAGTTTTTTCATCTTAACAAGATTAACTCTTTCAATCATGGACATATAATGCTTTTAAATTAATTAGGTATATAATTTCTTTCAATGATGTTTTGTAATTTTCAGTGTACAACTCTTGCACTTCTTTTGTTAAACTTATTCCTAAGTATTTTATTCTTTTTGTTGCTAGTGTAAATGGAATTTCTTTCTTAACCTCACCTTGGGACTCTTCATTACTACTACATAGAAATACAATTTTTTTTTTGTACTGATCTCGTACCCTGGAACTTTGCCAAACTCAGTTCTAATAAGTTTTTAGTGGATTCCCTACGATTTTCTATACCAAAATCATACCATCTGCAAATGGAAATAATTCTGTTTCTTCCTTTCCAATCTGTATGCCTGTTATTTCATTTTCATGCCTAATTTCCATGGCTAGAGCCTCCAAAACAGTATAGAAGTGGGGAGAACAGACATCCTTCTCTTGTTCCTGATCTTAGAGGAGAAAGCATTCAGTCTTTGACCATTAAGTGTGCTGTTAGCTGTAGGGGGTTTGTAGACATACTTTATTAGGTTTAGGAAGCTGCTTTCTATCCCTAGTTGTCACAAAGCTTGCTTTTCTTACTGATATTCAGCTGCATTTCTAGAGTAAGCACTTCTTTTGTGGGGAGGAAGATTCTTGGAGGTCCTTACTCCATTATTCTGCAACGGATTCCTAAAATGTCTTTCTTAACCTTCAAAATTTACCTTTTTTTCAACTAACATACTGTATCATTACCAGGACAGCAAACCTTCTGACCAACCACTGAAGGCAACCAGCCTTCAATCTTTTGAGAATCTACCACAAATCTAAGTTGCTTTTTTCTGCCTCACCACCATAATCTATTCCTGTAAAACCTAGTTAAAATCTAACTTCTCTCTTCACAAAACCAACAGAATGAGATATAGATTCATGATCATCAGAGTTTTGCATGCATCCAGTAATGTGAACCTTTCACGTCATGCTCTTGTCTTTGGCCATGAAATTCTGTATTTATCTATTGTTGAGAGAGAAATTAGCCCAAAATGTATTGGCCTAGAGCAATTATCATCATGGATTAGCCATAAAATCCTATCTATTAAACAGATGATGTTCAGGGCTATGTGATTAAGCAGCTATTGCTGCCTGGTTTCTGTGGAAAAGGAAATTAAAGCTGGTTTGTTGAATGATTCCAGCTTGGGCCCTACTTTGTTGTAGTCAGATGGTGACTGGGTCTGGAAGATCTGCTTCCAAGGTAATTCAATTTTAAGGCTGGCAGCTTACTATTGGCTTTTATTCAGGGGTCCCAGTTCATCAAAGGGTTGTTTGAGTGTCATCATGACATGGCAGCTGGTGTTCTCCAGAGTGAATGATCCAAGAGAACAAGGAAGAAGCTCCAGTACCTTTTATGGCCAAGCTTTGGAAGTCACACATCACCACACTTGGCATATTTTATTGGTCATGCAACGCCAGCTCCGATTCAATGCGGGAGAGGCACAAATACTTGGAGACGTGAATCATTTGAGGACATGATACAGGCTTACTGCTACAATACTAGAGACCCTGTGGATGAAGGGGCATGTCTTCCAGTAACAATACTATTACAGATAAATGATGTGTTGTAACTGAGGGAAAGATTATATACTCTGAGAATTCAGAGACGGTAGAGACGGCATCCAACTTCTTTAACAGGGGGTTTGGACTGAGAGGGACCCTTAGCTATGACTGAGAAATCAGAAAACAGTTGTCTGTTTATCAGTCCCAATACATTCCTTTTCAGATAGAAAGGAAATGTGCTTATTTGAATTTCTTAGGTCAAAAGCAGATTTAGACTTCATGAGCTAAGGTTTTATTCAAAGACTTTTAACCTCATGGTGGGCCAAGCAACTTCCAACTACCACAGATAATTGTAGCTAAACCACTGAGACCAGAAGTTATTGACCACAATTATAATCTTTCACCAGCATCTAAAGAAAAACCAGGGTCTTCTGAATGTCAGCTTTCCTAGACTGGAGTAGAGATTAACCAGATACTGCTTACCAGCAATCAACATTTAAATTATGACTCTCTCTAGACACACAAAGCTGTATAGCTTTTAACTGCTTGCTTGGAACCCTGGAAAATCTACAAACATAAAATGGAGGATGAAGATGTGCTCACTACGTCATCTGCTTGAGTTCAGCAGAACTCAAGTCTCATTCTGAGACTTCAGTAAGTGAATTGCTCCAACAATGCCAAGTCTGTTCACAGGCACACACTTATTCATCAAATTTTGAAATTAAAAGGCCTATGGTTACAGCAAACACTACCGAGCTAAGAAGAACAGAATTCTAAACAAGCTGTAGCAATTGTTACCATTTGCTGTTGAACACAACAAATCAAGTCTATCTTCTTTTGTATCTGAGAAGTTTATTAGGACCAACAGACAAAATTTTCTACATTCGCAATAGTAATCAATTGCCCTCCAAATCAGAAAATTTGCAGGCAAACCTGCATAACAGAGGACCCTGTCCTCTAACCAATGACCCCGAAATTGATCTTTAGCTCTATTCCAAGTGAGACATGGCAGTTTTATACAGATTCTCCTTTGCTTCTAAGATTTATCCTGGGAATTATTTAGACTTTTAGAACTTTCACTAGTTCATATCTCAGCCTATGTGAGGTGTTTCCTGGTGCAGTGGTTCTCAAAATTTTCTGTGGTAAGAACTTTCTCAAGTGTTGTTGTTAAAGATGAAGATTCCTGGGACCCTATTTCCAGAGAGGTTGATTGGGGGAGGGCCTCAAATTTGCATGTTACTTCCTACCAGGTGACTTTGAAGCAATCGTCTAAGACTACACTTTGAGAATTAGAGTGTATGGGAGTTACACTCTCAGAGCAGACAAGGAACAGCCTACATTTTGATTCAGCAGACCCGAGTTCATGTCCCAGGCACAGCACTAACTAGCCACGTGACCTTCAGTGGTTCCTTTAACCTTCCTAAGACTCCCCATCGTGGTGCAAATTTCTGTCTTGTGCTGGTTAGTGCTGAAGACAAAAGAGGCAACATTAATGAAAGCCTGTGTAAATCGTAAAGGCTCCCTAAATGATATCTAGAATATGCTTACTGCTGAGGCACCTGACAGAGGTGGCCAGTTTACATCCTCAGTCTTATTTATCATTTAGAAGATATTTACTGCACGTTTACTCTTCATAAGGCTTCATGGCGGATGTACTTCCCCTGGTCTGTATACAATCCTGTAAGGGGATTTCAGGCCTCACACATGGGCAATTAAACCTCCAGCCTCTTCCTGAGAGTTCTACCCTCCATCTGATAGGCAGAACTTCCCTCTGATGATTCAACTGGCACCTCTGTATGGAAATGTTCCCTTCCCACCCTCCGGGGAGGGGTGCTTTGTCCCATTACAAGCTCCACAAAGGAGGAGCATGCCAGGCTTTGCTTATACTGCACACTGTTAATTTTTAATGTGGGAAGCCAGACTCTGCTGGCTTTCTTTATGTTACTGATTGTGCAGCAGGCCTTTCACCTACTATGCAATGCACCCTTTTAGCTGCTCCAGAAGGGTGGCTTTTCCTTGCTAGAGATCTCAAGATGGCACGTTGTTTAGTTATCCTCCAACAAAGGGACACATGATGAAACTCTGCTCATTGTAAGGGGATGGTCTGAAAAAGCCTCAAAAGAAGGATAGGTTGTGTGATTGGCTGACAGATGAGGGACAAAATGCACTAAGAGAAGGGAAAAACACCACCAACTATGATGTGGAAAGTGGCTCAGGAAAGAAGGAACCCTGAAATGCAGATGGGTTCAAGATCCACCTTGCTTAAAAACCTTTAGGTGTCCCCAACCTCCTTTCAACGGCAAAACCTTGTCCGTGGGAAATAAGACCTTCACAATCAAGTTCCAACCCACCTGTCTGGTCTCTGAGCTCTGGTCACAATGAATGTCAGTGTCTAGAGCGAGGTATGGTCCTTCACAGCTGCCTCTGCTTGGACTTTCTCCTCTTCTATCTGCCATTGCTGCTTCCTCTCTCTCTTTTCTTTCTCCAGCCCCTGCAGACAGAATGAACTATCCCCTCTTCAGTCTTCCCTGATCACCTTCACCAGGTAAATAGTTCTCTGTTTGAAGCACCTGTAACCTTTGTTTTACTCATAATTATGTTTATTCAAGTTTCCAAATATTTATTGAGTATATACTATGTGCCAGGCACTGTCATAGATGCTGGGAATATAGCAGTGAGCAAATCAAAGCCACTTGCCTCCTAAGCTTAATGACTTGTGTGTTGTCTGTTTTTCCCGGGAGACAGGAGAGCAGGGTCTTGTCTACTTAGTGCATCACCATATTCCCACAGCCTAGAACACTGCCTGGCACATAGAAAACACCTAATAAATGTTTGCAGAAAACACCTAATGAATGTTTGCAGAATAAAGAAGGCTTTACTTTAATACTAAATTGTACTAAAGGATGCTGGTCAGGTATCTGTTTCGTGTAACAGACCACAGGCAATTTGAGGGTAGAGGCCACATCTTCTTTACTGCTTGCATCTACAGAGCAGAGCCACGTACCTGGCACAGAGCAGATGCCCTTGAATAAATTAAAACTATGTAAGCTTATTGTTCTAGCTACATTCCACGCACTTTATATATTCAGAAGCTAGTTGGCCAACTTCGATAATTATTCATCCTGAGACAGCTTAAGATCAAAGTGTTACCCTAAGAAGCCTTTTCCTAACTTCAGGCCTTCAGACAGATGTGGGAATAGGCAGAATCTGTGCATAGGGGTCTCATTGCTGCCGATTAGGCAGTTTGGCTGGTGGCAGAAAGGGCTTTGGGGTACCCACTGTTTGCCATAGAGACTGCTGCAAACTCACCAATATTTTTCAGTATTAGGAGGGTTGGTTGATTTGGGGAGTCACTCATCATGTAGAAGATTCTAAAATTCCAACACTTGATGGTTCTCCATGCACAAAACGGCATAGATTTCTCGTCTGTCCACCTATTTTCAAACTCTTTGGGGCTGCTGCACCATGGCCTGAACTTGATCCTCCTCGCTATCCATTATGAACACTTGGGCCAAGAGTTCAAGTGTGAACAGCCACCGTTTGTTTATTCCTAATATGCAAAGAAGGGGTTCCAGATACTGCAAGGTGATGGCATATTCACAGAAGCATTTAAACAACTGACTGTCAACATATTTTAAGGAGTTTGCAAGGCAAAATACATTCCGCAAATGACGTATCTCAGAGGATCTACAAAGGACTTTTCACTCACTAAATGTGTTCAAGTGAGGGAAAGAGGCAATTTGGTTATAATCCCGATAAATGGGGAAAAGTAAAATTGTAGGAAAAAATATCATACACAGTTCATCAAGGGGGTAATCACCTGTGAAATTCTGAGAGCTGACCGTAAGCACTAGATACTGATTTAATTCCCCACGTAGGCACCTCTTACACACACACACGTACACGTTTTACAAAGAGAATGAACATGGTAGATGAGACCATGAGGAAAAAGCTGGATGAGAGCAAAAGCAAATGGAAAAGGCAGAGAGAATGTAATGAAAAAGAAGAGATTCTGCAAAAATGCGACTTTGTTGAGTTTACAAAAACTGGGAATAGTCTACATAATATACCCTGGGCAATTACCCAAGAGCGGAGAAAAGTATCTGTTCAAAACTTGCCTGATGACACCTCCATGATGAAGTGTCAACATTTCGGGTAACAGCATAAGTTACAACACCCAAAAGGCCCTTTTCAGAATTCCGCTGGAACGTTTGTGAACCCCACAATAGTTCACATACGTTCAACAACGTACTTCGAGATTCTGTTTAAAAAAATGCCCATTCAGAAGCCAGGCCGCCTATGGTAAGTTTCTACCCTGAGTGAATTTTTACGGCCAAATTAGAAAGCCTGGAAAAGAGAGATTGTAATGAAGGTGCTGACTCAGCAGTGAATTGCAGAATGGCAGTGGGATAGTATTTTTAATGAAGCCAGAGCTGAAATGCATCATCTCTGAGATTAGTATATCTGATAAAGAATTAAAAAATAAGAACATTCAGCTACCCAAGCTAAAGCGTTTGGCCAGTGGTCAGCCGAAAGGGGATTTCTGCATAAATAGCAAGATTGGGAGATAAGGTCAGAAAATTTTAAAGGGATTACACAGTTTATAGGCCTAAGCATGTGAGCTGTGGAACTGCAAATTGGATTCAGTCTCTTTTTGCCTAACACGTTCCAGAGGGTGTTCTTTAGCACGGCCCCTGGCAGATTCTGATGCTGTTTACATGGTCATTCCCATCTTTACAGTAGATCTTCCCAGTTCATTAGCAAAAATTGTCTCTTTAATGAGCTCCTCTATCTGAAATTTCTTTAGCATCTATCGTATACCAGGTACTTGGGATACCCTGGTAATCACGATCAGCCCCTGCCCTCAAGAACGTCACAGTTTACAGTGGAATGCAGCCACCGCACAACTAATTTCAGCTCAGAGTGAATTGTGCAGCGATAGAGATGAGTAAGTAGAGAGGACTATGGGAATGCAGAGATGGGATATTTGAGCTGGGTTGAAGGAGGTCAATGAAATGAAAGGTTTAAGCTTTGACTTAAGGATCTTAGTGTTGACTTCGCCTTTAGCACACTTTTCTAGAAAGATTAACAAGTTTAAAGTGCAGCATCAACTTCAGACATTAAACTCAGTTTAAATCCTATATATGGGTAGAACCAGCTGGTGATGGGGAAGAGAGTAAGCATTGGCCTTAGAATCAGACCAGGACTGCAGGCTGGCTCACTATTTACTAGTTGAATGACCCTGAGCAAGCTTCTTAGCCTTGAGTTCCTATGAAATAGGAATTATAATGGCAACTCATATGAACACTTGGAGAGTCGAAGAAAATAATGTATGTGACGCACGTGATGGAGAATGCAGAGCACCAAGAACACCCTCAGTAAAATGGTACCTGCAGTATCACATCTGCTGTTGCAGTCACTATGCTTACCAATATTATTAGACATAAGTAACTATGGTTCTTCTATTGGAAGTCACCAGGTACAGGAGAGTTTTCATAGATCCGCCTCTATTCCTACATTTCTTAATGTATTATGACTGAAGGAGACAGTTCATCAAAATAGTATAAGGCGGAATAAACTTTCTGCTATGATGAAATTATTTATACAGTAAATAAGCCACACGTAGTTATTGAATGCTTAAGATGTGGCCACTGTGAACGAAGATTTGAATTTTTAATTTCATTTCATCTTAATTTAAATATTAAATTAGATAACCATGCTATGGTCTGAATGCTTGTGTCCCTCCCAAATTCATATGTTGAAATCCTAATCCCCAAAGATGATGATAATAGGAAGTGGGGCCTTCAAGAGATGGTGAAGTCATGAGGGTAGAGCCCTCGTGAGTGGGTTATGCCTCATGGAAGAGGCTCCAGAGAGATTCTTAGCCCCACCTCTTCTGCTATTTGATCATCCAATGAGAAGTCTGAGACCAAGAATGGGGCCCTTAGTGCATCATGTTAGCACCCTGATCTCACACTTCCAGCCTCCAGAACTGAGAGAAACAAATGTCTATTGTTTGTCAGCCACCCTGTCTAGGTATCTTGGTATAGAAGCCGGAATGGACTAATTCAAATCACGAGTAGCTACTGGCTACTAAATTGCAGACTGCAGTTCTAGGGTGATTGTTAAACATAAAGATACCCAGATCCCACCGTAGACCCAGTCAATCAGGAAGAATGATGAGAATTTGCATTTTTATCAAGCACTAGAAGGTCCTTAAGCATGCAGATACTGAGAACCACTGCTCTCTTCCTCTTTGTGGTTTTGATTTCATAGTCATCTGTTTGTAGAAGGACCTTGAGGTTATTAATTAAAAGAGATGTTTCCCTGGAGGGTATCGCTATGCTAGGCACTGTAGGCAGAACGGAACCTAGGTATAGGATGTATTTCCCGTTTTAAAGGAATTTTTGGTATTTTGTAGACTACTTAAGGCTTATGCAGGTGAATGGTCTCTCTCCTGTGGAGTAGTCAGGAAAGCCATCCTAAGGAGGCAAGCATGAGAACAGAAAGTAAAAGGGCAGGAGTGAGTGTGGTCAGAATGCAAATTTAGAGACAACTGCAATAATACTAACAGACTTTATTGTCTCATCTAAATGGGATAATAATAATTATATTAATTATTTTCCCAACGACCCTAAGAGTAGATACTACTATCACCTTCCATTTCACATCTAAGGAACTAAGTTAAGTAATTTTCTCAAGATCATAGAGCTTGATCATTAAGTAGTGTCAAAGTCAGCCAGGGAAAGCAGTAGATCCAGGGTTAAAGGAAGCCATTAAATCTTAACTGACCTGATTGAAATACTAGTCAAATATTTGTTGCAGAAGAGATATTTAGAAGACACAAAAGATGGAAAGGATGACATCAACAAAATAATAGCTATCATTCGACGAGCACTTACTACTGCCAGGCACTCTGATAGGATTTTACATTCATCATTCAGATTTCTCCCAACAACCCTCCAAGATAGGCATTGAACAATGAGGGATCAAGAAATTAGCAAGCATGCAGCAAAATAGCCATGGGTGGGAACCATTTCAGATGAAGAGAATTTTCTCTCTGTAGTTCGCCAATGTGCTCCTTAATTTAGGTCTCCAGTACAGAAAATCATGTACCAGGAAAGAGAAGTATGCAGTACTCATGTAATAGTGCCAACATTACAGTTCAGTTCAAGCGTATGTACTGAAATGACACATTCTGTTGATTCCTTAAACATGTAGGCTGTGTCTTTCACCTCTGGGTCCTATTAATTAGTGAATTCAGGAACCTCTAGGGGCACATTCTGATATGTCAACAGCTGTTGGTAGTTTTCCATTATATATTAAGGGATTCCTCTGCACACACACACACACACACCCCAACCCAATACAGAAAACCGGAAACAGAAGAGAAATATCTATAAAACAGATTTCAGGTAGAAAATACTTTTTCAGTAAGTACAGAAGTATTTCTCAAAATACGGTCTATATAATAAGAAAAATAATTCTACCAAGACACTAATATACCAGAGGGTTAAGTTCTTTATCCCCATAATCTTTTGAACATTAGACAAGGTTTCTGATTTAATATGTTAAGCAATGTGTTTCAAACAGAGTATACAGTACTTAATCAGAGCTACATGTAGGGATCATGCTTCAACAGTGACCAATAGTAAATGTATTTTAACAAATGTAATTGCTTTAGCTCCCGTATCTCCCAGAAGTTTTTTAAGAACAAGGCAAAGTGAAAACTTGAATTGTAATTTTCTTTTCCCCAAAATAACCAAAGGGTGATTATTCATTCTTCTGGGTTCTATCCGTATCTTAACATGCAGTCTTTAAAACGTGGGTTTATTAGCAGAAGGTGAAACTACAGAATATACATGAGAAAAAAACATTACTATGATCCTACACACCATCAAAGAAGTCAGAGACCATCTACTTGTTTATTGGCAAACGGTATCAATTTACATTGGAGCTCCTAGTCCTTGATATTAGCTGCTCAGAACATCACTGGAGAAAAATTTTGAGATTGGCTCTACAGAGAAAGAAGGTATGTATAGGCATCGACCTGTCATGTCTGATGTGGTGAAAGCAATGGAAATGGTGGTCCAATTACTTTAAGTTACTTGAAACTAATTTAGTTCACACTTTACCCTAGTGATTAATAATGTGACGGCCACACTGAAATGTAGTCTAATCAAGGTTCTATGGCAAGACCATAGCAGAAATAGTATGAAGATGCTTGTTGGCTAACATCCAAATCAAAGACTTGCCCACTGCATCAAGCTGCAATCATCCTACGTTTGTCTTTCTTTTTCTTGTTTTTTCAAAATCAACAGTACTTTGTTTAAATTCAACTGAACACACTGGAAAAGACTGATCAATACATAGACAAGGACAGTCCTTCAGAAGATTACACGGGAAGAAAAATTGCTATGCCCTTGAAAGGAAAGCTACTTTTATTTACGTTAATAAACCTTTATTTGTTCTCTAGCCATTAAGTTTATAGAAATTAAAAGTCTTGACTATTTGTCTTTTGCCAACATGAATTTAAAAGTGGCTTTAAAAAATCTCATTAACGTTGTGCTTCTTTTTTCTGTCCCAAGCTGATTCAATACAAAACAGATTACCTCCTGTCTGTGCCACTGAAGTGCACATAAATATTTCACAAACCAGTTTATCTAAAAATTTTGTCATTCGTCATTCTGAGTTTGGACACAGGGCTCACTATAAAACACTTTAGGTTTTTCAGATAACATAATCATGGAGGCAAGAGTATATTTCCTGTTTTGATGCTTGTCTGGCCTCAAAACCTTCCTCTTGGAGTGTTTTCAGAATTTCACTCTGTCAGATTGGTACACACATAGTTAACAACACTTGCAGAGAACGACTCAAAAATACTTAATTGAGGTAATCTGAAGGTCAGAATGCTGACAGAGGGCACACTATTGAGCCAGAGGGGAAGAGGAAAATAAACTTAGCTTTTACTGATTCAGGTGGAAAAAATGATAGTCCTGACATGAACAGTCATCCAGCACACTGAGAAACATGCAGAAGAGAGTGGGGGAGGCTTACTGAAGTTACGATTAGGACACTGAAGTTAAGGGCTCTCTCTTCTGCTAGTTTATCCATCAAAAGTGACGTGAGACATCTGCTGCCTCCAGACCAGTGACTGGCAAACATTTTCTGGAAAAGTTCAAATACTAAAGAATTCCTGCTCTGCGGGCCATATAACCTCTGTTTTCAACTATTCAGTTCTGCTGCTGCAGTGTCAACTCAGCTGCTCATAGATGATACTGACACAAATGAGCGTGACTTTGCTCCAATAAATCTTTATTTATGAAAACAGCTGGTGGGCCAGCTGTCGTTGGCTGCCTCCTGCTGCAGAGGACTAAAAACCATGGATCTCAAGGGGCTCCCCTACCACCCCCAGGCTGCATACTTTTACCCTTTATCCAGGGTTCCCGCAGACTCTTCTAGTCACATGGCTTCCTTGCTGTCTACCAAGCCTTTTCTCCTGCAGACTAGACTGAGCTTTGAGACCAAAGTCTGCATCCTTCTCATCTCTGTCCCCAGCAAATTAACAAAGCTTACAGTATGGCAGGTGCTCACTAATTGCTTGTTGAGTGAGTAGGTGATTGAACAAAAGTCAGGCCCTTTCCCGGTGTTTGGGATTCCCTCCTTCAGTCAGCATTGGCTTGGCTAACTTCAAAGATGCAAGTATTTCCCATTGAAACTACAGGATTCTCCCTTTACCTCTATGCATGCAAAAGGCTCTCTGCTGATACAAAATACATATAAGAAGTTACAGCACACATTTACTTAAATGACATGAAATCAAAGGTGCTTACTTTGTAAAAGAGAAAAAGGAATGTGCAAATGGGAGAAAACAGGAGATGAGAAAAATAATTTGGTTGCAAATTCCTGAACTCCTCTCAAATTTAGGCCATCTCATCTCAATGATTCCAGGGTTTAAGAGTGTATTTTTCATTCCGCATGACCCTCTATGCAAGCCAACGACTGTCATCTTATATTTAATGGAAGAAGGAGTAAACGTGACTAACCCTGATAATTTGTCTTGGTAGGACTTTTCGTTTGATGAGCCCTCATACCCATCTCCAATCTGGCATAAATACGGCCACATGTATATAGTATCATGTCATCAAGATTCAATAAGGAGAAATTGACATCACCTTTATGAGCAATTTATCCATTTTACACATTGCAAGTTGCATTTGAAGTCAACACCTGGAATAGAAGCCATTCCACAACATTGTATGCATCACATGTTTAAAGTTGGCAGACTCATGGAGAAGTACGGACTCTCATGGAACGCTGGGAAGTTAGCTGTTTGGACCACACAATACAGTGGGCAGGCAATTCTGAACCGGCAATGCCACAAAGCAAACTTCAGCAGGATGAATGCCAGTGAAAAAGATGTGCTAAAGTCTGAAGCCTATATCCTATCAATCTCGGCTGTCAGGAGGATAATGGACTGGCAAAACCATTTGACTGGGGCCTGGGTATTTGCGCTGCTCTTAAGGCCAGGTTTTGTAACGGAGTTGTGTGGGGCCTCAACACAGATTTTAATTACAGCCGATTCTTACTGAAGGTATTGATACCTGGAACTTGTTAAATTTAAGGCTGAGAGGATATATCTGAGAGTGAAAAGACTCAAAATGTGAAAGCTGCCCAGGTCTCAAGGGGCTCCCTGTGGGCCAAAAAACAAGATACAATTTTTCATGATTATAACCCCAGGCTTTTAAACCAAAGAGCCTTATTCCTGTTAATAAGAAAACCAAAGGTGGTGTCTGGCTATCCAAGCAGCAGGTGAATATGATAAGGACAGTTCTAAAATGAAATTTGCAGCCAAAGCTATTTGGAGATAAACTAAAGATGCCAGCCATATTTGGAAATGACTGAAGAGACCACATATGAGTTTTTATTATCTTGGTTAAATAAATGGGAAACATAAAACCTGAGAGATGAGACCATAGGACTTTTTAGTCATTTCTATCGATTGGAAGACAGCTCCAAAAGGACGCCAAACTATTTAAAAAACAAACTGTAACTTTTCCTGTTTGTGTGCCTTCCAAGCAAGGTTTTTTGCTTTCCTCTCTACAGCAGTTGGGAGAATTCCATTTCCAGTGAAGAAAATGGTAATTTATCAGATGTTCTTGATAGAACAGTGATCACCTCTTTTGCAGTTTTTAGTATCTTGTGGCAATGACTTTGATTTAAGATCACAGACCTATCAAAGTTTCCTGCCCGCCACTGAACAGACTTCAGCATGGATTTCGACGGGATGATCAAGAGCATGTTTTAAAACACACAGACAGCAAACAAAAATAGAGAAAAGCTACTAAAAAGTAAATGTAATAAATAAATAACTTTCCTGGATCCTTTCTGAATATGCTCTGAATGCGTGTTTTCAAAACCTACTGTTTGCTTCTGAAGTTATACTGAATTTTAACACACACGTTGAACTAGCAGTACCTGGCACCCCAACATAAAAGTATGTTCAGATTACAAAAAAGAACCTGAAAACACTGCTTTTATGAAGTCAGAAAAGCACAACTAGTTAATGGTGATAGAACCAAAAAAATTTGAGTTCTAACACACCTCCCTCGTTTAGTACTTAAAAATAGGTATAAACCTGAGAGAAATAACAACCTCTGTGCCTCGGTTTTTCTCTATAAAATGGGCATGTTAATATCTACCTTAAGTTTAAAGATAACATGAATTAAAGGTAACACAAGACTTAATTTTTTCCCTGGCACATAATTTACACTCAATAAATTATGTGACTCATTATTATAAAAAGGAAGATGATGATCATGTTTAGCATTTCAAAGTTTAAATTTATTGTCAGTCATCCTAGCTCAAAATGTAGGTTTCCTCTTTTGGAGACAATACAGTTAAAACAGATTAACATTAATGGAGCAATTTACTATACAGCAGACACTGTGCTAAGAAACATTTAATCATTTTCTCATTTAGTGGGGACAACAGCCATATATTCCATTTCCATTTTGCAGATAAGAAAAACTGAGGCCTGAAAAAGTCACAATTTTTTCCTGAAGTCTCACATTTAATGAGGCAAATCCAGGAGAAAAAAAAAAGCCCCGAACTGAGCAAGCAAACAAACTAACAAGCAAGATACGACAATAAATGGAAAAAAGCAACCATTTCAAATCACCGTTTATGAGCACTAAGTAACACTGCCTATAAATTCAGATTGCACGCCTACCTTTGCGTCTTCTTCCTTGCTTCCGAGACTCTGGTGTGAAGAGGTAAGCTTGAAGGTCAAACGCTCAGAGATACAATGACTGCTGTTCTAACAGTCTCTCCCTTCCTCCGGACCTTATCTCAGGATCGTCCCCAATTCTGCCTCAGGAAACTGGTTAGGTATTTGCGCTTTATTTACCCTATTCTCATCTACTAGCGTGTTCTGTCATAGCTCTTAGTTTCTTCAAAAAACTCCAGAATCAGAAATGGCGCCCTCGGGCCAAACGCAATCTGCCTGACCCAGGGGTTTAGACCGCCTGGTACTTGAAGGGGGTGCGGGGAGTAACAACCTAATTATTGCAGCCACCTGCCTGCCATCACTGTTGCGTTCCTGACTGCTGCCAGGTGCTAAGCTGGCAGGCTTGGATCAGTTAGTAATTGTAACCGGAGCTGAATGCAATTAATTATATAACTTTAAGCTGTTCACGTTTACTAACTTCAAAATTACTTCATGAAACTGAGATGTGGTAGAGGATTGCAGCAAATAAAGGAAAATAGCTGCGAATAAGGTTTCTGTAAGTATTTTTTTCAGGTTTGGATCTAACTTAATCCTCATATATCTTGTGTATGCTCAATTCATACTATTTACCTGTGGTTAATGATACGATTTGTTAATTTCCAATTTGTGGCCCAAGACTGAAAAAGATTATGGATTTTCCTCTCATACACCACGAGGGAGGATGACTTCTCCCTTGGGCCATGCTGTAATAGGTCTTCAGTGAGGTACAGGGGAGTGCAGTGGATTATGGACAAGGGGGTCATACACTTTAGGGTGTGAGTCCTGGCTTCAACCTTAAATAACTGGGCAAGTGATAACTTCACTTAGCCTCCATTTCCTCCTCTGTAAAGTAGGGATAATATTAACTCTGGAGAAAGTAAGCAAGATAGAGTCTACAAATTGATTGACCCAATGTCTGGCACAAAGTCGATACTTGATCAATGCTAAAGTGCCACCACTGTCTGCTAACATCTGCATGGCTCAGGGGATTGGCAATCCTTCTACTGAGGCTCTGTCATAGCTACAGCTTCCCCACCGATCAGGTGCTGTAGTGTGATACAGTTGTTAGCGACTCAACAGTCTATTGTACATGAGTTCCTGCCACCTAATGAGGTGTACGTCCAGGGACCAGTAGTGTAACTTCTTCAAGTCTCAGTTTCCACATCTGAAAATGAAATGTTACCTAGTTCGTAGGGTTCGTTTGATGATTAAATGCAATAAGGCACTAAATGTCCCAAGTGCACTGGACAGATAATACTAGATGTGTGTGTGTGTGTGTGTGTGTGTGTGTGTGTGTGTGTGTGTTGAAGGTTAGGGGAGAAGTTATTTGAGAATGACCAAAGATCAAGGAAAGGGAGAGGAGAACTACTCCCAGGACAGTAAAGAGAAAAGACGTCTGTGGGCCTCCAAAGCAGGAAAATCCACTTGTTTTCCTTGGCAAAGCCTCCAGCAGTAGCAAAAAGACTGGATAGATGCCTATATGGCTCCCCTAAGAAGGATGGTTTCCACTCTCAGCATGCATCACCACATGGGGATGAGAGAAGAGAAACAGGAACCTCGAGGAAATGGCAGGGGTTTAAGTGAGAGGATAAGACGGTTGCCAGCTGCAATCATAATAGGCATTTAAATTCCCTAGATCTTACTACAATCTAGAAGCAAAAGAAAGCCCTAGTAATGACGGTAGCAGGGAGTGGCTGAATACTCATTAAACCCATTTCTTTTTTCTTGGGTGGACAAAGAAATTAACTTTACCAGATCTGGCCAATGGAATATGGGCAGAAGTGATGCACACAGCATCCAGGTCTCTGAAACTCTTCCAGTGAGGTACTGGGCTCTTGTTCTTTGCTCATTAGCTGATTGAATGCATAGGATACAGCTGAAGAATCTGAGGATGTCTTAGAAAATGGATAGAAGGATCCAGTGACCCTGAACCACTACATGAAAAGTCACTTGCCAAATATGCAATGAAACTATGGTAAGACCAAGACATATAAATGCATATGATATTAAGCCTCGAAGAATTGGACGCTGTTTATTACAATGGCTAGCATTAATTACTCTGATAAAACACCTGACATAGAATTTTTCATCAGCCCTAAAATGTGGAGGATAGAAACAAAATTAATTTAAGGAATATGTCAAATATGATACGACACACACCTAAGTTTGTACATAGCTTTATTATTAAAAAATTGGATTTTCTTTGCAACAGTCTAAGTAACATATGGGCAGTAGGCATTATAAAAGGAAAGTATTTTAACACCATGGGTTGTTCTAATAACTAATTCATTAGAGTCATATGATAGGGTTCTCTCACTCAAGAAAAATGTCAAGGTGAGAGGGGCAGTCTCAGCCACCGTAGGAGAACACCACAGATTGATCAGACCAGCATCTGAATCCTAACCACCCCATGAAGTGCTCTCTGAAAATATGTATGATGCTAATACCTGGAGGTTTAAAATAAATAAAATATGAACAAACAAAATAAACTTGTCTTTGACAGCTCAATTCCAAAGCCCTTCAAAGCTATAGGAGAGCTTTTCAAATTATGTCTAAGAAACACTGTCATTTCTATCCATATCTTTCAGCTTTCCCAACAAAGTTCCCGTTCTCTCCAGCCCCTCATCTTGCTTCTTTCTCAGCTTCTAGTTATGACCATCCTGTTCTCCTCAACCTGCAGCAGTTTATAACTGCTCCTTGAATGTGTCTGTGGCATGTCATAAACCACTTTATCCATTTCACTGATTTGAAGCATCTGGGAAATAAATTCTATTAGAACCCTAATGGGGTCTGATGTGAATAGTTCACTATTGATCTATAGGGAGACACACCTGACAGAGCACCGGATCACATTAGATTTGATAACATTTAAAAAGGTTTGCTAAGAAAATTATGCTACATCTAAACACCAAGGAGAAAGTGACAGCAGAGCTATGAGCAGAGTATGGCTTGTTTTACCTACTCATGGGTAAAAAGGATAACTACTGATTTGCTGCCCATCGTTCCCTGTACTTGCAGTACTCAGACCCAACTTTCCTTTGGGGAACAAAGCCTCCCTCACTCTCAGTTCTTATGATTCCACCTTTCAGTCCCTCCTCCTCCCAGTTTCAGGACTGTGGACAGGATCCAAGTGTGGCCAGACTTAGAGAGTATGCCATCCCCTGTCTTCTCTTTGGTTCAGGGAGGTTATGGTAGTAATCTGGGTTTGAAGGAATTACACCGAAAGATGTACTCTTCCCATTGGAAATTCTAACCTGGCAGTACATAAACCTGGAGGTGGTGGAGGCCGCCTCATTACTACTTGGAAGTGACTACCTAACAATGTAGCCCAAACAGAGGAGAGGTGAGCCAAAGCACAATTGGTGGTGATTGTGTTTGAGCACCTGGATCGAGCTGTATTGTACATAAGCAAATAAATTACCTTTTATGCTTCATCCAGTTGGAATTAGGTTTCTCTAAAAGCAGCAAGTCTGATATCATGGGACTGAATTAAACTGATAGCATTGGGGTCAGATTTTCATGGCAGTGGTGTATTCGGTCATCATTTATTTTTAGCTGTCCAAAATTTTCTCACTCACTGATTTGTACCACTGTGTCACCACAGTGGTGATTACTTCTTGAGGGACTTTCCAAGAAGTCATGAGCTTTTTACCTTAGTAAAAGTTATATGGATTCCAGAGAGAGTTGTCAAAATTGTAAAAATTGCAGATTCCTAAGCCCTACGTGGATAGATTCTGATTTAGGATGTCTTTTTTTTTTTGGCGATACGCGGGCCTCTCACTGCTGTGGCCTCTCCCGTTGCGGAGCACAGGCTCCGGACGCTCAGGCCCAGTGGCCATGGCTCACAGGCCCAGCCGCTCTGCGGCATGTGGGGTCTTCCCGGACCGGGTCACGAACCCGCGTCCCCTGCATCGGCAGGCGGACTCTCAACCACTGCGCCACCAGGGAAGCCCCTACGATGTCTTTTGAGCACTCCACAAATCACCAGTTTCAACAAGCAGCCTAGATGATTCTGATACAGGTAGCCAGACTCTATGAAGTAGAACTGTGACAAGTAGATCAGAACTCAGGGACTAAAATGATATACAAATGAACTTCACATCCTGCTTCTACTGTCTACAGGCTATACCTTGGACAAATGGCTTAATCTTTCTATGCTGCAGCTTCCTAATTTACAAATGAAGATAATAAAGCTATCATAGAGGGCTTTGCAAGATAATGTTTATAAAGTACTTAGCACAGAGCCTGTCATACCATAAGGCTCCAACAATGGTATCTACTGGTAATTCCTTTACATGGATTAGCTTCTCAGATAAACCAATTATTACTAATAGAATCTAGAAACATATAAGACCTTGTAGCAATGAGACACAGGATATATAAGTTTTCATGTGGAAAAGATGCAGGCTCAGCCTGATAAAACTTCTGGTGTACAAAGGACAAGAAAATACCAAGAAAAAAAATGCCTACCTTACCTATTATCTTGCCTAAAGCCACTTTAGACATTAAGCTTACCAATATAATTTTAGTCCTTACTGAAAAATTTGTACATTAAAAAACAATGGCCTAAACAGGGGAGTGAGTAAGGCAATGGAACTGGTTTAGCAGCTTGTATAACAGGCATAGATATACAAGGGAGGATGTTAATGGTGAAAGTTGTGGAGGAAATAAGAATACCCGTACAAGGTACAGGTCTATATGGCATCCTGATATGGCTTTGAAGGAGCACCAGTTGTCTTGGGTTTAAATTACTGAGGCCCCATTTAGTAGACATGCCATCACATTGATAAGTCACTTAGCTTCTGGTTTCCAGTGTATAAACTGAGGAAAATGAAGCCAATCTTGTCAGGCTGTGTTGAGGACTCAATGAAATACATGATGTGAAATGTTTAATAGAATGCTTGACATATGATGAATGTGCTATTATTGTTATTACTGTGGTTTTACTGTGGAGATATTATTTTTAAAAAATAACTGTCAAGATGAGGGTAAGTTTTTGCTGAAAAAAACATACAAAGTATTTCATATTTCCACAGACATGAGAGAGAGTGAAGAGAAGAAACAATCAGAAAGAACCAAAGCCATTAATTTCAATAAGTGGGAAAAGAAATGAAGACAAGAAAGGCTTTTAAAAAGTACTTCCTGACAGTCCAGGGTTGCACGACCTCATTTCCTAGGTTGGCTTCTGCCCAGGCACGTGGTAGAGCAGCAAGAATCCACCAGCACCAACAATGGCTTTGATGTTAATGGATCTCCAATGGCTATCTCCCAAATCCATTTTTTAATGATTAGCCTTTGCTGCCATAACAGTTGCAAAAAAAAAAAAAAAAAAAATTCCACAATTCTCTCCTTTTCCAAAATGGCTGGGCTTTGGCTGGTAAAGCAATGATTTAAGTTAATGGCTGAGGTGGGACTTTGAGTATGTGCTTAAAGGATAATCGCTAGGCTTCTTCTTGGGATACATCTGTTTTTAACCAATTTCTCAACCTCTGAGTGTGGTAATTAAACAGAGAGGTGTACTAAACATAAATAGTGGAACCTGAGAACCACCTTCATTAGTCTCTGTATCTTCGGGAATTGCAGGTGTGTGTTAATGAAGTACATGAGTCGTAAAATAAAACTAAAGGCAGCTGCATATGTTTACAGAACTGCAGCTGCAAATTACAGGTATCCGTAGCATCCGTAATTCATCCACAATTGACAATTTTCATATTACTGGAATAAAGAATCAAGTCATGTGGATGACTGGAGTATTTGCCTCTCAGCACTAGAGATTTGGCTTCATTTCCTTTGCAGCATCTCCAATGAAATAAATCACAGTTTTTCAGGTGGAGTTGAACCTCAGGGTAAAGGACCAAAGTGTATGGCAGACAACCTAGGCCCCAGTTCTGTCTCCATGCCTCCAAGTGCTACTTCCCTGTCAAGAGAGAAGTGAGCTTATTATACACAAGCTTTAGAAACACATACGCTGGCTCCAATTTTAGCACTGCTACCTAGAAAACTGAGGTAAGTTTTCTATGTCTATGCCTCAATGTCTTCATCCATTAAATGGGATAATAATAGTGCTGCCTCACAAGGTTGAGAAGTTTGAATTAATTAAGATTGAGTTCATGCATGTAAAGGGCTTCACGTAATGGCTGGCACTGAGGAAGCACTGAGTGTCCACCTTTGGACATGTTCCATTGGTCAGAAACCAGTAACCTATAAGAGAAGCAAATGAAAAGCAAGTCTATCTGTGGCTGTTCATTAGAAACACCAGGTAACAAAATCTCTCTTGTCTCTCCATGTAGAGCCAATTTGTACCCAGGTACTGGGCAGAAGTCAAATACAAGAAGACTGGCAGAAGCACAGAGTCCTACTTTTACTCAAAAAGATTTCTGCAGCAAATAATCAAAGATATCAAACAATGTACTTAATTCTCAGAAAGGTATATGAAATTTTTCTTTCACAACGACAAGAATATTTCACAATATTTTACATGTGTCTGGTACAATGGTTTACCAAGTGTTTTCTCTGCATATGAGGTCTCATTTACTTTGTGCAATAGGTCTGAGAAGCAGACAGGGCAGGTACGAACCCCACGTTATACCCAAGGAACATGACAACGAGAGGAACTAAGTGTCTTTGCTAAATGTCTGTCATTAAATGGATAAAGGAGCCAAGCGTGGAACTCACGTCCAGTATAGCTATGAAAAATACCTCCCTGTCCAATATTTTAAGGATGGTAAGGAAATTCTCAGGTCAGAGCCTATAGTAGACACAGAGACATGCATTTATTAGTACAGAGGGTTTGAGGGTGTTTCAAAGTCCTTGTGCTCTTTCCCCACCCAACCTGTCAGTTCCCGCGTCCCCATATTCCCAGCCTGATTTAAGACATTTAAATCTGTTTAAAAAGACACCTATTGTATAAATGTAGGCCTAACACTTCAGGAGTTATCATCTTTAGCATTTGATCAACAATGTGTTATCAGTTAAAGTATTTCAACTACTGGGTTGTCCCCAAGTGAGCTCCGCTAATAGAATGTCCTCCTCCGTCCCCAGTGTCTTCGCTACATTTTGGAATCACCTGGGGAGAGTTCAAAACCAAATGATGTCTGGATTCCACCCCTAAGACTCTGATATAATCGATCCAGTAAAGATACTTGCAGAATTTGTAAGGGAAATTCTACATTGAACCATGTAAAATGTTTTTGTTTGTTTGCTAGTTTCTTTGTAGTAGGATTTCTTAGAGCTTTTAAAGAATTCACGCATCATGTGGGTCTCCAAGATGGGAAGTTTGTAGTGTTTGGCAAATTTATTTCACTCTGGAGTCCTTTGGGTGTTGAACATCTCCTGGGACTCGTGTTCCATGTTGACTAAATGAATTGTGGGAGAGGAGAAGGGATTTTTTTTTTTTTTTTTGCGGTACGCGGGCCTCTCACTGTTGTGGCTTCTCCCGTTGTGGAGCACAGGCTCCGGACGCGCAGACTCAGCGGCCATGGCTCACGGGCCCAGCCGTTCTGCGGCATGTGGGATCCTCCCGGACCGGGGCACGAACCCGTGTCCCCTGCATCGACAGGTGGACTCTCAACCACTGCGCCACCAGGGAAGCCCCGAGAAGGGATATTTTGATGGAGTCTGAATTCAGTAAGAGCCGTAAGGCATCTCCTAAAAAGAAGGACACCGTCTAAAGAAAAATGATCTGATGAAGACAACCCTTCTAGTCTAGAACCTCGTGACACAGTGTGGTTCTGGCACCAGCCTCACTGGCAGCCCAGGGAAATTGTTAGATGTAGAATCTCAGGTCCCATTCCAGACCCATGAAACCAGACTCTGTATTTTGACAAGATCCTCAAGGGAGTCACAGAGGCATTAAAATTTAAGAAGCCCTGCTCTAATGTACCGTTTTTTCAACCCCTTCCTGGGTTTCATCACTCCGGCTTTGCGGAAACCTTTGTGTGTCAACAGTTATGTTCTTCTGCGGAGTATCTTCAACATTCCACCAAAAGACGGGAAAAGCCAGGGCTGTGGCTATACAGCTCCAGGGGGTGCCAGGCACATAGAACATAATGTGCACAGTGTCCCTAGAGTTATATAAACCCAAGAAGTATTTTCAAAATGGACACTATACTATGTGGAGGATAGAGCCTTGGGATATCATTTTTGTCAAAGAGCTTTTATTAATTTGAGTTTATCAATAATAGTTAACACTTTCTGAGCACTTAATAGGGTTCAGGCATCTTGATGCCATTTTACAGTTATTATTTTACATTATCAATATAATACTGTAAGACATAATCTGTTATCATCCCCATTTGCTAATAAGGACGTGGCAGTTCCTAAGGTTTAGGAAGGATGTCATGCTCAAGATCAAATAGCAGAGTTGGCATTTGGCTCTAAATCTAACTCCAGAGAGCATGTTCTTACTACAGAAAAACTGGATTAAAAAAATCTGTAGGATAGAATACTGAGGTGGGAAATTACTAGGGATTATATCTGACAAGAGAGATTAATTCTAAAAAGTGTGGCTAGAATATGTTTTTAGGGGACATGGTCTTGGTTTTCCCCAATCTGAAATTAAGAGCCTTGCATAAGTGGACAATGGTGAAACAAACATTTGCTACATGATTACAATGTCTAATCATGTTGACAAATAATTTGCAGAGTCATTTTGAAATCTACAAATAGCTACTCTCTGTTTTATCCTCACAGCAGTCTAGTGGAAAGCTTTACCATCTCCATTTTTAGGGACAGATTAAGGCAGAAAATTTTAAGAATATTTCCTAAAATCTCAAAGTCCAGAAGTGATTGTGATAAGGTTCAAAACCAGGTCTTAAACCCCTGAAATCCTGAGCTTCTTCCACTGTGGCACCATCCTCTTCCCAAACATCAGATAACCGTTAGGACCTTAAGAATAAAAGATGAGAGGTACACTTCTCAGTTGGCCAGCCCAGCCTGGACATTTGACAGACAGCAAACGGGAGGGCTCATGGAAATGAACCTATAAAACAACAATGGCAAAACTGAGAAAATGCCTTCCAAGAATTTTTCACACTTTAGCAGACATTTGGTTCAAACAAATGGTCGATTTTGGTACCTAAGAGCACAGAAAGTTATTTTTCCACAGCCCTTAGATTTAATTTTTCTTCTCTCTCTGTCAAAAAAAAAAAAAAAAATGTTTCTGCCAAGTTTTCTCAAAAAGAAAAAACAAAAACAAAAAAAACAAACTTACAAAAAAGCAAGTCTCCTCCAGGCTTCCTGCTGACATACAGGGCATGCTGGATGGTGAGCTGCTGACAAGCACTATTAGTATAGGCCCACAGGGGTAGAGAGAGAGGAATTAGGCCAGGTCATGGGAAACAGTGTCCAAGAACTCTAGGGTCAGCAGGGACCTTGGGAGGTCAGTTAGTGCACTCCTCTGTCTCCAGGAAGGACTCACCTTTCTCTGTTAATTTTGACCACCATAGAACCAAATTCATTCTCTTTTAAAGAATATTGGGAAGCAGATTTTTCCGTGGATTGGCACCTGAAAACTTCGCCACTCTTACGCACCTACTCTTGGTCTTAGTTATCAACTGGGAGTGACTCTGTCCTTCCTCCCCCTCAGCCAGTCACCCAGAGGACATTTGACAATGTCTGGATACTTTTTTTATTGTTGCAACTGGAGAGGAGATGGCTACTGGCATCTAGTAGGTAGAGGTCAGAGATGCCGCTAAACACCGTACAACACCCAGGATAGCGCTACAAGAAAGAATTATCTGGCCCCAAAGTGAACATGTGGAGTTGAGAAACTTACAGAAGAGAGAAGGGGAGGGTGGCATTCCTTGCATATTGCTGTACAGTACAAGGACCTACCTATAGTAGGACTAAAGTTCCACGGTTCAGAAACACATTTCTTCATAAGATAATGTGGAACTCTTTTTTTTTGGTAGTCAGAATGACCTAATTCTCTACTGACTAGCCAGTCTTAGCTATTGGATAGTAAGTTTCACGAAAGCAGGAACCATACGCAGTTAACTTCTATTTCCCCAGCGCCTTCACATGGAATGACATATAGTAGATTTTTTTTTTTTTTTGCAAATCCCTATGTAAAAGTTCAAATCATCTAGTTCTGTGAAAACAGCTAGACAGATTTTCACAAAATTAGAGGCATGTGCTAGAGATGGTCTATCTTAAAATTACAGGCTATTTCGTATACGTGATATTTCGGGGTCTCTGGGTGAGTCCTCTCAAAAAAGATGGATAGTCTTCCAGAGCACCAAGGAGTCTTTGTGACTGTAAATGGGGCACAACATGCCATATGCATGAAGATTTTGTAGATTAAAAAAAATAACGGTGGCTTCCAAAGTGAGTCCCAAAGTGAAAATCATACGGCCAGATTCTCCTAATTGTGGTTGTTGCTTTGCTTTCCACAAGGGCAACCCTATTTAGTTATGCACTGGTCCACTCCTCGGAAATGAGCCACCTCTGAGAGGAATGTCTTAAAGAGAATCAGAGCTGAGCAATTCATGGCATGGGGTGTAGTTAAAGTGCTCTTGGAGAGCTACCAACTACCAATATCACAGACACAAGCCATTTCTGTTTTAACAGGAACTGCTTTAGCCCATCCTGTTAGAGTAGGAGGTTTTGCCAACTTCCTTTAGACTTTAATTGATAACACACAAATCTGTTGCCACAGATGGTTGGGTGGGCAGCATCTAAAGCTGAGGTCTGGAGAAAGGATTCCTACCCCCAACAAATGCAAGAACGTTCAAGGAATGTAGATGCAGGATGCACCATGGAAACAGAAGTGAGGGAAGAGCTCTGGATTCCACACCAAAGCATCAGGTCTGGATTAAAGGTACCCCGGCATGAAGAAGGTCACAGTTTTCCAGCTTGCCTTTCTGTCACATGCAAATAAGATTATATGGTTTCAAATCCCAGATACACCAGCTATTAACTATGTCATCTTGGGCAGCTCATTTAATTTGTCCAAGTTCTGCTTTTTCCCCATATGCAATAGAAATTGATAATAATACCTCTCTTTTGAGACTTTGTGTAGCTTGAATGAGATATAAAGAAATTTTCTATTGGTTATTAGTATTTCCTCATGTATGAAACAGATCTATTCTGGAGATGATCTCTAATCTCCTTGACATGAAGACTTTTCACGTTTTCCCAATATAACTTGCATGATCTCAGGAATTCGGAGCAAAATGCAAGAGTGAAGAAACTCAGCGACCTCAGACTCTTCAAAGACAGCCAATGGAGTCTCACAAAACTCCAAGCACTCACAAGGAGATAAAAGTGACCTAGGGGGGCAGATATCTTGGAATGAGGGTAAAATTTGCTGAACTGGTCTCTTCCAGTGGCAGGTGATTGAAAGTCAACTAAAACTGCATGAAGGAATAAATAGGAAGATATCTATCAACTCTTATCATAGACAAGAAGCCCGGTGGAAAGCTTCAGGCTAGGCAGTAATCACTTGCTCAAAAGAGATCATTGGGAATCTGCCTTTCCATCTCTTGGCTTTGCTTTCTTTTGTGTTGGCTTCGCTCTCAGCAAAGCCCTCTGCAGTTGTGACCCCCGGGAGCTCCAAACATACATTCTTTCACTGTCAAGGTGAGCAGCCCTAAATGTATCTTTCCCAATCACTCTGGCAAAAGTCTCAGGATTTAGTCTGATTTGCTCAGGCCTGGGTCGTGTGCCTACTCCAGCAGTCGGCACCACACCTGAACCAAGTAGACTGAGAGGGCAGAGGAGTAACCAGGAAAAGGTAGAATAGACACCAGTCAGGCAAAAACAAAAGCACCCACTGCACTTGCTGACCCAAGTTCTCTTTCTTGATAAAGGACTTGTCTTCTTTCTTTCCTCCTCTTATATTGTGTGGTGGTTATGGAATTGTGTTGAGCAGGGGTTGAAATGAGAATAGATTATGCACAGCTGGACTGGAAGAAGTTTCTTGTGAGCTATTCAAGTCTCATCTTAAACTGTCCTCCTTGGAAATAGGAGCTGTGTGCCATGTCGCCTGTCTCTCGTGGAGCAGTTTTGTGGCTGCATGAGAAAAGTAGACCCTCGTGAGTTCCTGCCAGACACTGACCTTTGCCTCCCCTTTGGTTATTCTCAGACTCCGAAGAGCTCAGGCTGTTAAAGCAAGAAGAGGAGACTTAGCTTAAGTACAATATTCCAAGCATAACTCCATGGTCTGATCATCTTATAGGTGAGCAGAATTTGAACTAATTCTAGGACATTTCTGCTATGTCTTTTTCCAACACAGGTTTTGTACATTTCTTCTTAAGCTCACTGGGGTCACTTCAACTGACAGTAAGGGGCTTTTAAGGATGGCAGTCCCTGGACTCGTAGTTAGTACAGTGGATGCTATGAAGCAGGGTAGTAAAAGACCTAAATGCTGAGACTTTAAAGGTAGGCAGAGTGGGCTCTAAATCCCTAAGCAAATTGTCTAACTCTCCTGAGACCATTTCCTCGTCTTTAAATAGAGATCATGGTAACTGGCTACTGCCCACTGAGCATTTTTAGTTTGCCCCACACCTACTTTAAAAATATGCTTTCATGCATTGAATCCTCATACCAAATTCCGTGAGGTAGCTACTATTATTATCTCCATTTTACAGATGGTGACACAGTGGGGTCAGGAACTTGACCAAGGTCGCCCCTCTAGCAAGTGGCAGGAAAGTATTCAGCATAGGGCCTCATGCATAGTAGGCTATCAAAGAAGGTTCACATATGGGAAGAGTTGGTGATACATGCCCTTCCATTAAGAAATGTACAATCCCAAAGTAGTAGATATCATTTCAGATGATTCTTGATTGGGAAATGCAGTAGTTTAATCTGGAAGGGCTTTCTGGAAGAGGAGATTTGTTTCGTGATCATACTGCATCATACTCAGCTACCTCTGAAAAAATGCGTGGTCCTCATCCTTCAAAGCTTTAGGAGCAGATCATCTTCATATGCAACGGGTGAAGAGGGGCACTGGCCCCCAAACCAGCTGCATCTTCTGAATCAACTTTGATGATCTATGTCAAGAGCTTCTGTCACCAAATAACCCTCCCAACTAAGCTGTGAAGAGAAGGATGGTATAACAGGTTGGAACATGAGACTGCTTTCACTCATGTCTATTATGTGTCATTCACTGCAATTTCAGATGCAAGAGTGAAAGTCAGTCCAGTGTACCATAGTGTGCTACAGTGTACCACAGGAAGTACTAGTGACACCTAGTGTTTATGGAGGATTTATTTAGAATTTCACATGCATTCTTTCGTTTAGTCCTGACAACTGCCCCCAGGGGTTAAGTACTAGTATTATCTCCATTTTACAGATAAGAAAAATGAGGCTCGCTGAGGGATCTGGTCCCAAGTCACATAGAGCTAGGAAGCAGAGGAGCCAGCCAATGACGAAGAGCTTATATTCTTAACCACTAAATGTCCAGTTTCCCATGTTGACATGGACTGAAACAGAGCAGATGAGGGCAAATAAGTAAGATGAGTCTTGCTATTGACTGGAACAGATTCCTATACCATATTTCAGGCATAATCAAAATGCAAAAGCCAGATCTGGCATAATTGCATGAGCTCAACTTTTTCATGACCTTAAGATATCTATATCATAAAAAAATTGGTGAGTCCCAAGGAATTTTCTAGTTTATCCCATAAAAGGAAGTAACATAAATATTCCAATTACAATAAGCAATTCCATACATTTAGTTTCAAAATAAGAATAAAATGAGAAAAGAAATGGCCACAGGCTCTGTCTTTATCATAACTAGACTCACTGTGCGCACAGTGAATTGATATTTTCCCATAATGTTACTCGTCTCCCACCGAATTCCTGGCAAATTCTACAGAGGAAAGCAATGCTTACAGTACATTATTACTTTGGTGTTTCAAGGGGAATTATTCATTCCCACATATTATTGAAACAGTGCTCACTTTACAGAACCTATTCCCAACAGTGGTGCATATTCCTCCACTTATTGCTACTTAAATACACAATTTCTAAGGTTAATTGATCTGGTATTTGGTATGTCAATGTTTGCATGGGTTAACATAAATAAATATTATATATAATGATGGATGTAACAACAAAGTAGAAATTCACTTTGCAGTGGAACTCCTTAACAACTGAACTATGTTGATGGTTCCCAGAATTCTGAAGGTGTGTCAGTGCAAATCTAAAATATAAGACAAAAACAATCTGATTTTACATGGTCACACTCAAGGGCAGTAATTCAGAGAGCAGAGGAATTGTCACAGGCTGGTTCTTTCAGAATCTCTCCCTTTGACGGTGGCATTTAGAGTCCCAGTTCCACCAGTTCTAGCAACTTCCAGCAATGTCAAGCCTATCCTAATTCTACCCTAAAAAGATTTGAAATGATTTAGTTCCCTACTAAATGCAGCTTCACTATCCCAGAAACCAACTGTTGAGAAGAACAACAAGGACGACTAACCATTATTACCGAAGACACATCATGTGGTCAGCACTAAATGTTAAGTGCTTTACACTAGTTTTTCATATAAACTGCTCATGTGTAAGGAGTCTCTATATTACACATGAAGAAACT
This sequence comes from Globicephala melas, assembly GCF_963455315.2. NCBI lineage: Eukaryota > Metazoa > Chordata > Mammalia > Artiodactyla > Delphinidae > Globicephala > Globicephala melas. Next base: position 22,119,434 of record NC_083324.2, read on the forward strand.
GAGGCCCCGAGATAGTAAATCACTTGCCCATCGTCTATCAACTCGTAAGTGGTAAGAGTTAGGATTCCCATCTGGCTCTGTTTAACTCCAAAGTCTACAACCTTAACGACTGCTCTATAACCTCCTTTATACTAAACAAGTGGCTGAAGAAATTCAAACTGGGTAATAAACATTTCAAGTTTATTAGTCAGGGTAGAAGAAGCTGTGCTGTGGTAACGGATTAACCCTAGCGTCTCTGACTTAAGCCACAGAATGTGATGCAAGATAGGCACCTTTCCTGGACTTCTGTATTCATACTTTTATGTATATATTTTCAGTATGTGTTCTATCCTTCTACCTTGTGGCTTCGCCATGTAGCATGCATGATTCCCATGGCAAGGGAAGTAAAACCTGGGGGATCTTACACTGGCTCTTAAATGCTTCAGCCCACAGAGAACACACCAGTCCTGCTCTTAACCCATTGGCCAAAACAAGTCACATGGTGCTGCCCAACTGCAAGGAGATTGGAAAATGTTGGGGTGAGACTCATGGGTATTTGGTGAATATCAAATGTCTCTATCGTGTAACTCTTGTCCTGATTCCTAGGTAGGAGGAGACTTATACCTTGAGCACTTGCAAACGTACCGCGTTATGCATTTTCAAGTTCTTTGCCCTAATATTTGGGAGGTAATTATCTGTTCGTTGAATCCACATTTTTTTTTTCACTCTAAATGGTGAAGATTAGTCATATGTGTTAGCAGTAAGGATATTTGGCAACAAGAAAACACCTTTAATAAAGGTATCTGTGGGGTGACAAGATATGGGTTTGGACATCTTTATTACCCTATTACCAACACGATAACATTGCCATTTCTTGCCAAATATCGCAGGTCCAATTTTTGCTCAACAGTGTTTATGGGAAAATATCAAGCTTAAGTGTCAGCCAGACGTGAAGATGCCTCATTCAGGTCTTTTCTTACATCCCTCCCATGATTTACTGTGCATGCCCTCACTTTCTAACCACACACAGCTGACCAACACAACTACAGGCCCAAAGGGCATTTACATCAGGGGAGATAACTTGTATGACAGGCATCCTGTTCATTTATCCTTCTCTACTTCACTCTAGAGCCGAGATTTTAGAGCAGGAAAAGCTCTCCATCCACCAATTTACTGATCTGAGTTTCTTTTGCTTTTTGTGTACTCCAGGACTTCCTATTTTCTAGAACTTTCTTTCATGCAATATTGCATCCTCTACTGCTGTTATTACTTACAGGCATGCTGCAATGTGGAATATACTTTCTTGATTGAAACTCCAACTCTCTTTGGCTGAATATCATCTGATGGGATAAATTATTTAAGAAAGCCACAGCATTGAAGGAAGGTCAATACACAGTCAATGCTTGTTCCACCATTTAATCATAAAATTGAAAGAATAATGAAAAATAGAAGATTTGGGGGAAAAAATCAGGGCATTTATATGAAGTAGTTTAAAGTGACTGAATTCTTGAGGGTTTTTGCTTTGTTTTTCTGTTTAGAGAAGCCTCTTAAATTATACCATGTAAAGAGAGAGATTTTCCTACAAAGTACTCCTATTTCTAGACCTTGGGAAAAGAGTTTAAAAAACAGTATTCCCCAACATAATGGGAAAATCATTCATTCTAGTGCTTTCACTTTTGTCTTTTGAAAATTTGTATCCTTAAAAACACTATTTTGAGATTTTCCCCTCAACCAGATGCTCTGGGCCTGGGTAGCTGAGGACAGTCCTCAATGAACAGGTGAAAAGGAGACGGAAATTTCAGCAAACCACTGGGCCAAAACTTAGTATTAACTGCACTCCAAATGAATTGATCCAAACCATATTTCATCAGGATATTCACTGATGGAATAGAGAATCCAACACAGCACGTGAGTTTTAATCATTTCTTTTTGACCCATATCCATCCAAGAAGGAGGCAAATTGAGGTAAGGAAAAAAAAATCCTCTGCTGGGCTTCCCTGGTGCTGCAGTGGTTGAGAGTCTGCCTGCCTATGCAGGGGACACGGGTTCGTGTCCCGGTCTGGGAAGGTCCCACATGCCGCAGAGCGGCTGGGCCCGTGAGCCATGGCCGCTGAACCTACGCGTCCGGAGCCTGCGCTCTGCAACGGGAGAGGCCACAACAGTGAGAGGCTTGCGTACCGCAAAAAAAAAAAAAAAAAAACTCTGCTATTTACCCAGTATCTTTTGTCCCTCCCTTTCTCCTTTATGAACTCAAAACTTATACATTCTACTTCCTTTCCAATGTGTTCATTTACAAAGAGAGAAGTAATGAAGGCACCCTGTGAATGGGGTTGCCATGGAGAACCTGTTCCAGGTAAAGAATAGTCACTACAGAAAAGTGGTGTGCACCTTGTCAGCAGAAATGCTGCAGCAGCCCCAGAGAGGTTATAATTTCTGCCACCACTAACTTAAATACAACACAATTCTGTAGGTCTCCAGAAAAGGCTCTGTCCTTTTGTGAGTGTGCCTTGCTTTACAGAAGAGCTGTGCCCTATTTGGATTTAAATCAAAGCATATTTCAAAAGCATGTACCCAGTGTCATATTTAATAGAACCCTAATGGCAATCCTTTGTTTAAAGACCTTTACCCTCCTAAATAGGGTTTCAAGGTATTGGGTTTTCTTTATTTTTTTTAACATCTTTATTGGAGTATAACTGCTTTACAATGGTGTGTTAGTTTCTGCTGTATAACAAAGTGAATCAGCTATATGTATACATATATCCCCATATCTCCTCCCTCTTGCATCTCCCTCACACCCTCCCTTATCCCACCCCTCTAGGTGGTCACAAAGCACCGAGCTGATCTCCCTGTGCTATGCGGCTGCTTCCCACTAGCTATCTATTTTATGTTTGGTAGTGTATATATGTCAATGCTACTCTCTCACTTCGTCCCAGCTTACCCTTCCTCCTCCCCGCGTCCTCAAGTCCATTCTCTACGTCTGCGTCTTTATTCCTCTCCCGCCCCTAGGTTTTTCAGAACCAGTTTTTTTTTTTTAGATTCCATATATATGTGTTAGCATACGGTATTTGTTTTTCTCTTTCTGGGTTTTCTTACAGTGGGATAAACCTGTTGAATTCTGCCTCCTGACCTTTCCCAGTGTGAGTAAAACATAGGTCCATCATGCACTGCCTTAGTTATACTTTCTCTCATTCTTTTTTTTAATTGAAGTACCGTTGATGTACATTATATAAATTACCAGTGTACAGTATAGTGATTCACAATTTTTAAAGGTTATATTCCATTTATAGTTACTATAAAATATTGGCTATATTCCCCATGTTGTACAACATATACTTGTAGCTTATTTTATACCTAATAGTTTGTACCACAATCCCCTACCCTTATGTTGCCCCTCCCCCCTTCCCTCTCCCCTCTGGTAACCACTAGTTTGTCTCTCATTCTTGAAAAGAGCCATCAGCCAAAATCAGAGCAATATATACAAGTTCATCTTTCTGAAATGTAATCTTTTCTGTGCTGGTTGAGACTTATTTAAAGAATAAGTACTAATTAATTAATTATTAAAGAATAATTACTAATTAATAATACTATTAATCATTAAAGTAAGCAAATTTAGGTTCCATTATTACACTTCAGCATAACTGCCTGAGTTTCAATGAAAGGAAATATATTTATATGCACATGAGATACACACTTACCTCCCAAATATGTGTGAAACATCCATTTGTAATCATGTCTATGGTTGTTTAAATAAAAAAGAAAAAGAAAAATCTTGATAGATTGAAAGGAAAGAGGAAACTGTGATTGTGTTTCAATAAGAACTGTGTAAATAAACTGCTATTCAGCAAGCTCAAATGGTCTAAGTCCTAAAGAATCCGCTTCCAACTCTGAGCATTCAACAGATATCACTGAAATTTCTTGAGCATCTATTATATTCCAAGCACAAGGCTAGATCCTTTAGAGTCATAACTGCATTTGCTCCTCAAAGTAACTCTATGAGATGGTGGATTATAAATAAGAAAATAGAGACTTAGAGTGGTTAAGCAATTTGCCCAAGTTTTTTCTTTCATACTGTAGTCACAGTGAGGGTTTAAACCTGGGTCTTGTATACTCTGCCCTTCTTCCTCCATGCTGCCTGGAAATCAGGAAATGCCAAAATTCAAATGCAGGACCTCAGTCATGAAAAGTACGTAACCCATCACTGAGTACTGGGACGATGTCAGAGAAGAAATTATAGGTTTTGTTTGGCCAGAGCTAGGTACCCAGGACATATGTTATGCTGATATTGGTAGATGACTCCCTGAAATCCATCTCCCCTCCCCTTTACTAAGAGGTGGCAATGTGCCCAGCTAAACAACTGTGTTTGCCAGGCTCTCTTACAGAAATGTGTGCCTAGTGAGATGTAATCAGAAGCTTTGGGTAAACTTTTCAGCAAACCTTTTTAAAAGAGTTCTATTTGGCTGACATGCCCTTTTAGCTTTTCTACCTGCCTTGTTCTTACTGTCTAGAACACACATCCCATGGTTGAAAGGTGAGTGACAAATCACAATCATAAAGCAACTCAGAAGGTAGAAACCACATGCTAAGAAACTTCCCAGACCTGAAGACAGTGATTCTTAAAGTCCAAGCTTCAAGCTACATAAAAGAAAGTTACCTGTGTCTTATTTAAGCCAGTATTATTTGGAGTTTCTGTTATACAAAGTCAAAACCAGCCCCAACTAAAACATATGTTGCTAGAATAGGAGAGAGAAAAAAACTCAGGATACATATCCTTGTCTTCCCAGTAACATGATAATCTCCTGGAGGTCAGAGACCCTGCCTCTTATATCTACTTTTATATCTCCCCCAGCACCTAGAATTTTCCATATAAATAACACGATGTCTATGGCTACTTGTTTACTTAAACCATGTAGATATTTTAGAAGTACCAAGGAAGGTCCAACCTTCTGAATGTCATTTTAAAGCTAAACCCAGTTTAAATTAACTATAAGAAAACATGTATTCTGGACAGACTCCAGCAGTCCACTAACAATGACTGACAGCAAGGACCAACTGTTCCTTAACCTGAAGAAAACACAACCCAGAATGAAATTTGTCCCTCTAAATGACAGTGGCTCACAAGGAGGTCTGTGGATCTTTAAATTACACTTGGCAAAGAAACATCTTTTTATACAGACACATACACACATCAGAGGTATTTTCAGAAACTCATCCCACTAAGAATTTGAATGCAACTTGAGCACTGATCTGATTTAACCCCCGCCTTCCTTTACAGAACAGTGTCCTTCTTCCTCTTCAGACCAGCAGGTCTATTTGCTGTTGGAATCTCCAAATTCCCCTCCACCCTAGTGCCTAGTTTGCATTCTCTCTCTTTCCTTTTGCACATGCCATTCTAGAAGGCTTTCCTCTACAGCCATAGAATCTTCTCTAAAGCCACAGTCTCCCCAGTGGTAATGGGAACACCAAAAACACAACCTCATGCAGTTGATGGGACTATTAGAGGTCACAGATGAATTTGCTTGGCATTGTATCCGCTACATGAGATGTATTCAATCAGTAAATACTAGTGGCCTTGATTATACAAATCAATCAAAGGTCAGTTTTGCAAGGTCAACCATTTTAGCTCTCCATTTATGCCAATCAATCAATCATTTTATCAAACAATTAATCCATCATAGATTTCCTTGCTAGTTATCATTCTGCACTGGCCATTTCAACTAATTTCTACCTCTGTTCTGAGGCCCAGCCCAAATCCCACACTCTCCAAGAGGCCAGTCCTGACCCCTATTAACCTCAGAAATGTCTCCAGCTTTTGTCATTCCTTCTTTCCTTAATCCTCTGTCCAATCAATTGTATCTTTACTGAGAGCTGTCAGTTTCCATATGAAAATCATGTCCCCTCAGCGGGTTTCTAAGGTCTTTGCGGGCAAAGACGGTGTCCTCTACCTCTCTGACCCCCACTTGCTGGTATGGTGCCTAATACCCCAAATAAGCTTTTGTTAACTGAGGGCAATTTGATTGTTTGCTTTGGGATCTTACTTTCTTTGAGATTGGGAACAAGGCAGCTTCTATGAGTAGGAAGTAGAAACACATATGACCCAAAGAAATGGCAGTGTTAACTGCTCCCTAAGTCATATTTTGAGTGCTTAGTACATGCCAGATACTGTCTTAAATGTTTTCTTTCATATGTTGCCTCTCAGCAGATGGGGAGGTTCTATAATTATTCCTATTTCACAGGTGAAGAAACCGAGGCACAGAAACTAAATAACATACCCCTGTCCGCATCTGGTAAATGGCAGAGCCATGACTCCCAACCAGGCCCTTGAGCTCTAAAAATTGAACTCTACCCACGATGTACAGTAATTCTAATGTAGAGTTTGGATGCTGAAGGTTCTGTGCAGCCCAGCCCCATGTAGCGGGACTCACGAACCATCCAACTCAGCCTGCTCAGCAGCTATGCCTGACTTACTCTTTGTGGATTTAATAGCTCACAGCAACAGCTAAAAAGTTTGCTTAATCTACCTCAGAGCAGCACTAATAAGTAAGCAGCAAATTGACCACGGGCAGCAGCATGATGGTGGGAAGTCTAAAAATAAAGATGCAGGAAGGGTGAGACTTGAAGGTAATTAACTTACACTCTTCCTCCAGGGAGAACAGAAGTCAACTAATTGGCCGGCTTAAACAGTTCTGATACCCATCTTAAAGTCAGACTCTTCTTTTTGGGGTGAGTGTGTGTTTCCAGGAATGACTGTGGACAGACGACACTACACATTACCCAGAGTGTGAGAGAATGCGGGATCCCCTAAGGGGAGCTATAACAGAGCCACCGATGAGTAAGCAAAATAACTACCACTTAATGATGGTTTCAAAGATCACATGTGTGACCAGTCATATATAGTGCAAGCGATTATCTTGGGAGAGCGTAATTCAGCAATTCATTCATTCTGCATGGATTTTTTCCCTTAAAATATTTATTAAGAGCCACTATGTGCTATGCATTATGCAGGCACTAAGGATGAAATGGTGAACAGTCAAAAAATGTGTCTACACCATTGTAAAGCAATTATACTCCAATAAAGATGTTAAAAAAAATGTGTCTACCTACATGGAGCTTGCCTTTTATTTGGAAGAGGTAGATAACCAACAAGCCAACCAATGGATGAAGAAAATGATGGTGTTATGAAGGAAACGGACAGTGCAATGGGCTAGAAAGGGCCAGGGGAGGTGACAGGGAGGGTTTTATGGGGAAGGTAACATTTGAGCTGAGACATCCAGGTTGGGATGGAACTACCTCTGCAAAGATCTGGTGTGGAGAGAACCTTTCAAGCAGGGGAATCTAAATGTGCAAAGGCCCTGAGGCAGAAGAGAGTTTTGATGTGCTTGAGGAAGAAAAATGTGACTGGAATATAGTAAGACAGGGAAACTGACATGAGGGGAGTTGGACATGGACAGGAGCCAGATAGGAAGAACTTTGTAGGCCTGGGAACAAACTTGGCATTTTATTCTAAGAAAAGCGAAGTTTTAGACGGTCGTATGAGAGAACACCATGCTGTGCTGAGATCGCTGCTTGGCTTCTGGGTGGAAAAGGAGTACTCGGTGGAGCAAGAAGAGGAACAGGGAGACTTGTTAGGAGGCTTCGGTGGAGGCCCAGGTGGCTTGGGTGAGTGTGGCAGCAGCAGAAACGGAAATAAATGAAAAGGTTTGAGCTGTATCTTGGAGAAAGAATAACTTGTGCCTTTTGCCCAAAGGCTTCACTATTCCAAATGTCAGTAGCAAATGGCTCTAACGGCTGAAATTTGGGGAATTAAATAATTAAAAAGATAAAGAGTTATGTTCAAATCTAATTCAAGATGAAGACATTAAGTAGTTTCACTTCCAGCTTCAGCTTCCTACATGAATGGCTGCTTTGTTGTAAGTTGACTCTTTAACCTCACTGAAGCTTACTGGGCTCTACACTCTAACCCCAGCTACCTGGCAGGGTGTCATGAAAATCTAATTAATGAATAATAAATAAAGTAAAAGCCCTTAAGCCTCCATGCCAGTATTTCCCAAAATGAAGCATATTTGTTCAGAAAATATAAAAATAAGCATTTCATAGTCAAATACATGTATAGGCTTCTATACTGCAGGACTTATCAGGACCTTTAATGCATTAATACATATGGCTCTTTAGTGAATTAATGAATCACCAATAGAGTACTGTATTTCTCACTTATTTCAAGAAGGAAATTTTTCTTTCAAACCACCTGGTTACAACTTCTGTGGAACACAGTCTGTCAAACATAGTATTATAGAGATGTAAAAGACTGTTACTGAGACACCAGAAGACCTTCTAAAATACAAAATCGAGAGAAAATATGTTGCACAGGTTAAGGAGTTACCAGGTTCGGGAGTCAACATCTTGCCTGGGCACCAGAAACATAATGTACTGGTCACAGAAGGGAATGAAAACAGGGGTTTAGGTAAGACATCTTGGGACTCCAGTCTTCCTGAATCCAACAAGGAGGAAGCCTCTGAAGGAGCCATTATGATCCCCATGTAACAGATGAGAAAACTGGGCCTGGAAGAGGTTGAGCTACCTGCATAAATTCATCCAGCTGATGGCTAACCAACAAGTGTACTTTTAAGCATTATACCAGATGGCTCTTTTTAAATGCTGGGATGAGATATAGCCGTGGTTAGGCTAGTGTGACTTCTGTTCTAATTCTAACCAGCAAAGAGCGGAACAAGGCAGTCAGGGGGTTGAAATCCCATCTTTAGCACTTACCAACTGTGTCATGTTAGGTGAGTCACTTAACTTCTCTGATCCCTGGCTAACTGATCTGCACCTGACAGATGACAGCAATGACCCCATCCACCCTTAGGCCTGTCATGAGGATGAAATGGAACAATACCAGTCAGGTACCAGCTCCTAGTACCTAGCCCTAGCTCCTGGCCAAATGCGAGTGGCCTCTTAAATGTATGGTCTTATTATTTTGTACAGTATCGTTTGTGTAATTTGGTATTTTTGACGGGAAGATGCTCCTAAGGGGATGCGGGCTCCCAAAAGATGAGGAAAAGTTGCACCCCTTCCAGAGGTGTGAATTAGCATGATTTATTCTGATGTCAAAGTCCAGGCTTAAATGACAAAGGACAAAAGCGGCACATAATCACTTAATCTGGGGAGACTCTTTTTCGAGAAATCAGCTTTGAGCCAAAGCCGTTCTTTTTCTTTTTCAAATCTGGGAGCACTGGGTTTGGGGTTAACTCACTGAGCCTGAGTTTTATGAGGAAAATTGGAATCCTAGGGAGAGTTAAGGACGTAGCCGCCGATGGCTAAATGGTTCCCGAAGTACTGCTCTAAGTACCACAGATTTCCTCTCTATGGAGCAGGTCTACATTATATCAGGTGGAGATAAACAGGGAGGACAGAGACTTGCTGGACGATCAGGAACGACACCTGCGCATGTGTGGGGAGGGGTCTGCTCTGACTATGAAGAAAGCTGTGGATTTCAAATCACACTTTATTCTTGCCTTCGTTAGATCTACAGGAAACCAGTTTTGACCTTTAAAACACAATATCATCTTGTTCACAGTCCTTCTGCAAGTTGCTTGTCTACTTCATGAAATTGTTGCCTGGTTAATAAAGTTGTGGTTGAATCCCTGCCTCTTAGCCATTAACTTCAGGACTGGAGTGCAGCTTTCTAATCATTACACTCTTAAGTCCCTTAGCAGCGGCATGTAGGGTCTTGTTTAGAACTGAATTTGGAAGGTCTCTGATCTTGGTGAGTTTAAACTGGAGCACAAGATGTACATCTGTATAAAGACTACGTGGAATTAAGTGTCTGGCCTTTGGAGACAGCCTGCCTGGGTTTGAGCCTTGACTCCACTATTAACTGTGTGACCTCTGTCAGCCTGTTTGTTCAGCTTCAAGACTTGAAAAATAATTATAATAATGATGATACCTACCCTCCTTCAGTGAGTGGTTTTAAGAATTAAAAAAGAGACCGAGGCGGAAGATGGCGGAAGAGTAAGACGCGGAGATCACCTTCCTCCCCACAGATACACCAGAAATACATCTACACGTGGAACAACTCCTACAGAACACCTACTGAAGGCTGGCAGAAGACCTCAGACCTCCCAAAAGGCAAGAAACTCCCCACGTACCTGGGTAGGGCAAAAGAAAAAACAGAGACAAAAGAATAGGGACGGCACCTGCACCAGTGGGAGGGAGCTGTGAAGGAGGAAAAGTTTCCACACTCTAGGAAGCCCCTTCGAGGGCGGAGACTGCGGGAGGCGGAGGGGGGAGCTTCGAAGCTGCGGAGTGCACAGCAACGGGTGCGGAGGGCAAAGCGGGGAGATTCCCGCACAGAGGATCGGTGCCGACAGGCACTCACCAGCCCGAGAGGCTTGTCTGCTCACCCGCCGGGGCGGGCGGGGCTGAGAGCTGAGGCCGGAGCGCAGGGAGAGGACTGGGGTTGGTGGCTTGAACATAGCCTGAAGGGGTTAGTGCACCACAGCTAGCCGGGAGGGAGTCCGGGGAAAAGCCTGCACCTGCAGAAGAGGCAGGAGACTTTTTCTTCCCTCTTTGTTTCCTGGGGCGTGAGGAGAGGGGTTTAAGAACGCTGCTTAAAGGAACTCCAGAGACGGGCGCGAGCCGCGGCTAAAAGCGCGAACCCCAGAGACGGGCGCGAGCCGCGGCTGAAAGCTCGGAATCCAGAGACGGGCGCAAGCCGCGGCTGAAAGCGCGGAATCCAGAGACGGGCGCGAGCCGCGGCTGAAAGCGCGGAATCCAGAGACGGGCGCGAGCCGCGGCTGAAAGCGCGGAATCCAGAGACGGGCGCGAGCCGCGGCTGAAAGCGCGGAATCCAGAGACGGGCGCAAGCCGCGGCTAAAAGCGCGGACCCCAGAGGCGGGCGGGAGACGTTAAGGCTGCTGCTGCCGCCACCGAGGGGCCTGTGTGCGAGCACAGGTCACTCTCCACACCCCTCTTCCGCGGAGGCTGTGCAGCCCGCCACTGCCGGGTTCCCGGGATCCAGGGACAACTTCCCCGGGAGAGCGCACAGCGCGCCTCAGGCTGGTGCAAAGTCACGCCGGCCTTTGCCACCGCAGGCCCGCCCCGCACTCTGTGCCCCTCCGTCCCCGCCGGCCTGAGTGCGCCAGAGCCCCCAATCAGCGGCTCTTTTAACCCCATCCTGTCTGAGCAAAAAACAGACGCCCTCCAGCGATCTACACGCAGTGGCAGGGCCAAATCCAAAGCTTAGCCCTGGGAGCTGTGAGAACAAAGAAGAGAAAGGGAAATCCCTCCCAGCAGCCTCAGAAGCAGCGGATTAAAGCTCCACAATCAACTTGATGTACCCTGCATCTGTGGAATACCTGAATAGACAACCAATCATCCCAAATTAAGGAAGTGGACTTTAGGAGCAAGATCTATGATTTTTTCCCCTTTCCTCTTTTTGCGAACGTGTATGTGTATGCTTCTGTGTGAGATCTTGTCTGTATAGTCTTGCTTCCACCATTTGTCCTAGGGTTCTATCCGTCCATGTTTTTTTTTAAATTTTTTTCTTAATAATTAATTTTAATAACCTTATTATACTTTACCTTCGTTCTTTCTTTCTTTCTTTCCGTCCTTCCTTCCCTCCTTTAGACAACGAATCATCCCAAATTGAGGAGGTGGTCTCTGACAGCAAGATTTAGGATTTTTCCCCATTTACCTCTTTTAGTGAGGGTGTATGTGTATGCTTCTGTGTAAGATTTTGTCTGTATAGCTTTGCTGCCAACATTTGTCCTAGGTTCTTTCCGTCCCTTTTTTTTTTTTCTAAATAAGAAGTTTTTAATTCAATAACTTTATTATACTGTATTTTATTTTTACTGTATCTTCTTTCTTTCTGTCTTTTTTCCTTCTTTCCCTCCTTCCTTCCCTCCTCCCTCCCTCCCTCCCTTCTTTCCTTCTTGCCTTCTTTCCTTCTTTGCTTCTTTCTTTCTTTCTTCCTTCCTTCCTACCCTCCTTTCCTTCTTTCTTTCCTCATACTTCTACTAATTCCCTCTACTTTTTCTCCCTTTTATCCTGAGCCTGTGGATGAAAAGCTTTTGGTGCTCCAGCCAGGAGGCAGGGCTCTGCCTCTGAGGTAGGAGAGCCAACTTCAGGACACTGATCAACAAGAGACCTCCCAGCTCCACATAATATCAAACAGCGAAAATCTCCCAGAGACCTCCATCTTAACACCAGCACCCAGCTTCACTCAACGACCAGCAAGCCACAGTGCTGGAAAACCTATGCCAAACAACTAGCAAAACAGGAACACAACCCCACCCATTAGCAGAGAGGCTGCCTAAAATCATAATAAGGCCACAGACACCCCCAAACACACCACCAGACGTGAACCTGACCACTAGAGAGACAAGATCCAGCCTCATCCACCACAACACAGGCACTAGCCCCCTCCACCAGGAAGCCTACACAACCCACTGAACCAACCTTAGCCACTAGAGACAGACATCAAAAACAGGAGGAACCACAAACCTGCAGCCTGCAAAAAGGAGACCCCAAACACAGTAAGATAAGCAAAATGAGAAGACAGAAAAACACACAGCAGATAAAGGAGCAAGATAAAAATGCACCAGACCTAACAAATGAAGAGGAAATAGGGAGTCTACCTGAAAGAGAATTCAGAATAATGATAGTAAGGTTGATCCGAAATCTTGGAGATAGAATGGACAATAGATTGGACAAAATGCAAGAATCAGTTAACAAGGACCTAGAAGAACTAAAGATGAAACAAGCAACGATGAACAACACAATAAATGAAATTAAAAGTACTCTAGATGGGATCAATAGCAGAATAACTGAGGCAGAAGAACGGATAAGTGACCTGGAAGATAAAATAGTGGAAATAACTACTGCAGAGCAGAATAAAGAAAAAAGAATGAAAAGAACTGAGGACAGTCTCAGAGACCTCTGGGACAACATTAAACGCACCAACATTCGAATTATAGGGGTTCCAGAAGAAGAAGAGAAAAAGAAAGGGACTGAGAAAATATTTGAAGAGATTATAGTTGAAAACTTCCCTAATATGGGAAAGGAAATAGTTAATCAAGTCCAGGAAGCACAGAGAGTCCCATACAAGATAAATACAAGGAGAAATACGCCAAGACACATATTAATCAAACTGTCAAAAATTAAATACAAAGAAAGCATATTAAAAGCAGCAAGGGAAAAACAACAAATAACACATAAGGGAATCCCCATAAGGTTAACAGCTGATCTCTCAGCAGAAACCCTACAAGCCAGAAGGGAGTGGCAGGACATACTGAAAGTGATGAAGGAGAAAAACCTGCAGCCAAGACTACTCTACCCAGCAAGGATCTCATTCAGATTTGATGGAGAAATTAAAACCTTTACAGACAAGCAAAAGCTGAGAGAGTTCAGCACCACCAAACCAGCTTTACAACAAATGCTAAAGGATCTTCTCTAGGCAAGAAACACAAGAGAAGGAAAAGACCTATAATAACGAACCCAAAACAATTTAGAAAATGGGAATAGGAACATACATATCAATAATTACCTTAAATGTAAATGGACTAAATGCTCCCACCAAAAGACACAGATTAGCTGAATGGATACAAAAACAAGACCCTTATATATGCTGTCTACAAGAGACCCACTTCAGACCTAGAGACACATACAGACTGAAAGTAAGGGGATGGAAAAAGATATTCCATGCAAATGGAAGCCAAAAGAAAGCTGGAGTAGCAATTCTCATATCAGACAAAATAGACTTTAAAATAAGGACTATTAAAAGAGACAAAGAAGGACACTACATAATGATCAAAGGATCGATCCAAGAAGAAGATATAACAATTGTAAATATTTATGCACCCAACATAGGAGCACCTCAGTACATAAGGCAAATACTAACAGCCATAAAAGGGGAAATCGACAGTAACACATTCATAGTAGGGGACTTAAACACCCCACTTTCACCCATGGACAGATCATCCAAAATGAAAATAAATAAGGAAACACAAGCTTTAAATGATACATTAAACAAGATGGACTTAATTGATATTTATAGGACACTCCATCCAAAAACAACAGAATACACATTTTTCTCAAGTGCTCATGGAACATTCTCCAGGATAGATCATATCTTAGGTCACAAATCAAGCCTTGGTAAATTTAAGAAAATTGAAATTGTATCAAGTATCTTTTCTGACCACAACGCCATGAGACTAGATATCAATTACAGGAAAAGATCTGTAAAAAATACAAACACATGGAGGCTAAACAATACACTACTTAATAATGAAGAGATCACTGAAGAAATCAAAGAGGAAATCAAAAAATACCTAGAAACAAATGACAATGGAGACACAACGACCCAAAACCTGTGGGATGCAGCAAAAGCAGTTCTAAGGGGGAAGTTTATAGCAATACAAGCCCACCTTAAGAAGCAGGAAACATCTCGAATAAACAACCTAACCTTGCACCTCAAGCAATTAGAGAAAGAAGAACAAAAAAACCCCAAAGCTAGCAGAAGGAAAGAAATCATAAAAATCAGATCAGAAATAAATGAAAAAGAAATGAAGGAAACAATAGCAAAGATCAATAAAACTAAAAGCTGGTTCTTTGAGAAGATAAACAAAATAGATAAACCACTAGCCAGACTCATCAAGAAAAAAAGGGAGAAGACTCAAATCAATAGAATTAGAAATGAAAAAGGAGAGGTAACAACTGACACTGCAGAGATAAAAGAGATCATGAGAGATTACTACAAGCAACTCTATGCCAATAAAATGGACAATCTGGAAGAAATGGACAAATTCTTAGAAATGCACAACCTGCCAAGACTGAATCAGGAAGAAATAGAAAATATGAACAGACCAATCACAAGCACTGAAATTGAAACTGTGATTAAAAATCTTCCAACAAAAAAAAGCCCAGGACCAGATGGCTTCACAGGCGAATTCTATCAAACATTTAGAGAAGAGCTAACACCTATCCTTCTCAAACTCTTCCAAAATATAGCAGAGGGAGGACCACTCCCTAACTCCTTCTACGAGGCCACCATCACCTTGATACCAAAACCAGACAAGGATGTCACAAAGAAAGAAAACTACAGGCCAATATCACTGATGAACATAGATGCAAAAATCCTCAACAAAATACTAGCAAACAGAATCCAACAGCACATTAAAAGGATCATACACCATGATCAAGTGGGGTTTATTCCAGGAATGCAAGGATTCTTCAATATACGCAAATCTATCAATGTGATAAACCATATTAACAAATTGAAGGAGAAAAACCATATGATCATCTCAATAGATGCAGAGAAAGCTTTTGACAAAATTCAACACCCATTTATGATAAAAACCCTGCAGAAAGTAGGCATAGAGGGAACTTTCCTCAACATAATAAAGGCCATATATGACAAGCCCACAGCAAACATCATCCTCAATGGTGAAAAACTGAAAGCATTTCCACTAAGATCAGGAACAAGACAAGGTTGCCCACTCTCACCACTATTATTCAACATTGTTTTGGAAGTTTTAGCCACAGCAATCAGAGAAGAAAAGGAAATAAAAGGAATCCAAATTGGAAAAGAAGAAGTAAAGCTGTCACTGTTTGCAGATGACATGATCCTATACATAGAGAACCCTAAAGATGCTACCAGAAAACTACTAGAGCTAATCAATGAATTTGGTAAAGTGGCAGGATACAAAATTAATGCACAGAAATCTCTGGCATTCCTATATACTAATGATGAAAAATCTGAAAGTGAAATCAAGAAAACACTCCCATTTACCATTGCAACAAAAAGAATAAAATATCTAGGAATAAACCTACCTAAGGAGACAAAAGACCTGTATGCAGAAAATTATAAGACACTGATGAAAGAAATTAAAGATGATATAAATAGATGGAGAGATATACCATGTTCTTGGATTGGAAGAATCAACATTGTGAAAATGACTCTACTACCCAAAGCAATCTACAGATTCAATGCAATCCCTATCAAACTACCACTGGCATTTTTCACAGAACTAGAACAAAAACTTTCACAATTTGTATGGAAACACAAAAGACCCCGAATAGCCAAAGCAATCTTGAGAACGAAAGAAGGAACTGGAGGAATCAGGCTCCCTGACTTCAGACTATACTACAAAGCTACAGTCATCAAGACGGTATGGTACTGGCACAAAAACAGAAAGATAGATCAATGGAACAGGATAGAAAGCCCAGAGATAAACCCATGCACATATGGACACCTTATCTTTGATAAAGGTGGCAGTAATGTACAATGGAGAAAGGACAGCCTCTTCAATAAGTGGTGCTGGGAAAACTGGACAGGTACATGTAAAAGTATGAGATTAGATCACTCCCTAACACCATACACAAAAATAAGCTCAAAATGGATTAAAGACCTAAATGTAAGGCCAGAAACTATCAAACTCTTAGAGGAAAACATAGGCAGAACACTCTATGACATAAATCAAAGCAAGATCCTTTCTGACCCACCTCCTAGAGTAATGGAAATAAAAACAAAAATAAACAAATGGGACCTAATGAAACTTCAAAGCTTTTGCACAGCAAAGGAAACCGTAAACAAGACCAAAAGACAACCCTCAGAATGGGAGAAAATATTTGCAAATGAAGCAACCGACAAAGGATTAATCTCCAAAATTTACAAGCAGCTCATGCAGCTCAATAACAAGAAAACAAACAACCCAATCCAAAAATGGGCAGAAGACCTAAATAGACATTTCTCCAAAGAAGATATACAGACTGCCAACAAACACATGAAAGAATGCTCAACATCATTAATCATTAGAGAAATGCAAATCAAAACTACAATGAGATATCATCTCACACCAGTCAGAATGGCCATCATCAAAAAATCTAGAAACAATAAATGCTGGAGAGGGTGTGGAGAAAAGGGAACACTCTTGCACTGCTGGTGGGAATGTGAATTGGTTCAGCCACTATGGAGAACAGTATGGAGGTTCCTTAAAAAACTACAAATAGAACTACCATATGACCCAGCAATCCCACTACTGGGCATATACCCTGAGAAAACCAAAATTCAAAAAGAGTCATGTACCAAAATGTTCATTGCAGCTCTATTTACAATAGCCCGGAGATGGAAACAACCTAAGTGCCCGTCATCGGATGAATGGATAAAGAAGATGTGGCACATATATACAATGGAATATTACTCAGCCATAAAAAGAAACGAAATTGAGCTATTTGTAATGAGGTGGATAGACCTAGAGTCTGTCATACAGAGTGAAGTAAGTCAGAAAGAAAAAGACAAATACCGTATGCTAACACATATATATGGAATTTAAGAAAAAAATGTCATGAAGAACCTAGGGGTAAAGCAGGAATAAAGACGCAGACCTCTTAGAGAACGGACTTGAGGTTATGGGGAGGGGGAAGGGTGAGCTGTGACAGGGCGAGAGAGAGTCATGGGCATATACACACTAACAAACGCAGTAAGGTAGATAGCTAGTGGGAAGCAGCCGCATGGCACAGGGATATTGGCTCGGTGCTTTGTGACAGCCTGGAGGGGTGGGATGGGGAGGGTGGGAGGGAGGGAGACGCAACAGGGAAGACATATGGGAACATAGGTTTATGTATGACTGATTCACTTTGTTATAAAGCAGAAACTAACACACCATTGTAAAGCAATTATACCCCAATAAAGATGTTAAAAAAAAAAAAAAATAAATAAAAAAAAAAAAAAAAAAAAAAAAAAAAATAGATAATTAGGGAAGCTGGCGGTCCAGTGGTTAAGACTCCGCACTTCCAATGCAGGGGATGCAGGTTCGATCCCTGGTTGGGGAACTAAGATCCCCCGTGCTGCATGGTGTGGCCAAAAAAATAAAAATAAAAAATAAAATAGATAACCAACAAGGACCTACTGTATAGCACAGGGAACTCTGCTCAGTATTCTGTAATAACCTAAGTGGGAAGAGAATTTGGAAGAGAATAGCTATATGTGTATGTATAACTGAATCACTTTGCTGTACACCTGAAACTAATACAACATTGTGAATCAACTCGACTCCAATATAAAATAAAAATAATTTAAAAAAAAGAAAAAAAAAAAAAAAAAAAAAAAAAGAATTAAAAAAGAAACATAGTCCCTGGATTATAAATACTAGCTATCACTGTTATCACCACCATCCTCATCACCATCACCACCATCACCATTATCTCCACCATCAGCACCACTCATTCCCTCATCACCATTACACCACAATCAGCAGCACCCTCGTCATCACCACCATCATCATCATCTTCATCATCTTCATCACCACCAACAGCATTATAATAGCAGCAGCGGCAACAACAAAAACGTCATGGTCCCCCCAAACCCATTAGTCCAATTCTTTAAGACCCACTTAATGTCTCTGTCTCTTCTTCTTGAATCCAAATACCTTTCTTTTCTTCCATATCCATTTCACCTATGCTCAAGTATTCTTTGTTACAACTAAAAGCAGCTTGAAAGCTAACAAGACATTAAGCGAAGGCCACTGTGGCAGCTAGCGGAGGTCTTTAACGCCTCGCATTTTTGTCTGTTTTAGATAGCTTAATTCAAATGTCCTGCCCTTAGTCCATTTTTCTGTCTCTCAGACATTGTCAATGGCCTTAATATTTCATTATGAATCACTAAATAAGACTCATTCTCTTTTTAAAGTTTATCTATAAAGACTTCCCCCTCCTCTTTAGTGACCCAGTGAGTCATAGATCTGCTCAGGAACTCCAGACTTCTGATTAGTGAATATTGCTTGTGGTCTGATTGAGTCAAAAGTCAATTAATAAAGCTCATTCATGAGTTTCCAGCTTGTATTAACTGTTCTTGCAGTGAAGCCCTGCTGTACATACACATTTTGTATTTTCAGGCTAGGTAGTAATATCATTGTTTGAAATCCATATCCAAAAACACTGAGTTCATCAGATCCTGCAGATTAAATGTTCTAAAACTCAAATCTTCTCCCTTTAGAAAGGCTGAAATTATGGATCTGTTGCATTGAGGAGTTCATGCAAATGGACTTGTGTAATGAAGCAGGACCATGACCATACATTGGAGAGTATTCCACATTCTCAAGTCAGACTGGGAGGGCTGTGGTGTTACTATTGTTAGCAAGTGAGATGTGTGGTCAAACAAGGCTGCATATAACATGATGTGCCTTACATTATAACCTCCCAGCGCCCAAACATTGCCCCATGGTAGTACTGACTATGCATCTTGTCTATAAGCTCCCTCTTGCAAGGTTTGCATCAAACAGTTCATCCTTGTCTGTTATCCCAGCCTGGAGCATGGTCCATAACAGAAGACCAATGAAAATTTGCTGATGTGTAAAACATTTTTATCTTTGGAAATATATATTTTTTGTAAAGCTAGAGAACCATCAAATTGATCATTTTTTCCCCTTCAGGATTGCAGGGGAAAACGGAATGTTTTCTAGAACAAAAGATGGAAGTAACCAGTTAAGACATAAACCCTCCAAGGAAGATTTTGACGACCTGTCACCATGCATTTAGTAAATTTAGTAAATAAAATTTACTGGTACAGCATTTAATAAATAAAATTGAGTGGTACCCAACCTATATGCTCACTATCAAGTTCTAAGAAGCATGATTATTCATTTGTTCATTGATTCAGTCATGCAACTAGCATTTACTGAGCGCCTATGGTATATCAGATGCCATGCTAGGCACTGGGAACTCAGCAGCGAATAGAAGAAATGGAGTTTACAGGAGATTTGCACAATGACACTGGCTTTGGCATTAGGGTTTTAGAACAGCACGTGTCTTAGTTTGGGTACCAGAAATCAGAGGCTGAGACAAGCACTTATACGCAGGTAATTTATTTGGAAGGTAATTCTGTGAGACAGAAGGGAGAGAGCTGGGAGAATGATACAATGAAAGAGAAAACCTAACATTAGGGAGCGTTTTGAATGTCTCTGGTGTAGGCAGTGGGTGCCTCTGAGAAGCATGCTGAGCACCTTCTATAACTGTCCACCTGGAAGATGAGAGGTATGCCCATTGGTTAAGGGTTTCTCTGGGGCTACCGTTACACACAGGCTCCCTCAGTGTTGGAAAAGACCTTGCATCAGACAATCTGAGTGCACCTGAGGCAGGTGCTGTCAGCACGAAGTGAATCCGAGCCCCCAGGACAATGCGTACCACAGCTGTGGCTAGAATGAGGGGTAAGCTGAGGGAATGTGACATGGGACACCAAAGACAGAGTGACAGTCATTCTTTTACTAAGCTTTTAATGAATGCCTGCTTTACTGACTGGCCCTATGCCAGGATCCTGTATGCGAGCTTAAAAAGACAAAGGGCTTCCGCATCTCAGATTCCACATGTCCACCGGCAGGGACCACGTTTCTTTCACCCATTTAAAACATCCTTCAGCTCACGGCCACAGACCAAATAAACAGGTTTGTTGAAAAGATTCACGTTCACTTCTTAAAGCATATTAAATGCTAATTTTTCAAGATAACAACAACAAAATGGTAGTAATAATAATAGCAAAACTAACAATAGCATCACAAATCACTCTCTCTATGTACCAGGCTCTGATCTAAGTGCTATACAAAGACCATATATTTTAATCCTCACAATAATTCAGTGACATAGGCACCATTATTATCATCCCCATTTTACAGATGAGGCAACTAAGGCACAGCAAAATTATAAGATATGCCCAGGGCGAAACAGCTAGTGAGATGCAGGGCAAAGATTCAAACCTACCCAGTCAGATTCCAGATTCTGTACTCACCACATCATTCTATCTGTCTAAGCCTCATGGAAAGGCCAGGCATCGCTCCCGTTCCAATCATCTGCATCCTTTTCCTATCTATTTCTAGTATGCAATCAGGAGTTTTCAGATATCACAAGAGCCTCAGTCAATGCTTGGTGGAGGCAGACTTAGTTCGCTTTTGTTCCAGCACTGAGAGGAAACACAGAGCTCATCAGATGAGACCCCAACCCCAACATTTCACCCCTTATTCTTAGCCTCATATCCATATTAACAGATGCCGCCACATAACAAAAGTTCTGCTCTCTTGGGTGGTGACACATCATAGCTGGGTAGTGACAGAGCAGGTTCCAGAACCCCTGTTCAATAAAAGGGCTAGGAGCTCAGGCTCTGGACTCACACTTCCTGGGTTCAAATCCTGATTTCACGTAAGTTCTCCAAAGCATTGGTTTCCTTACCTGCAACGTGGGTATTATAACAGTGCCTAATGTATGAGATAATATTTGTAAATTCTACAGCATAGTGTCTTTAAACATGGAAAGCATTGGCCATTACCATTATTTTCTCCACCGCCACACGTTCTTTGTGAAAGGAGCTCACGCTCGTAACTTAGAAGATCATGTCTCCATTTAAGAGTTCATGACGCTATGGACAGCCTTCCCTCACAGATGAGCATATACGCATAACTTCATACAGTCTCAGAGACGTCACAACTCACTCAGCATCCCCATGGTCTACAAAGGGATATCTCTAGGTAGAACCTGTGAAGACATTTCCTCTATTAGCCAGTCCACAGGAAATCTTACCCAAGGAAGTGTTTCAGAAAATATAGGGTGGGGACTTCCCTGGTGGTGCAATGATTAAGAATCCACCTGCCAATACAGGGGACACGGGTTCGATCCCTGATCCGGGAAGATCCCACATGCCACGGAGCAACTAAGCCCATGCGCCACAACTACTGAGCCTGCGCTCTAGAGTCCGCGAGCCACAACTACTGAGCCCCCATGCCACAACTACTGAAGCCCGTGCACCTAGAGCCCGTGCTCCACAATAAGAGAGGCCACCGCAATGAGAAGTCCACACACCACAACGAAGAGTAGGCCCTGCTCGCCGCAACTAGAGAAAGCCCGCATGCAGCAACGAAGACCCAATGCAGCCAAAAATTAAATAGTTAATTAATTTAAAAAAGAAAAAGAAAATATAGGGTGACCGGAGGCTGCAACTGCTAAGAGCAGTGGGAACAGAAAGGAAAAAAAAAAGAAGAAGCTTTTCTCATTTTTTAGCCCCTACTAATTATAAAACCCTTCTTACCAGTGAGTGGTGAAGCTTATAGCCAGCACAATTAAAATTTCAATTAATTAAGCCAAAGGCAACATTAACTTATTACAAAAAAAAACCCTTTATACGTAGTGATTAACATAGGTCAGCAAATATTACAAGGGTTCAACACTACAAGGACTCCGGATCCTCATACTTGACTTGTCCAATAGTTTGACTTAAGGAAATTATGACAAAACCCAAGAGAGCTCAAGGACAGATTCTTAAAGTTTCTAGTGAATCAAACATATTTTTCATTTTAAAAATGTTGTCATTAATCAGAATACAAAAGCAGTGTAAATATTCTTATAGCACAGCTGGTTAAGAAAGCAAAGGTGGCCCGGAGCAGCAGTACAATCACTCTTTATTATCAAGTCTATAACCAAATTACAGGTGAACAACTACATGGACTTAGAAATATTTCCAGTGGACACACCATTAGACTAGTTGGTTATTAAACCAACTCCAGACCAAGCCATTGTATTAATTGGGAAGAGATGAACTCCTGCTGAATGAAATCAATTCAACCAACGGTCTGTTCTTGATGACAGATGATAGGTCTATCATCAAGAACAGACCATCTGCCATTTCAGACAACTAGAGACATCTTACGAGACCTGGAGGTCACTGCAAACATGACTATCCACCATACTGTCTTGGGCATGCAATACAGAAAGTTCTGAATCATCTCAGGCAGGACCCCTCTAGGCCTGGGCAAGGTGTGCAAGAGGAGATGACTGTTTTTCAGTCTCCCCATTGTTCTCTTCAGTGTCCTTCATCCATCTCTTCCCATTAGGCAACATCCCTCTCAGGTTCTCTGGGAAATATTCAAACCACATGGAGCCTCTAGCAAACCTTTAAACAGTATCCTAAAGGCAGCAGTCCACTCTTTCTATGCTGCTTGTCAACCCTGATCCTCAGTGAATACCTCTAACCATCTTAACTTCTCTGCACTCAAAACATATCTTAGTATCTACACAGGTGAACCTGAAAATGAGTTTGAAGGAGTGTTGACAAGGGAGAAAAATAACACACTTTCCTATAGCAAGAGGAAACTCTTGTGCAAGAGCTGTCTGGGGTAGGGAGGGGAGGAAGGAAGGGGGTAAGAAAGGAATAAATCTACAGAAATATTTTTGAAAGAAAAGGTTCTAAACCTGGTTATTTTCTTTACTGCTATTTCCAGTGGGTCAGTCCCCACTATCCAATGAGTCATGAAATTTCAGTGAGACACACACACACGCACACACACACGCACACACACATTAATGCTAAAGTAAATTATGGTGCATAAAAGCTACTGAGGTCTCAATATAAGAATAAATAAATTTCTCATTTATTTCATGTTCTGCTTATGGAATTTTAAGCAACTTCCTTTTTTCCAGGCTTTGCATTTTACGATAAACACATAAACTACGCCAATGGCAAACTACTAGGTTAATCTTGACATTGGTTTTCATTAAAACATGGTCCTAAATCCACATTTAACTCATTTTCTCTCCTCACACAGCAGTAAGTGTTCCTGCCATGTGGATTGCTTATGTTTAGCTCCGTATAATCTTCTCATTCTATTATCTTCATCTCATTTACGATTCTTTTCCAATCTGTGCTTCTCCTGGGACATATGTGATTATTTAATCCTTTCTAATTTACACTGCATAGAAGACAAAACTCCCTCTGGGCCAGTGCATCGATAAATAGGATAAAATCTATACATGACAAGGATAACTCCTCCCAGTATTGGTGTCATTGCCATGGAGGAGATGAAAAACTGGCTGTATACTTAAATGGGAAATCCTCAAAATCATTAGGAGAGTTAAATTATACAGAGAGCCTCAGAAATAAATAATACAAAGAATCAAAGTCCCAGACATAGTAGGAGCATCATTAAAATTCAACTCTGGAATTAGATGAAATGACTTGAACTCCAGACCCATGACTTATTAGCAGACCTCAGCTTTCTTCTTTATAAAACGGAGATAAAAGGAATACCTACTTCACGAGATAGATGTGAATATAAATGGACTATACACCTAAGGGCGTAGCAGAATGCTTGGCACATGAGTACTCTAGAAACATTAGCTGGTATTATTACAGATACAAAGGACCAACATATAAACCTCCTACAATTAACCTTCTCTCCAGGCTTCCAAATGATGATTCCCTGAAAATTCAGGCTCATATCAAGAATCATACTTAAGCTTCTCAAGTGAAGGACACTCCCATTTTAAGTTCACTGTCATTTGTTGTTAGAAATCACAGTATATGCTCTATTTTAATTGATCTAGATGACAGAGGTACGACATTGAACAAAATAGTAAATTATGTCCATTTGTTATAATATTTTTATATTCAACTATGAACACTGCCTCATTTTGAGAGAAATGGAAAACATACGATTATTGAATTAGGGGCACCGTGGAGAACTTTGTATCCCAGCTGGTTCATTCGCACTCCAAACACATACTGTTCTTATTCAATTACAGCTCGTACATTCAGTTCAAGAGTGTTCTTCAAAAACCTTGTTAGAGAACTTCAGATTTCTTGGAACACCAAAAATAAGCTTGCATACGTGAAAGATCCACTGACACAGAATAATGAGTTCTGCTACGGTTTTAAAAAACAGAGGGCAACATTCATATTTCTTCTCCATCATTTAATAATTATAGAGCCAGAATGTCCTGAGTTCACTCATATGAGGCCCCAGTTTTAGTGAGGGCTATCTATCTATCTATCTATCCATCTACCTATACATTCATGTACATTTGAAAATTCTAAATCAAATCATATCCTATGAATAATTAGGATGAAATGTATTATAAAAAGCATTTTTAGGGCTTCCCTGGTGGCGCGGTGGTTGAGTCCACCTGCCGACGCAGGGGACGCGGGTTCGTGTCCCGGTCCAGAAGGATCCCACGTGCCGCGGAGCGGCTGGGTCCGTGAGCCATGGCCGCTGAGCCTGCGCATCCGGAGCCTGTGCTCCGCGACGGGAGAGGCCACAACAGTGAGAGGCCCACGTACCGCAAAAAAAAAAAAAAAGCATTTTTAGCCTACACTGAAACATTATTAGCACGGGAACTAAAATATACTTCTCTTTATTAAGAATTGGAGAAATTTACACCCTGGCTTGTTATTCCAGTACTGCTGACTCAGTAATGGAGATTAGCTGAGACAAAACAAAAAGTTACTGGAAGAAGGAAGAGACTATTCACTCCATGCACAATTTGAATTGCAATTTAGCTCTCAATACAAGCTACATATAAAGTTCTTAAATGGTCTTTAAGTAGCTTTTCAGGCATTTGTCAGTAAAAAATGGAGCCAGATCCTCACATTTCCAAAGGTGGCAGGTCCTTGGGAAAAGTGTATTAACCATTTTAGTACTTCATACAGTCCTTTCCATTTTCTTAGAACTAAGTCCCCTGTAAATATCTATTACCATAGATTCTAGAATAGCGATCCCCAAAGACTCATGGAAAAACAAGCTTCCTCCATGAATTCTCATAAAAGAGCAGATCCGTATCTGTGGCATAGAAACATGAAGAGGGACAGTGGTGTCTTCAAATGGCCCTTTACCCCAAGGTTATCAACGAAGCCATATCATCTCTGTAACCCTCACTAGTGTAAACAGATCTATATGCAAATGCTAAGGCTTGGAGGCTTACTGTGAAAACTGACTGGCAAAATATTGAAGGCAAAAAGGGCTACATGAGTATTCTTCACCCACCCCCTGGTATTTAGGATTTCACAGTTCTCTTAAAGGAAGAATGGATTGAAAACTCCTACCAAACATTTGTATATGGACCTCATTTTTCCCCCATTTTTAACCTAAATCAGTAGTCCTATAAACCTAAATTTTCTTTATAGGCTTGCAAGAAACTATACCCAAATACCCAAAATAATATGAAAGAGAAAAACAAAGGTGGAGGTCTCACACTTCCTGATTTCAAAACTTATTACAAAGCTACAGTAATCAAAACAGTGTGATACTGGCATAAAAACAGACATACAGACCAATAGAACAGAACAGAAAACCCAGAGATAAACTCTTGCATAGATGGTCAAATAATTTTTGACTAGGGTGCCAAGATTATTCAATGCAAAAAGGACAGTCTTTTCAACAAATAATGTTGGAAAAACTGGATATCGGCATCCCAAAGAATAAAGTTTGATCCTTACCTTATACCATATACAAAAATTAACTCAAAATGGATTAGACCTAAAAATATGAGCTAAAAAAAAATAAAGCTCTTAGAAGAAAACATAGGGGAAAGTCTTCTTGACATTGGATTTGGCAATGATTTTCTGGATATGACACCAAAAGCACAAGAAATAAAAATAAAAATAGATAAACAGAACTGCATGAAAAGTATAAATTGTACATCAAAGACACACTTCACAGAGTGAAAAGGCAACCAGTGAATGGGAGAAAATATTTACAAGTCACAAATCACAAAATATTTACAACCCCCTGATAAGGGGTTAACATGCAGAATATATAAAGAGCCCCTACCTTTATAACACCACTGTAAAGCAATTATACTCTAATAAAGATGTTAAAAGAAAAAAAGACCCCCAATCACTCAAAAACAACAACAAAACAACTCAATTTAAAAATGGGCAAAGGTCTTGATTAGATATTTTCTAAAAAGTTGTACAAATGGTCAACATGCACTTGAAAAGATGGTCAACATTACTAATTATTAGGGAAATGCAAACCAAAACCACAAAGAGATACCACTTCACATCCATTAAGATAGCTACTTTTTTTTTTTTTTTTTTTTGCAGTACGCGGGCCTCTCACCATTGCGGCCTCTTCCGCTGCGGAGCACAGGCTCCGGACGCGCAGGCTCAGCGGCCATGGCTCACGGGCCCAACCGCTCCGTGGCATGTGGGATCCTCCTGGACCGGGGCACGAACCCATGCCCCCTGCATCGGCAGGCGGACCCCCAACCACTGCACCACCAGGGAAGCCCAAGATAGCTACTATTTTTTTAAAAAGACAGAAAATAGCCAGTATTAGTGACAGAATCTGGAACACTTGTGTATTGTTGGTAGGAAGGCAAAATGGTGTATCCATTATGGAAAATGGTATGGAAGTTATTCAAAAAATTAAAAATAGAATACCATATGATCTGGCAATTACATGTCTGAGTATATGCCCAAAAGAACTGAAAGCAGAGTCTCAAAGAGATATTTGTACACCCATGTGCATAGTAGCATTATCTGCATTATCAAAAAGGTGGAAGCAACACAAGTGTCCCTTGAAGGATGAATGGAAAAACAAAGTGTGGTACATACACGATGGAATATTATTCAGCTTAGAAAGGAAGGAAATTTTGACACATGCTAAAACATGAATGAACCTTAAGGACATGGTGCTAAGAGAAATAAGTCAGTAACAAAAGGACAAAGATAGCATGATTCCTCTTATACGAGGAATCAAATTCATAAAGAAAGAAAGTAGAATGGTGATCGCAAGAGGCTAGGTAGAGAGGGAAATGCAGCATTGTCACTAATGGCATGGAGTTTCAGTTTTGAAAGATGAAAACGTTCTGGAGATTCGTTGCACAACAATGTGAATATACTTAACACTGCTGAATCGCACACTTAAAAATAGTTCGATGGTAAATTTTATGTGATGTGTATTTTGCCACAATTTTAAAAAAAATTACATGGGTCACTTAAGGAAAAATCAAAGGCAATTTTGACTATACAAAATTTTCTATTATGCAGTAATGAAAACCTCTAAAACCTAACTGTGATTCTACTATATTTTCTGGCTATTATCAAGTTTCCTATTTATAAATCAATAAAATTATAAGGAACTATAAATATCAACTAACCTAGATTTTTTTTTTAGTTACTAAGGAGGAAACCAAGGAACATTCAATTGGGGAAATGATCTACTGCCCAAGTTTATAAACAGCTAATGGAATTACAAACCTAGAAATCAGTCCACATGGTACTTTCTGTTAACTATCTGTTAAAAGATAACATGCTTCATCCCTGGATGCTGATGAACTATCATTAAATCCTACTGGGGATTATAACAAGTGATTCTTGCCACTGTAACACACCACATTCCATTCTTACTTACTTGGCTTTCCGTTTAACTCATAATCTGATACACTACTGTCGCTCTTCTGAGAATGAAAGAGAGCTGGAATAAACCTCATAGTGTGTGATTAATGTACTCCTAAGAAGTTGTGCTTAAACTGATTCACATACTTCCGTACTTCACTGTACTTTAGCATAACCAAAACTCCACGTTGGCTCCAAGGGAAAACAAAGGGCACTTAATAACGCGATGAGGGGAGTAAGTTTCCAAAGAGAGACCACAGTACAATAAAACAATTTACTAAGGGTAACATGCAAAAATAAACTTATTTGGGCAGTAGAGAGTTGCTTAGCGACACTAATAAATGATTATTTCATTTATTCAATATTCAGCAACTATGGAGATCTAGATCAGGGATCAACACGCTGTTTCTGTAAAGGAGCATATAGTAAATATTTCAGGGTTTGCAGACCAGGTGGTCTCTGTCTCCTAAATACTCAACTCTCCCACTGTAGCATGAAAGCAGCTATAGATAATATTTAAATCAATGGGCAATGCTGCGTTCCAATACAACTTTATTTATAAGAATAGGCAGGTGGGCAGAATTTGGCCCATAGGCCATAGGTGCCAATTTCTGTTCTACATATTAAAAAATAGTGGTAAACTAGGCCTAGAGGACTTGTATTCATGAAGCTTATATTCCAACAGAGAGGCAAGGGGAAAGCCGAAAGAGAGAGAGAGAGAGAGAGAGAGAGAGGGAGAGAGAGAGAGAAAGCAGGAATGCAGACAAGGAGAGAAAGAAAGAAAAAGAAGGGAAGGAAGGAAGGAAGGAAGGAAGGAAGAAAGAAGGAAAGAAAGAAAGAAGGAAAGAAAGGGAGAGAGGGAGGAGGGAGGGAGGGAGGGAGGGAGGAAGGAAAGAAGGAGGGAAGGAAGGAAGAAAGAGGGAAGGAGGGAGGGAAGAGACAGAGAGAGAAATAAAGAAAAAGATGTTTCAAATAATATTAAATGATATGGAGTTATCTCCTTTCAAAAAGAGATTGCTTCAAAAGCTTCCAAACTAATGGTTTTCGACCTGGCAATTCAACAGATTGTCAAAAATCCACATTACAGAA
The DNA here is from genome assembly GCF_963455315.2 of Globicephala melas. Taxonomy (NCBI): domain Eukaryota; kingdom Metazoa; phylum Chordata; class Mammalia; order Artiodactyla; family Delphinidae; genus Globicephala; species Globicephala melas. Next base: position 22,148,649 of record NC_083324.2, read on the forward strand.
CTTCAGCTGAGAAAAATTTTCATTTAATGGGTGGAGGGTAGAGCCTGGGGAGCATTACTTTTTAAAAAGTTCTGCAGGTGAGAAAGCTGGTCAAACAACCTTTGTTTCTATAGGTATGGTTCAGAATAATTAAATTATTAATGTTAATTTCACTGATGGAGAAAGGAGAAATAGAAAAATTGAATCAATGAACTACTAATGAATTAGCTTCCTCAACACACAAAGGACAACACATATGCACTATAAATAGCATGGCTGATAGGAATATTTACACATCACTCACATAAGAAAACTAACTACATTTGCATTACACATATGATATAAATTCCCTGTTAGTATTTAAGAATTTCTCAAACTGAGATATTTTTATTAGAGGATAATTTTACACATGAGTACTACAGAGTAATTCCTTCCCAAATTTTATTTTTACCAGGAATGTTTTATGGTAACAATAGGACATGTGTTACACAAGTATTACAAACAATTCTAAATCATCTTAGATATACTGAGCAGGCTTTGAACTACGCAATAAACAATGCTCTTGTCACAAAAATAGAAGATAGAGAAGCAGTACATGGGGAATGAACTGATAAGATATAGGCACCTTCTAATTCGCATCCCGCCATGATTTCTGCTGACAAGTCTGAGGCTGAGAAGCAGGGATGAACACACCTGTAGCATGACTCAAGCTGCCCAGGAAGCATGGAGCAAAGCACTCTAAGGGCACCTTGGCTAATGTAGGTTGTTGCTCAGATCACATTAAAACCTCAACCTGGTCCATCAGATGTCATTTCTCACTAATTCTGGGGCTCATTATTTGGATTGTGTGTCAAAATACGACCCCCTACATACACCAAAATCCATGGATGCTGAAGCTCCTTACATAAAAGCACGCAAAACTGTCCACCTTCTCTAGTCGCAGGTTCCACATCCACGGGTAAATTAAATCCTTGAATATGGATGTACTAGCATTCACTTTACCACCTAAGATCCCAAAATGCTAAAGGAGGACTTAAATCCATCTGGTCAACCAAATTTTTGCTTCATAGACAAAGTAGTCGTAACAGCAGGGGAAGCAGTAACAGGGTGGTTGGGTTTCAGCAACAGATTCACCCCTGAAACTCTTGAACTCCCATGATGCTTCTCTGTCTCTAACATTTCAATTGTGAAATAGAACATGTTCACAGAAAGCGCCTAAAACATTACTGTATTGATTAATAAATTACCACATAGTATGGCTTCATGTAACTGTCACTCAAGTTAAGAAAGAAAACTTTGCCAGCATCCTAGAAGGCTCCTGGGTGCCCCTTCCCAATTACAGGTCCCTCCCTCCCTGAAAAATGTAACCACTGTTCTGACTTTTATACTCACCATTTCTTTGCTTTTCTTTATACTTTGGTCTCATATGGACTATAAATTACACTAGTTTGGTTTTGCCTATTTTTGAGCTTTATATAATTAAAAGAATATAATATATATTCTTCCAATTATACAATATAGAGTATACATCTGACTTCTGTTACCCAATTCATCAAGTTGCTGTTTTAACTGTAGTTTCTTTTTCCTAACTGTAGTTTTTCATAATTGTATAGTATTCCACTGTAAGAATGTATCAGTACATTTTTACAAATTGATGGATATTTGGGTTGTTATCAGTTTAAGACTAATATACATTATGCTGAATTGAACATTCTTGTATATGTCTTAGTATACAAATGCACATTTTTCTTTTAAATGTGTAACTAGAAATGAAATTGCTGATCAACAAGATATTTGTATTTTCAATTGTGTTAGTTAATGCCAATGTGTTTGTCAACGTGTATTGTGTCCCTTTACATTCCAACCAGTGCCATGTGAAAATTGAAGTTGCTCCGTATCTTTATAAGCACTGGCATTGTTAATCTTTCATTTTAGCCATTCTGATAGGACTCTCATTGTGGTCTTGTATTTCCCTAATGAGTAATGAGATTGAGCATCTTCTTACACTCAGTTAGTCATATGCTTATTGGTCATTCGTATATGCTCTGGTGTGCAGGACCCGTTTAACTCTATTGACTTATTTTTGGTTAACTGTCGCTGACTGACCAACTATTCCACAACTTAGTGACTTAAAACAAACTCAAAGGATAAATTTTCAGCACTTAACCACTAAGTATAATATCTACTTGTGTTTTCTGTGAATAGAATGCATTAAAGAAATTCTCTTTTACTTCCTAAGAATTTTTAAAACTATAACATTTAATTTTGTTTAGTTTTCTTGATGCCTGGATTTTTCCATCAAGTAATTCAACCAAACATTTAGGAAAGCAGTAATAATAATCTTAAATTCTTCCACAAAATATAAAAGGTTGCAACAATACCCAGTTCCCAAAGGAGGCCTGTTAAACCAGCCAAAGCCCCCAGAAAGGGAATTACAGAAAAGGTAAATTATAGGGCAGTCTTATTCATAATATAGATGCAGAAATCCTAAACAAACATTAGCAAACTGATTCCAGCTATGTATCATGCCAAGTAGGGTTTATTCAGAAATTCAAAGTTGCTTGAGGTGATTGATTTTAAGTGTAATATAGCAAATTAACAGAATAAAAGAGGGAAGTCATTTCAATTAATTCAGAAAAAGTGACAAAATTAAATGTTATTTCATAGTTTCAAAAATTCTTAGGAAACAACAAAAAGAGAATTTCTTTAATCTCATATATTATATTCACCTAAAACACAAGTAGATATTTACTTACTTAATGGTTAAATGCTTAAAATTTCCCCTATAAGTTTGCTACCTTTTTGTCCTCAATTTCTATGTTAATTAAACTCTAGTCAGAGGACATATACCCTCTATATTATTTTTTTGAAATTTGTTTTAACTTACATATTCTAAAATAATGAAAATGTTATAACTGCACTATATGTGCTTGGGGAAAAAAAAAAGGTGTTTCCTGCAGTTATCGGGCATAGTGTTAAATATATACACTGAGTTTTTCAAATCTTCTTTATCCTTACTGATATGTGGTCTGCTTATTATATTAGTTGCTGAACAAGAGGTGTTAGAATTTTCCACTGTTCACCAGAACCCACTGATTAATCATATGCCTCATGAAGAGTTGCAATAAAAAGTATATAGCACCATCCAGGAAGAAATCTACTATAAAATAATTTGAACTTGAGTCAAATCAAGTCTCCAGAACTGCCTGCCTATTTACTGGGAAATGAAAGGTAGAAAAACAAGGTCAACAACATATGAAGAAGCAATTAGTCAGGTACAGAATATGGGCATTCCACAGGATGACGGATGCTGTCTGTTCACCAGAAAAATAGCATGGAAAACAAACAAAAAGCACAAGGACTGTTAAACAATAGAATATACTTGAGACAAGTTTTTTAATCACTCACTATGATTGTGTGATTATTTCTGCTCATAACTGTAATCACTTTTCTTTATGTATTTTCAGCCATGCTCCTAAGTGCACACAAATTTAGAATTGTTATATCTTCCTGGTGAATTGAGTATTTTATTATAATACCGTTCCCCTTTTTGCCTCTGGTAATGTTGTTTTATAGCTGGTTTTATATTTATGATATTACTATAGCTATACCAGCTCTACTTAGTGTTTTATGGAGTATATTTTCCTATTGTTTCAGTAAAATAGCCATCTGAAAAATGACTGGCTTTTAATTGGAGCACTCAATGCAATTACTGATATATTTGTGCTTAAATAATCTACTGTCTTGTTAGTGCTTTAAATTTGTCCTGCCCTATGTTTCTTCTTTCTCTTTCCTTCTCTCTCCCTCTCCCTTTTTATGTTTATTTTACTATTCTTTTTAAACATTATACTTTTTGCAATTATTTAAGGGTTACCCCCAGAGATTAAAACATGTATTTTAGCATATTTTAATCTAATGTTAATTGGTATTTTAATTTACACCGTCTTACCAAGGAATTCAAGAAGTTTAGAGTACATTAGCCCAATTGACCCTTACATGACCTATATGCTATAATTACTATATATTTTAACTCTATATATACAGTTTATATTCATAATCTATTAACCACTTCACTCATTCTTTATTTCTTCTTAATTCTCCAACATTCTCTCCGGAAACAGTTTTCTTCCATCTGTAGAATTTCCTTTAGTTTTTAGTTTGGGTATTATTGAAAAATCACTCACTCTTATCTATTAATATCTTTATTTTAGCTTTCCTTTTGAAGGATATTTTTATTGACCATAGAATTCATGATTGGCAGCTTTTTTTTTTTTTCTTTTGGTACATTGAGGATATTATTTCATTGTTCTCTGGCTTCCATTAATTCTGTTAAGAAGTCTGCTAGCAGATCTTTCCTGCCCAAAATGTGGCCCAGGAAACCCAGCATATTATATCTTCTTATGTGCCTGGTTATCTTTGAATGCGTTAGGGAAATTTTATTTAAAATGTCATTTGTAGAAATAATTTGAGCTTCAGAAATATCCTATATTTCTCCAGGAAACGAATCTTCTTTTTTTCAGCCTGGCATCTGGACCCTAGCAATTTAGGATTGCATTAATTCTAGTGTTAGGGACTGAGATTTTGGGGGTGACTCAGACAACTCATACTATGATACAGTCTATGTGACATCTGGTTTACTTGTGGCTCACCTTCATTCCCAGGATGCCACCCTTCAGCATCCCAGTCCAAAGAATAAAGTGTTTCTAATCGAATCCAATCCTGGTGGGTTCCAGACTCCACCTTTTTCCATCTCCCCAGCTATAGACTGTTTGAAGTACCTCTCCATCAGAGAACCTCCTCTTCTAGCTGCAAGATGGTGACAATTTATCTCTTTCCATCACATTCACAACGAGTTCATCAGTAGGTCTTATGTTCTGCCTCCACAATGTATCCTTCACCTTTGTCTGCTCTCGATCTGCAATGCCCCCATCACCTCTTCCCTGCGTGACCTCAATATCATCCTATCTTGTTTCCTTGTTTCCACTCTTGCCTTCCGTGGTCCACTCACCAAACATTTACAATCAGCCACACAATCACATACACCAGATTATAAGGCTCCCAGTTTAAACGTCTCTAAGAGCTTCCCACTGAACTTGGAGTGCCCTGTTTTTCTAACATGCAAACTTTTTACCCTGACTTCAAGCCATTCCGTGGTCTGGACCCTACCTTTCTCTCTAGACATACTAGAATATTATTTTTTACGCATAATCCAAGTTAGTTCCTGCCTTAGTTGCTGTGTACTCACAGTTTCCTTTATCTGAAAAAACAGCTTCCTCAGTACATCTCATGGCTGGCTCCTCTTGGCCACTCAATTTCTCCTTGAATGTTACCTGTTACAGGAGTCCCTCACTCACCATCCCATATAAAGTCCTCCTCTCTCAGCAGCTCTTGTGCATTGCTTCATTTAATTTTGTTCATAGAATTTACCGCTCTCTGAAATTATGCTTTTTATTGCATGAAACAAACCTCAGTCAAAGATAATGTGTAAAGACCTTTTTGGTCTATAGAGGAGACACTGTTGAAAACGTCATAATTGTTTATAAAGCTAAGTCAACAAAAAGAAAGGAAGAACATATAAAAGCATGTGACAGAAGGCTGGCACATAGAAGATATTCTAAATATATTTGCTGAAACTCAGAATACAGAGCTCTGCATATGACACATAAATCATTAATCTAGTCATGGTCTTAAGACTTCATCCTTCCCTTTTATCCTTCATTCCAAATCTCTCATTTGATACCACCCAATTTCCTTCCCAAGAAAACAGCATTTTTCAACCAAAAAAAAAAACTCTGCTACTAGTAATACATCCAAAGAAACAGTCATATTAGTAAGCAAATAATTGGTACAAAATGTACACTGTGATAGGGAAAAACATGGAAAAAACTAAATATTCTCTGAGAGGTTCAGCTAAGTATATTACAATGTATCTTAGAGCTTAATTATATGCTGCCTTGAGGAAGACCTGTAGGTATTTTCATAAGAAGAAGTTAGTAAGTTTTTCACTGAAAAAAAACTGTAGAAGTAGATGTATAAAATGATAAAGGCTTTATTTTTAAAATAGATCTCTTTATATATGTATATATCTGTAACTTGTGCTACTGAGTGAAACTGGCATTGGGCAAAAATTATTATTTTCTATTTCTATATCTGTTTTAATATTTTATTCTATATATTATGTTTTTTATAATAACGAAAGACCAAAAAAGCTACTCAGAAATTTAAAATATCATATCCTATTTAATTTTGAACATCTTAGCTGTATTTTTACATCTTCATCTAATTGGGAATGACACTACTCTCAAGGTGTTAAAAATTACTAATGCACTTGTAAGGCTTTATGCTGTCTAGATTAATTTGTTCTTCCCACTTCATGTCTAGTCTGGCAAGCTCTTTCAGGAAACTCGCCACTCACCAACCAAAGCTGTGATACCCCAAGCACAAATAGGTAGGCATGAATGGCAGCCAGAGGCTAGAGCGTATCATAATGCTTAACTCTATTGCATAAAAATTTTTCAAATCAGATGTCTTTCCCACTACCTTATCTTGGCTTTGTTAAACTGGACATTCCAGAAAGAAAAGTTACCTAGTTTGAGCATACTTTGGTCTATTTTGGGGGGTTCTGGATCTATCGATGCATTAGAAAAACATATTATTGGGTTGGCCAAAAAGTTCTTTTGGGTTTTTCTATAACATCAAAAAACCCGAATGAAGTTTTTGGCCCTCCCAATACTTATTACTAGTCAGTTCAACTGGTAGACCTCATTAAAAAAACAGCTGCCACAGCCCTTGTCTGAGTAAGTTTCTGCATTTTATGGTATAAAACAAACACTTTAGAGAAGAAAAATAAGCTATCATATACTGTCACATACATCCCATACAGCTGTCAAATAATTATTTACTAAAGGTGATTTTGCTTTTACTAACCCAAATTCTTGAAAAACTTGTCCAGAAATATTGAAAAAAGTCCTATCAGCCTGTTAATCTCTGTATTGCCTGACCCATACATTTTGGCATTGAATCACCAGGGGTTAGGAATGAAAAGATAATTTGGTTCATAATAAGTGTTTGACAGAATTAGTACCAAGGGCCCCTGTAAAATCAATAAAAACATGAGTAGAACAGACACTAAATTACGTGCTAAAAGACTTTAGCTCTTTGAATTTGGATTTAAAACTAGACTTTGTTATTTGATGCTCTTGTCTGAGTATCAGAAATTGTATGAAATCAAATCCCTCCTAGGAACTTGATAAAGAGGGAGAATTCTGATCTCTTTAGTTTGGTGTAAGATGTGGCATGTCTCTAAAAACACATTTGATGGGTTAATAGCAACTATAGCCTGCCTGGTAATTCAGGAATACCTGTCACGCTCAAAGAATTGGGGCAATGTGGAACCTACTGGAAGAAAATATTGCAGATTCAGGTCCCAAGGGAAATATTTAGCTTAATTCATGTTTGTAGTTTTCTTTTTAAATGAGAGACACACAGAGATAGAGAGAGATTCCCTCATCAAACTCTCAACTTCTCTTACATGTTGTGAGTGCTCTCATATAAGTTTTCAGAACAGTTTCTCTGCCTGAGAACCGAAAAGTACAACACAGGTATTTTTCCATAGGAAATCTGTTCTTTTCCTCGAAGTGAGGCTTAGTGAGATATAATTAAAATACAGTAAAAAATGCACCAGTTTGAAGTGTATAGTTCTATACATTTTGAAAGAGGTATATGTAATATATTCTCATCACCCCCAAATTTCTTCAGAGGTGTAGTTAATCCTCTTCCCCCACTCTCAGCTCCTACGACTACTACTTTTATTTATGTCTCTATAATTTTGCCTGTTCCAGAATGTTATATAAATGGAATCATATAAAATGTCATCTTTTGTGGCTTCTCTCAGCCTAATGCTTTTGAGATGCATTCATGTTACTGCATTTATCATCAGTTCATTCCTTTTTGCTGCTGAGTAGTATTTCATTTATGGATGTACCAAGTTTGTTTATCCATTCACCAACTGATAAACATTTTGCTTGTTTCCAGTTTGGGGTAAGTATGAATAAAGCTACCAAAAACTTTAATGTATAAGTATTCGGATGGACATATGTTTTAATTTCTCTAGGACTACAATTTCTAGGCTATATGCAGTGCTGTAATGGTAGATATTTAATAGTTGTTTCCCCTCAAAAAAACTTTTCTTTGTAGCACTTGCCAATCTCTGCAGTGTAAATACACCCACCTAGCCTATTTCAAGCTTCCAGTGTGGCATCACTAAACGTGGAGTTGAATGAGCAGTAAGGACAGACTCCAATAGAGCTCTGGTTATAAGTGTGTATTTTACTTTATAAGAAACTGCCCAGCTATTTTCCAAAGAGGCTTTGACATGTCACATTCGCATCAGCAGTGTATGAGAGTTCCAGCTGCTCTACATTCTAGCTTGCATTTATTATTGTTCAGGTTTTTAAACAATTTATTTTAGCCATTCTATCAGGCATGTAATATTATAACATTGCAGGTTTTTTTTGTTTTTTTTTTCGGTACGCGGGCCTCTCAATGTTGTGGCCTCTCCCGTTGCGGAGCACAGGCTCCGTACGCGCAGGCTCAGCGGCCATGGCTCACGGGCCTAGCCGCTCCGCGGCATGCGGGATCTTCCCAGACCGAGGCACGAACCCGTGTCCCCTGCATAGGCAGGCGGACTCCCAAACACTGCGCCACCAGGGAAGCCCAACATTGCGGTTTTAATGTGACTTTCTCTAATGACTAATTACGTTGAACACCTTTTCTTCTGCTTATTTGCCTTTGTACCTCTTTTTTTTTTGAAGTGTCTGTTCAAATCATTTGCCCATTTTGTTTTCTTATTATTGCATTTGGAGAATTTTTTATATATTCTCAGTATAAGTCCTTTATCAGGTATTTGTAAATATTTTCTCTGTCAGTGAATTATCATTTCATTTTCTTATAAGTGTCTTTTAAAAATTACAAGTTTTTAGTATTGATAAAGTCCAATTTATCATTTTTTTATTTATTGTTTCAGCTTTTTTATCCTAAGAAATCTTTGCCAAATTCCAGTTACAAATATTTGTTCCTGTAATTTCTTCTAAAATTCAGATGTCCAGTACAATAGCCACCAGCCACATGTCGATATTTTAATTTAGGTTCAAATTCATTACAATTAAATAAAGTTAAGACTTCAGTTGTTAAGTTGCACTAACCATATTTCAAGTGCTCGGTAACCTTATTGGCTAGTGGCTATCATATCAGACAGAACAGCTATTGAACATTTCCATTATGGTTCACTGTTCCTTTTGGATATTACTTTCCTAGAAATTCCAGAGTTTTAGGTTTTACATCTAGTCTCTGATATATTTCAAGTCAATTTTCGTATATGATGTGAGGTATAGGTAGAGTTTTTGTTTGTTTTTGCTTATGGATTTCAAATTGTTCCAGCAACATTTTTGAAATCTACTTTCCTTTTGATTACCGTAACAATCATTTGTGTAAAAGTTAGACACAAGGCTTTCCCTCTGGCATTTTTAAGACTTCTTTCAAAAAAAAGGCATACCTGGCGGGCTTCCCTGGTGGCGCAGTGGTTGGGAGTCCGCCTGCCGATGCAGGGGACACGGGTTCGTGCCTCGGTCCGGGAAGATCCCGCATGCCGCGGAGCGGCTAGGCCCGTGAGCCATGGCCGCTGAGCCTGCGCGTCCGGAGCCTGTGCTCCGCAACGGGAGAGGCCACAACAGTGAGAGGCCCGCGTGCCGCCAAAAAAAAAAAAAAAAAAAAAAGGCATACCTGGGGATAAAATATTAGAGGCCAAAAGCCATGGTTGAGTTAGGGCTACCATATTTCCTAGGTGAAAGTTGCATTCTCTACTGCCTTTTGTCTACTGAATCAATATCTGTTTCTGACATTCTGTCTGCTAGGCTTTAAGGGATTAATCTGTGAGTACCAGGTAGATTAGGCCTGGTTTACACAGGGAGGCAGCTCAAATGCAAGGGAAATTCTGCCTCTTGCAAAGAAACTAATTGAATAATCTAATCAAAGTAGGAAAATATCACTTTGCCCTTTTTTGTATAGAAATGCACCTCTGCAAACAGACCTTTATTAGTGGGAAACAGGTGCTAGTGGGTTTTCTTTTCACGTTAAATAAGTATATTTAGTAGAAAAAATGTATTTCTCACATGAACTTTTCCCATTTTAATTCTGCTTTAGAGAAAAAAGTAAACACTTGATTCTTGGTTTTATCACAAAACCTCCCATGGTTTCTGTAGCCTTCCAGTTCCCGTTAGTAAGTAAATTTGATAAACATATTTTTGCTTAAAGAGCAACTGTAGGATTGAGGGAAACTCACCTTGATTTTGAGAGCTTTTTCAAATCAATGTGGCAATAGAATAAAATGTGCTTTTTTTAACTGGCTGAACATTTTAGAGTCCAAAATTTTTTTTGACACAACTGAGTTTTAGTCAATATTGAATGTCTCCAGTTAGACGGCACTCTTAAATTATTATTGAAATATATATCAACCAACATTTCAGTTTGGAAAATTGTTTAGAGCAGGAGTCTTTAAACTTTTTCTATAAAGGACTAAATAGTAACTATCTTAGTCTTTGCATGCCAGACAATCTCTATCACAAGTACTGAACTCTGCTGCTGTAGCCCAAAAATAGCCATAGACAATATATAAACAAATGAGCTTAGTTGTTTTTCTATAAAACTTTATTTATAAAAACAGGTTGTGGGGCTGATCTGGCCCCTGGTTTAGACTTATAGTTCTTCCCTCCCACTTCATCAAAAGACAGAACACTCATTCCAATGTAATTTGTGTAAAAATAAATGAAATATAAAGGTAATTCATTTCCTTTAAAGGTGACTATATATTCTAGGATTGTGATATTTTTAATAACAATATAAAAGTAATGCACTTTTCTGTTAATGTATTTCACAAAATTTACATGTCTTTTTCTCATTTAAAAATTCTATATTTCCCCATACATTTTGAAAAACAATAAAGACTTAATTGAATGATGTAATATTTCTCAGGGAATTGCCCTTGTAATTGTTTAATGCCAGTTTATCACTTCGGTGGTTAGCTAAATAAATACAGCAGACCCATATTAGTGTGAATTTTTGGCAATCTCCCAAGCCTCTTAATGACCAGAATAGGAGGCTGCTATATCAGTGGCTACTGAGTTTAGAGTGGAACAATGATAATAATAAAGGCAATAAAGATTAATTATGAAACGTAAGATGGCCTAATGTGAGACTTCAAATTCATGTAGTGTGCTGGAGACACATGAATGAAAAATCAGTAAGTTAGGCTGACAAGAGACACATGTAAATAAAGTGGGAGTCCTAAGCCAATGGGAAGGAGTAATCAGAGACTTGGGTTCAAAGTCTGACCCTGCTACTTATTAACTCTGGGATTTGAGGCTCATTTATACTCTCTGAGCCTCAGTTTTTCTCATCTTTACAATAGGGGTAAGAAAAAAACCCTACTTCCTATGTTCTATGAGGATTGAATGATATGATCTATGTAAGGTGCTTAGAACAGAACCTGGTACAAAGCAAATCTTCTGTGAAAATTGACTACTAATGCTACTTATTATTATAGTGCTGAAGCCTGTAACTTAGAAATTCAGGGAATTCTAATACTCTTCCAAACACTTACTAATTCACCACCAATGAAACTTACTAAATCCGTGTGTTTCCCGTGAGCCTTGGAAGGTGACTGGCTAATGGAAGAAATGCATACAAAAATGTTAATTTCTGCTGGTGAAAAATATAGATGTATTTGCATCCCTGAAGAATTATCCATATTTCAGCAAATATTCAATGTCAAAACTAGAGGAATGAACTGCTAAGGCTGATATCACTGTGACATGTAGTTAATAAGCACCTTTGAGAACAAGAAAACCTTTAAACACACTTACCCCACAATACTTCCTCCTCCAAAGTGTTAGGCTACCCTTCCTGTGGCTAATTCTCCCACATCTCCTCCTAAAGAGTGGGTACTCACAGCAATCCCACTACTGGGCATATACCCTGAGAAAACCAGAATTCAAAAAGAGTCATGTACCAAAATGTTCATTGCAGCTCTATTTACAATAGCCCGGAGATGGAAACAACCTAAGTGCCCATCATCGGATGAATGGATAAAGAAGATGTGGCACCTATATACAATGGAATATTACTCAGCCATAAAAAGAAACGAAATTGAGTTATTTGTAATGAGGTGGATAGACCTAGAGTCTGTCATACAGAGTGAAGTAAGTCAGAAAGAGAAAGACAAATACCGTATGCTAACACATATATGTGGAATTTAAGAAGAAAAATGTCATGAAGAACTTAGGGGTAAGATAGGAATAAAGACACAGACCTACTAGAGAATGGACTTGAAGATATGGGGAGGGGGAAGGGTAAGCTGTGACAAAGCGAGAGAGTGGCATGGACATATATACACTACCAAATGTAAAATAGCTAGCTAGTGGGAAGCAGCCGCATAGCACAGGGAGATCAGCTGGGTGCTTAGTGACCACCTAGAGGGGTGGGATAGGGAGGGTGGGAGGGAGGGAGATGCAAGAGGGAAGAGATATGGGAACATATGTTTATGTATAACTGATTCACTTCGTTATAAAGCAGAAACTAACACAACACTGTAAAGCAATTATACTCCAATAAAGATGTAAAAAAAAAAAAAAAAAAAAGAATGATCCCAGAGCATGTGTCATTAAATCCCTCAGCTCACAGAAACACGGTGTAGACAGAAAAGCACATCTAGGGAAACAAGTATTCACTCTGGTCCCCAGACACCATTTTACCTCCCGAGTGTGCCTGGGGGTAGACACCTGCTAGAGGGTAATTAGGTGTTTTAAAAATCTCCAATCTTCACCACCACTCTTCACCATTATCTCTGAGGATAACTTTCGAAAATTCTCACTTCTAATCTGTATAAAAGTGCTTTGTGATTACAACTCTGAAGGTGTGGGGTATGTATGTGTGTATATACACTATTTAGACTTGTTCCATGGTAATACAGTATTTTGTTAGACATCAAGTTCCTATAATAGTTTAATTTAAAATTTAGGAATACAGGCTTTGTTGTTTCAAATCCTATCTCTGCCATTTACAAGCTGTGTGACCTTGGAAAAGTTAACTAACCTCTCTGAGCCTTAGTTTCCACAGTTGCAAAATGTAGCTAATGTTCTTATCTAACAGAGTTGCTGGAAGAACAGAATAAGATCATGTATCTAAAACATTTTGGTACAACGAAAGGCAGGAAATTCTCTGAAGTCTGCTCTACTATTCTGGCAAGTCATTTAGCCTCTTTGAGTCCAGTTTCCTCATCTGTAAAATGGGGACACTAAGAGTCCCTAATCCATTGACCATTTTGCCAGGACTAAATTAATTAATGCACGGATAGTGTTTAAGAGACACAGTAAGTGCTCGATAAATGTTACTGTTGTCAATGTTATCATCATTATCATCATCACAACCATCATCATCTGATAATTTGCTGGAGGACAGGGACCATGGCTTACAAAAGTTTCTTCAGCCCAGATCTTGGGGAGCTAAATATACCTTAGCTTTTCAACTCTGAGTGTCCACAGGCTTGAATAGCACCAGGCAAAGGTATCTCATTGCACAAATATCTCTGAATCCTACTCTTTGAATTAATAAAAACCTTTTTTTTTTAATGGCAAGACCACTTAAAAGAAACTCAGACATGTTTCCACTTGAACTGATATCAAGATCCAGGAATTCCATCTCATGGGAAGTGAGAAATGAGAGACTCTGTAAGCAGCAGAGTTTAGAACCTAAGAGCCCTATCAAACATGGGCAGAACGAGACTGTCCAGGGAACTGCAAACACACTTTGGAAAACAGCCAATTGGATCTCTCTGGTTTGAAGACAAAGGACCAGAATGTCACTTGCTTGAGGCCAACCACTGAAGGGCCTCTGAGAGGGTGACAGCCCATGTTCTGTGATGGGTGGCCTTGTACACTGCTGTAGGAGTAATTCCATGGGACCACCAACAGTTACGCTAAGGGATGACTCCTTGTTAACCAGAGAAAAGCGACCATCAAGAGCTAAAGCAAATTCCAGTTTGGTTGAGGACCAAAAAATATTGCTGCGATGTATGTCAAAGAGTGTTCTGCCTACATTTTCCCCTAGGAGTTTTATAGTATTCGGTCTTACATTTATGTCTTTAATCCATTTTGAGTTTAGTTAATGTTCACTGCAGCACTATTTACAATAGTTAAGTCATGGAAGCAACCTAAATGTCCATCGATAGATGAATGGATAAAGAAGATGTGATATATATATATATATATATGTATATATATATATATCTGAATATTACTCAATCATAAAAAGAATGAAATGATACCATTTGCAGCAACATGGATGGACCTAGATATTATCATACTGAGTGAAGTAAGTCAGACAAATATCATATCATGATATCGCTTATATATGGAATGTAAAAAAAAAAGATACAAATGAACTTATATACAAAACAGAAATAGACCCACAGACATAGGAAACAAATTTATGGTTATCAAAGGGGAAAGGGGGGGAGGGATAAATTAGAAGTTTGAGATTAACATATACACACAACTATATATAAAATAATCAACAAAGACCTACAGTATAGCACAGAGAACTATACTCAAAATTCTGTAATAACCTATAAGGGAAAATATCTGAAAAGAATATATATATATATATATATATATATGAATCACTTTGTTCTACATCTGAAACGAACTCAACATTGTAAATCAACTATACGTCAATAGAGTATAGAGCTAAAGCAAATTCCAGTTATGGTTGAGGACCATAGTCCACGTTTAATTTCTTTTTTTTCCTCCATTTTTTCCTCTGATTTTTCATATCACTTTATAGGTTGATACCTAGGGATGTGAAAAAGAAGAAAATTAACATCCGCTGAGTATCTGTGATGTGCCACGCACAACACTGTAGGATACATAACCCTATCTCTAATTTATAGATTCAAATACTGAGGCTCATCACATAGCTAATAACTGGCAGAGCCAGGATTACAATTAATGTCTCTGCTTCTCTCCTTCCATGAGAACCGGCACATGTCTCTTTGTTCCATGTTGTAACCTCAGTACCTAATGGACACTTTCTAATCATTCTTCCATGCCTATTATTACAACAATTTAGTTTCTCACCTATATGTAAGACCTGACTATCTTTTTAATATTTGTTGCTAAATGGGCATAAGGAAATCTGTTTCTTTTATTCATTCATTATTTATTCATTCAACAAATATTTATGAGGCTCTACTATGTTCCAGGCACCAGAGACACATACATCAGTGAGCAAAACAAAGATCCCTGCCCTTGTGGATCTTATATTCTAAAGGAAGAAGTGAGATAGTAAGTTATAAATTCAATAAATAAACAAATTATTAAAGATGTCAGAGAAAGATTCATTGACTCAGAGGAGATGAATGATTTAAAGGCCCATGAACCCATCAAAGTTGGGAATCATGACTGGATGGAATTAGAGTTTTGATAGGTATAATATTTTTGAAAATATTAAAGTGCTGCCCTTTTCATTCATCTTAAATCACAACACCCTGGGGCCCTCCTACCCTAATGGGTTTCAGTGCCTCAGAGAAAGGGCAGGCATTATCCAGAATAACAAAACCTATGCTTCACGTTGACTGTCAAATTAGATTTATTTTGAGTCCATAACAAGATAACAGTTCTGACAGTCAGGCCTCGTCAAAAGAGAAAAAAAAAAAAAATTCTCAAAGCTCCCTCCCCATATCAAGAAACAAGTCTGGTGATGGTATCCCTAGGGCTTTTCTACATGCTGTGGGTAGAGAAAATTCAGGATAGAACATGATGTAAGTTCCCATCAAAGGAGAAATGGAGAATGCTTTCAAGGAGACCAGGAGCTAGAGTTCTTACTTCTCATCAACCCCTATCCACTTTGGGGGACCAATCCTCAAGGGGAGTAATAAAACCACAAGCTATATTGACATGGAAGGCCATAAGCAGATTTCTACCTGCACCTTGAAAAAATTGCAACTAAGGTGCACCTTCTAATATGTGGAAGCTGCCACAGAATATAAATGGCCACATGGCATAGTCAGAAGGTAACTCCTTCAGGCTGATCCACCTCCCCAGTGTATCATGGTGTATCATGGATTGCTTACGATATGGGAAAGATTTGAAAGTAGCTCTTGAGTATAACAAATGGTAGCTGAGAATTAAGAACCAAGAACCTGCCATGGTTCTGCTAGGGTAATTTTTAGGGTGTCTCTTGGAGTGGAAATGAGGAAGATGAACATCAGTTTAACATCATCATAGCTGAGAACCAGGAGAATCACCTGAGCCAGCAGGAGCCAAATGAGACCAAGTTCTAGAGTGGGAAATGAGAAGTGAAAAGGAGAGCCACTAGGGCCCACTGCGTGGAAAGAACAGTTTCAGCAGCTGTGAACTTGAGAGACATACAAAGAATGATGTTCAGTCACCAGGCTGGACAAGAATGTTCTCAATAGAGCCCAATAAGAACCCAGGGGACAATCCAGCTACCCATACTCACTCCCTCCAGCCTTCCTTTCTCCATCACCCATGAGTACACAGAAGCTTTTTATCTACACCTAATGACATCTTGGATTTTGAGGAAGGACAGGAAAAACTTTTGAGAGGAAATAAACATATATGAAACTGACTTTCAAATATTAATTTGTGAATATTTATATAAAAGAGACTGAGCTAATCTGAAAGAGATTGTTTAAAATTAGCAGTGAATGAAACACCTAAAATTAAGCTATTCCCAGCCAACCTTGTTCGGCTAGAGACGACAAAACTGAGTTGTAGTGTATAAATCTTGATCTCTAGATAAAAGGGCTACTGACTCAGCTATTATGATTTATCCTGCCTTATTCTTTATGCACGTGGAGCCAATGATTTCATTATGGCACATTTGGGGAGTGCAATTGCTATGCTGGTAGGTGTCCAGATATTAAGCATTTCTGTTTATGATTTCTGAGAGAGGTATTTTGGAAGGATGAAGTGTTCTTTTGCCTGTTGAAGTGCTTACAAACTCTTTGAGAAAAATTGCTTAATAAGCCCCATGAAAGATTTACTTGAGATAGAAGGAAGAATTTACGGGCAGAACATGGCTCAATTTCCTTCTTTTCTTGCCCATTGCTCACAAGAGATCTCTCATTGGTCTAAAACTCTTTTTGAATAAGTTGAAGTCTTTTCTCATGCTGGTATCTATTCTTTATAGTGTCTACCTAGACACATGCAGACCTCTTCCCAAATCATACGCTGATCTCCATCTGTTCAGAGCCTTCCCCTCTGAGAATCACCTAAGTCTTCAGATCTTTCCGATTTCCTCCCCTGTAACAAGTTACTGTTGATTAAGCTATTTTCTTCTTCATGTGTATTTCCCTTTTAGTAAGTTTTTTTCTAAATCTGACTCAACAGTTCAATCAGTGAAGAAATCTTTGGGCATCCAAAAAAAATTCTGCCTTTCATTCATTTGTCGATGCCTTCAAGCTAAAGAGCAGCAGGAACACACTTTTAATTGAACAATGATGGGTTTGTTGTCTTAGGGCGAGGAGAAAGAGCTCCACCATGGGGAACTCCATGGCTAAGTGGGGTGGGAAAGGTGTTGGAAAGGGCTCATTATAGGATTTGGAATTAGGTCATTTGGGAGATAATTCAAGGAAATGGGACTTTGCTCTGCATGGGAAACTGCCAGGAAGCTGGGATAATTCTATGACTGGGTATCTTAATAATTCTTACCTAGAATGTGAGAACCTAGTGCAAGGCTAAAACTGATTTGTACAAAAGCAGCAGTCACTCGTATTAACTATCATAGAGAAATGTTTGGTCATTGTTGTGCTTTAGACAATGTTTACGTTTTTGTCTGATACAGGGTCAGACAGAATGATTACAGGGTCATTGTCTTGATCAGTCACAGTCACAGAAAGGCCTTGCCTGATGTTGATGTTTTGTGAAATTCTTTATGTTCAACACGAGCACACCAAGGCCCACCTGTGTGTGTGTGAGGCCAGCTTCTGTCTCTCAGGGCTGTTTTTCTCTGTGAATGTTCATTCTTTCACTCACTTGTAGAGGTTTATCAAAATTGATAATTATATAATTCACTGGTCTGTTTACCTGATATTTTGTCTGTTCTTTATAGTAGAAAATGAGCACTATACAGATAGACACCATGTCTAACTGGCTCTTCATTTTACCCCGAGTGACTGCTCAGCGCCAAGGAACAAAGCACCCAGTAGACTGAGAAATCTTGGAAGGTCTCAAATCAGACGCTGATAATCATGTTAAATCTTATGGCTCAGAGCATTGAAGAAATGAGAATGGTTGGAAAGTCAGGCAGTTATTCCAGACTCCAAAAAGCAAAACTTCACAGTGAAAACTTCTTAAGATATGTTCTCAGAAGCTAGCCAGTAGAGTATATTTCTTTATTATGCTATTTGTTTCAGATAACCTGCCAAGCTATTTAAAATGCCAACTTATCAATGTGCCAGCATCCCTAAAGAGAAGCCTGTGGGGCCCTGGGTGATCACAAGGAAGGTTGGAGAACCATTAACTTATATTTTCATTTAAGAGGGGAAAGCATTCAGCTAGGATGGTCTAGTAGCTTAGAACACTGGAGAACCAAAAAAATATATATATCCTTCATTAAGAAAACTATTCTGGAATAGATTGTTTTTCACACCTGATTTCAAGACATTTCAGTAGTTGGCTGATTGATATTTAACTCAGATTAGATTGTTTCAAAGAATAATAACTTTTTCACATGTGTTAGAACACGTAAGTATTTCGGTCGTTTTGGTGGATGGAAATCTTTCTGAGGAAGAGATTTGGGATCAAAGAAGCAAAGGTCTTACTGACATTGACTTTTGAAGTAGCATCACCACTAACATCCTAGTTTTCTATGACTTGTCACAGGGTTGACTGATTCTCTCATCCAAAGAAAACTCATCCAGACTCTCTTAGCGTCAGGTAATTTGCCAGATGCCATAGAAACAGGAGTGAAGAGTAGATGTAATTTTTGCCCTCTGATGTCACAGTCACAAAAGAAAGCAGATGCTGAGCAAGGAATTACCTGTGAGCTGTGTTACAAAAGGAGAGGTACACAGGACCACTAGAGAACATAAAGAAGGCCTATCCAGACTCACAGGGTTACAGATGGAGGGGAGCAGCATAGGGTACAAAATAGGGAAAACAGCATTAGCTGAGATGTCTTTGCATGTGTTTAGAGTTGTAGACTTAAATCTTACATTTGTAATTCCAATGATTCAAATCTTGATGTAGCCTTAAGATTCTATTTCTTAATGTAAAAACGAATTGTCAATATCC
This sequence comes from Globicephala melas, assembly GCF_963455315.2. NCBI lineage: Eukaryota > Metazoa > Chordata > Mammalia > Artiodactyla > Delphinidae > Globicephala > Globicephala melas. The sequence goes on from NC_083324.2 coordinate 22,167,998, forward strand.
TGGCTGTGATTTTGCAAGATGATACCATTGGGGCGAAACGGGGAAAGGGTACACCAGGATCTTTTTGTATGCAAATCTACAAGTATCTCAAAATAAATGTTTAATTTTTTTAAAATGCCACACATATCTTGCAGGAATTTGTTGCATGTGTTGGAGAGAAGACTTCTGAGTTATCAGACAACTCAGCCACCACAACTTCAAAAACTGCAATTCTCAGCTACTAGGATGTCTGGCTCATATTAACTGGTCTTCACAGCTTTGGTGATTGAATGAATGAGCACAAATTCTTAGTGAGTAGGCAGGCTCAGGCTGCTAACCTCAACTGCAAAGACTTGGTCATTATAGTGAAATGTTCACTTAGTGTTTAAGAGGGGCTTTTAGGAGGTCAGCCAGCTAATTCCATTTTCAGAGGTCATACAAATAATAGCCTCTGTGAGTCAGGAACACGTTTTTTAACTAGAAATTTTAATTCATGTCAGGATCGTTTATATTTCTCTCTTTAATATTTTATCCTTTATTCCTAAAGAGGCCTAGCCCAGACATCGAGGGACCATGTAAATACAGTTGGCTGAATTATTAAAAGGATTCTCTCTGAGCACCTCAAGGACTACACAAGGCTTTTTTAGTTAACATTTCCATCTAGGCAAGGAAGGTCAGGACCGCACTTCAACCACAAAGATTAGAGTTGGCATAGTCAACTGTGATAATATGAACCCTGGGATTCATGGCTTGGTTTCCCTGGAAAGTGTAATTAATAATCCATATTTGCTAAACCTCTAATCTAAATACATTTTAGGATCTGCTTTTTCTCCTATACCCTCCATACCCTACACTGAAACCATTTTCTCAGAAGTGGGACGAGCCTCTGAATTGGGTTTTTAAAGTGTTCATGTTAATTAATTTATCAACAATGCATCCAGCCACCTATCCATCCATCTATCATCATAATGAGGAAGAGAAGCTAATGTTTATTATCTACTTACCATATAACAGGCAGTGTGCTGAAAATTTTATAGAATTTATATTATTTCATTTAACTTTTATAAAAAAGCATTATATCCATCTTATATATGATTAAATTGAGGCACAGAAAGATTAACTGCCTTGATTAAGATCACTTAGCCAATGCTGATAATTCCCAAATTTAACTTTCCCACCCTGACCTCTCTCTCTTTTTTAAAAAAATATTTTTTATTAATTTTTATTGGAGTCTAGTTGCTTTACTTTCTCTCTTGAGTTTGACTCATACATCCAATTTCACACTTGAACATCCCCAGCTATAAGTCTAAGAAGCACCTCACAGCCAAAATGTTAACTACCCTCCCCTCTACGTCCACGAAACCTTTGCTCCCTCGTATCCCCCAATTCAGTGATGACAACCAGTGACTGACAACCTAGTCTCTCAGGCCAAAAACTACAGAGTCCACCTGAACATCTCTTTCCCTCTCACCCGACATCCTAGCCACCAGCATATACATTTACCTCCACCTTCCAAATAGATCCAGAATGTGACCATTTCTCACCATCTCCAGTGATAACACAGTCACCTCTCACCTTGTCAACGGTAACTGCTCTCTAAGGGGTCTTTCCACTTCCACGTTTGACTTTCTATACCCCATTCAAACACACAGAGTGATAGTAACTTTTCAAAATTTCAAATATCAAGTCACTCCTTGGTCCGAAGTTCTCGCTATATTTATTTTGTCATCCCTATCTCTTAGCACAGCTCTGATAGATGGAATCAATATTCATAATAGGGTCCCAGACCATTTCAGTGGTAACTTCCAGTAGAAACAATGAAAAGCCTACAAGTTTAGAATTGCAAAATTGGTAGAAACTGAGAAATTATCTAGTAATATGTTCTCATTTACAGAGCAGGAAACTGAAGCTTAGGAATATTTGATGACTGCCAAGGGTCAAGTAGCTAAGAAGTAGTTGAACTCAATTTCATACTAAGGATCCCCAGCTCCTGGCCAGTGCTTTATACATGATGTCACACTGTCTCCACCTACCTGGTGACTAGGAATGGAAACCTCTAGATGTGTCAGAACCACAGACGATCCATAAAACCAAAATCAATGGAAAGATAAATTCCGTGTATTTGCCTGATATTACCAGTTCACCCTGGCTGTGGATACAGTCAATTAATAGAATTGTTATATTATTTTTCAGTTAAATTAATAGAGGCTATGGACGCTCTGTGAGTATACACTATTTCCAAGTCTGTATTATAATGTCATTTATATAAAACCTTTTAATGGCCTTGGAAAATAATAACCAGAAGTATTAACCTTCTAATGGATGATAAAGACTGTCTCAGTAAAAACAAATGTTACTCTAAACTAAATTTAAATGATCTTGTTTTATTTATTTATCATGGGCTTATAGAAAGACAGAAACATGAGCTGTTTCTGACATTGCTGTAACCCCAGTATGTGGCACATAGTGTCAGCTCAATAAATATTTATTGAATAAATGAATTAATGAGTTTTGTTTATCACAGAAATATTTGTAATAGGCAAAAATTAGAAACAATATAAATGCCCAGTAGTAAGACATTGGATATATAATTTATGGAACATTTATACAATAAAATAAAATCCCTGTGAAGTAGAAGCATATTTACTGTCTTGGAAGACACTCAGGGTATGCTGCTTCATTACAAAAGCAAACTGTAAAAAGTTTATGTTTAATATAACACCATGTTTTAAGTACAAGGATGGATGAGTGGATGGACAGGAAGGTGGGATGCAAGAAGGCCAGGAGGAAGGAAGGAAGGAAGGAAAGGAGATAAGTAAAGGAAGAAAAACAACAACAACAAAAAGAAATCTGGAAAGATATTTTCTAAAATATTTTCTCTAGGTGATAGTTATAAATAATCTATGGCTTATTTTTATGATTTTGCATTAATAAAACTGATTACTTGTATGGACATTAATCATTGTTTTTAAAAATGTCTGGAATAGAGAGTCAAATTTTATTGGCAACCTCACGTCTTATGAACTAAATGCAAAATACTGAGAGTAATTATTTTCTTTCACTGCCACAAATAACAAAAAAAATCCTCCAAACCAAATGAACATCTATTAACCAGTATTTTCAACTATTGTCTCAGAAAGATTTATATTGAAGTATCTGGGTATGAGAGCTTTATGGATCTTGCAAATCAGATTCAGTTCCTTTCTAAATGCAATTCCTGTACAACAGTAGGTATTCAATGGTAACTAAGCAGGGTTATTTGAACAATGCATAAATATTTCATAGTGTGCGAAGAGCCACAAATGCCAAACTCTAAAATGTCTGCAAACACGCAAGATTTCCAGTTGCAAGAGTGTAATTATTGTCTGGGGATCTGTCAGGTGTCTTGTTGAAGACTCTTTATTTTGATAAAATGATGATCTTGCAAGAAGAATAATACCCTAACATCTCAATGATCCTGATCAAGGAGAAAGATTCTGTAAATCATTTAAGAGAACACTACTTAAAGCCTTCTGTTATCCAATAACATCAAAGAATTCCTCTCCAATGGGCCACTGTCTGGGAAAATGCGTCTATATCACAATAAGCTATGTGGCCACAAGTCTGAAACTTCAAAATCACTATTATTGGCAACAAGCTGCCCTCACTCTTTACGCTAAATTAAAAGTAAATAAAGTTATCTCATCTTCCCTTTCCCACTTTCACATTACAGAATAAAGAGTTAAAAAAAATAATAAACCAAGAATTCAGATACAAATTTTGAAATCAGAAGGGGAAATTATAGTCAGAATGTTTTTTATGCAGTTGGTCAATCTTATGACTTAAGAATAAATGAATATGAGAAGAAAGAATGCTGTTTTAAATGCAACAGTCAGAGACACTTACAGCAATCAGACAATAGAGACATATACAATTCACAGCTCACACTGCTGAAATGAGAGGCAGAGAGAAAGGTGAGAGGTCTGCAAGTTGTATGGACCACCCAGAAAATAACCGGCAACTCCAAGAAGCTCCAGACATACACAGGACCCTAGACAGTTACTGACATCTGACACTGGTAAGGATCCTTTCCTGGTTGAAGGCGATGATCAGTGCCCCCAATAACCTGGACCATATTCTGGAAATGTCTATGACCATAGAACACTTTGGGAAAGAAGAGGAAGTGACCTTACAAGGTCTTTATTCTGGACTACTAGTCAAATCAGAACATCAGGTAATCCTCCACTACCAGATGTCTTGATTAATGACTGGCCATTTTCATATTTACAAATGGACTGTGCCTCTTGTGAACAGAGAAATCCCTTCAGGGCAGGAGAGAGAATTGTGAATTTCACGCATCAGATGTTGGTTTTCTTAAATACCAGAATTATTGCTCAGCTTTGCAACAAAGATCAAGACGTGTGGCTAGAATTATCCACGTTGGGCACATCTGCTCCAGCAGGGATGTCTGTGGTGCTGTAGTTGCCCATCAACTGGCACATCAATGTGGAAAAAGATTTGGGCAAAAGCACAGCCCCCATAAGAACACTTTCAAAGAATGATTATCAAAGTCCCCACATTGGGGGCATTTACTGATAACCTGCTCAAACTACAGAATATCTAAAGTTGTAATAAACCTTTTCTCTAGTCTCTGAATGACTAGGTAGTTCTAGTGAATTGTAAATATGTGACAGAAACTTGCATTTACAGGCATAGGTAGATACATTCTTTGAAATGGATAAAAGGTAAAAACAACAAAATTCACTTCTGAGCTCTGCAGAAAGCGGTATCTTCATCTTCAGTCTCTTGTAAGGGTCAGGAGTAGTAATAACTTGCAAGATTCGTATTTGAATCTGTTTTGGTGATTGAGCTAAACTGATGAAAAAGCAGAGACCATGAGGAAACAGAAGCAGAGAGAGAAAAATACCAGACAAAGACTGAATAAAGGCTACTTGATAATGGACCAGAAGCAAGAAAAAACACCAAAAGAAGCCAAGACCAACATAGTGGTTGAAGCCTGTAGCTGCCAGAGGGAAGAAGGAATGATTACAGAGGTCTGCAGTGATGCTTTGAATTCATCTCCATTTCTCGAGAACCTCAACAGTGTAACAATGCGTGTTCAGATTCTCAGGAGCACTGCACTGGCCTCATGGCCGTAATCACTCACTCAGTTGCTCCAGCCTGAATAAATCTGTTCCATGCCACTAAAAGAGCCTAAGTTAAAGCATGTTTACAATAAGAAAGAACAAAGAAATCACTTGAAATCTCACTACTCACACATAATGATCGTTTGGGGGTATTCATCTATAGTCTTTTTGATGTATAATTTTCTTTTAAATGATTTTCACATAAAATCTATAGAAAACAGGCAATGAAAATCCAGATAATTTGAGAAACAACAAAAGTTATGATCACCTAAAATACTTAACTACTTAGAAAAGAATAGGTGAGGGTTTGGGGCTTGGTGCAGTTAAGTGCCTCAATTAACTTTCTTACTGCTTGCAATGCTTTTTATGCCTCAATAGATCTCTCCTCTGATTTGAGAGGCACTCTCTCATTTGGTATGTGTGTGATGTAAGGCATGGCCTTCACACCCTTTCATTCGGGCTCCTTTATGCTGGTAAGCACTTTGCGACTACAAAAAAAAAAAAAAAAAAAATGAAAGGACTGAAATGGAAGGCTATGAACTTCATTAATATTAAATATTAATCCCTCACAAATTAAGGTACCATTCCATTAAACGTTAACTGCACTCTTATAGCATGTCTGAAGGACAGGTAGGATACCTCCTCCTTATATATGGATAAATGGATAGAGAGAGGCAGTGACTTCTTCAGTGTCAAACAGCAGCATAATCAGTAATGACAAGCTAGGCCTTAATTGCTATTAAACTCTAATTTATTCAATTCAGTCCTATACTTATTAGACACTTCCAAGATAGCCCACCATTGTGTCATCTCTGGGGATACAGCAGAAATACAATTCGTTCCTACTTTAAGGCTTTCACTGTTTAGTGGGACAGGCAGGCAGAAACAAATTATTATAACACACTGTACAAAGGAAATCATCATCATCATCCTCTGTGTCATTGTCAACATCATCATCAACACCTGGGTATGCTTTAGCACTGTCCTATTTTCTCACTTGAATTCTATTTTTCAGTTCTCAAACACGAAAAGAGTTCAGGCACTATCAATGGCCCCAGTTTACAGATGTGGAAACAAGACTTTGAGAGATTAATAATTACTTGATGTCATAAGCTAGACCATGTCATGCTTAGAGCCTGAACCCAGGTTTATCTGCCAGCAAAGTTCAGGCTTATAACCACTGTATTCATGTGTCTTCTATATTTAAGGTTTATATAAATTGCTCCAGGAATAAAAATGAGGAATACTTTTAATTAGGAAATAGGAATAATGCAAAGACTCCTGATGGCTTATTGGTTTTTGGGAAGGCATTTTGGTATGTTGCTCTCTTTTATCAAACTCTGATACCCAAAGACAACTCAACTAAAAGTCAAAAGACCTGGTCTCGGGTCCCAGCTCTTCCATTCAACCTTCACTAAGAATGCTCAAAGGGCAATAGAAGAACAACAAAAACATCTCACAACATTTCTATGATGCTCATTTAATTCTGCTGATGGAGATTTTTCTTAAATGATTGGGAGGGATTTTTTTTCTATGAAAGATAACGGTTCTTGGTCCATCAGCTGTAATGTTGACATCGACTACTTTTCTATCCACTTGAGAGAATCGGAAGATGTTTAAGGGTTAAAAGGCTAACTTACTTAGGCAACATCTTAATTGCTGCTCCTTCACAATGTGTAATAAAACAGCATTTACTTTTAACAACCCCCTTGTTAAAGTCCTTGGGACTTAAAACGTGTAAACTGAAAGCAATTCATTATAATTCTACTAAAGTGATCTTTTCTTTGTGGAGTTGAATGTAACATCCTAGTTAGGTTTTCAATATTCTTATCACAAACTACAAGTTGGTTTCTGAATCAGCTTATAGAAAAGGAACAGAGAGGAAGAAAACTCATTGAAGGTGACTAATAGTCTATTAACCTAGGAGTAAGATTCAGAGTCACAGGGGTCCCAGACTTCAATGGAAAGCCAAAAAACAGCTAATTTTACCCCCAGTGCCAGTTAGTAGGGAAGGCAGTAAGTACACAGTCCTTATAAAGCAGATTCCAATGCTGGCCAGTCTCAACGCAGTATTGTATACAAAAGAAGCAGTCAGATTTATAGTTATAAACAATGTTCTAACGACAGTAGTTATTGACCCTGGATCTATCTTCTGTGACTCTTACTTTGTCTAGTCTTCAGTCTTGCATGTTAAATGTGTCTCTTTTGTCAACTGTCAGTTTCCTGGGAAAGGCCAATCACCCATGACCCAAAGAAGTAATGTTTACAACAGAGGCATCTTGCTGAAACAATTCCAGAGGAATCAAAAACGGAACATTCTAAATGTTAAAAAAGTGTCCTGGGATAACAAATGCAAAGATGCTTAAGTAAGAGGTTTCCCAAGATTTAAGAAGCAACATTCAACATTCAACATTGAAGTAATTTATCCAAAGAACACAAGCACTGTGGTTTTGAACAAGCTCAGGAGTGATATAGACCTGGATTTGAATTCCAGACCTACCATAAAACAGACTTGGGTATTATTTCACCTCCCTGAGCCTCAGTGTTCTCATATGTACAATGGGGATAATAATACTCTCTCACAGAGTTGGGTTATAAGCTTTGCCAGATGCTTTATATACTTTTTTTTCCATTTTAATCCCACTATATCCCTTTCATATAGGCACTTTCGTTTTCCCTATTTTTACTGGTGTAAAAATTGAGACTTCAAGAATTTACGTATTTGCTCGAAGTCATGTAGCTAAGGAAATGTTTGCACTGGGATACAATCCCAGGAATTTGAACCTGAGCATTAAAGTCTTCAATTATACTCTGTACAGCCTCTCACGTATAGAGTATCTGGCCTATAGAAAGCACTTGATAAATATATATCACCATCCTCACCATCATCATCATTATCGTTTTTACTTCTGCTACTACCATTCTTCTATAGTTAACTACCATGACTCCTGCTAATACTCACTGCTATTTCTACTACCGCTGCTATAACTAATACATACTTGGGGGAAAAAAGGATTGTGCAGGAGATTGTGACATTTATCTTTTAAAAATATGGAAACATTTTAATCCAACAGAATTTTATACTGAAACTTTATTGGACAGTTTGAAACGAGTATGCCATGTATCACTGAAGAGAACCTTCCAAACCAACAGGTCCACCCTGGTAGTGCTATTGTTATTCATATTTTTATGTTCTCCTTAGATATAAGGTAAATAATAGAAAGGGGAGAAAAGAATCAAGGGGTGCAAAGATATAGATAGATAGATAGATAGATAGAAAGGTAGATAGGGATAGAGATAGAGATATTTCAATATTGAAAAATGAGTGTCAGCATGGAACCCTGGAGACACTCACTGCCCCAATCCAGTGGACTTCACTCTTAGAGCCTGGTCCTGTCATATATTTGCTATGAAATCTAAAGTAAATCAGGCAGCCTCAGGGGGTTTCTATCTTTTTTTTTAATCACAGATAATACACTATCAGGTTGTTTCTAACTCTAATATTCCGTAAATCCATAAAAATGCCTTTTTCTTATAATAAAGCCATAGGTCTAAGTAATCCTCCCAGAAGCCCACAACCAATGGAAACATCTACCCAAAGGAGGTCTCTTCTCCTGGTTTATCTTATTTTCTAATTAACCAAGAGGATGGTCTGTCTGAAAATTTCCTTTGGAAGTCTAGAATTTAGACGCATGTCACGGCACACAGTGTTTTCTCTTCAGAAATCCTTCTAATGAGCTGGGGAAGAGCATATTGTTCCTTTTTAGAAAAAATTCACTGGAGTTCTTTGTATTCTAACATAAACTAATTATTGCTGAAAACTGCAGGAATGGGATAACACTGCTCTGAATGCTTTATATTTGTAGTGTTCTTTTCAGTTTACCCGAGTTTTCATATATTATTAGGTCATGTGTTCCAAACTTCAGACCAAACCAGTGTCAGACTTTAGACCCATAATGTCCAAATGGCTGTAGACATCTCTGTGTGGACATCCCCCCGGTGCCACAAACTGCACAGTCCAAAACTGAACTCACCGAACCTGTAAGCACTCTGTTATGCTTTATCTTGGTTAGTGGCATTGCTGTTCACCCAATTCTCAAGACAGAAACCTGACTTTTGTCTCTATTTTTCTAAACTTGTCCTCAGACAATCAAGACCTACCTATTGAATCTCCTAAGCATTTCTTTTTTCAATTTATTTTTATTGAGGTATAATTAATTTACAATGTTGTATTAGTTTCAAATGTACAGAAAAGTGATTCAGTTATACATACATATATATATATGTATATATTCTTTTTCAGATTCTTTTCCATTATAGGTTATTACAAGATGTTGAGTATAGTTCCCTGTGCTATACAGTACGTCCCTGTTATTTACCCATTTCATATATAGTAGTGTATATATATTAATCCCAGACTCCTAAGCATTTCTTAAATATCCTCTCTTCATCCTTTCACTAATGTTTGTGTTCCACCTCTTCACCATCTGTCGCCTGGATCCCCGCAGGTCCTCCTAACTAGTCACCTGGCCTGTCATATTTCCTACAAACCCATGCTCCATAGATTCACCAGAATAATAATAAAAATATCACCCCCTGATATCCCTGTGAAGGAATCTACAGTATAAAACCCAAGGACCTTCATGACCTGACCCTCACCTACTTCTCTAGTCTCACATCCCCCACTTTCTGGTCTAGCATCCTGCGTCTGTTCCCATCTCTATGATTTTGCACATGATGTCTGCTCTGCTAGGACTGCCACCTGCTATTAGCCCAGCTGGTAAATGACCTGGCAGATTCCTCCTCATCCTTTAAGCTTCAGCTCAAGGATTATACCTTTGAATAACAAAAAAATATAGTAAGAGAAGATATAGTACGTACAATGTGCTAGGCTAAGCAAATTATAAGTATGAACACATTCAATTCTTCCAATGACCATATTAGTCAAGGGCTATTTTTATCCTCATTTTACAGGTGAGGAAACTGAGGCATAAAAAGGGTAAGGAACTCACTCAAGGTCACAACTAGCAAATGGCAGAGCTGGAATGGGAATTCAAGCTGCCTAGCTCCAGAATTCTGTTCTTAACCACTATACCTCACCTCCTCCAGTGAGCCTTCCATGATTTACTAGTATCACTCCACCCATCTTACTGGTAAGATCTAGTTACTGGCAGTCTCAGGCCCTTGTTTTCCACCCTAGTGATTGATGGTGCATCTAAACCATTGTTTCCCAAAGTGCAATCCTAGCAGCACCCTCATCAAAATGATCCAGCATGTTACGTTCAAAGCTGCAGAGTTGAAGTTTCTCTTTTTCTAAAAATCATCCAAAAAATGCAGACTCCTGCATCTCCCTCCAGACCTACTGATCTGCAATCTCAAAGGAAAGACCTGGATATCTGCATTACAATCTACATAGCAGATTCTTACGTGCAACGATGTGGGGGAGTAAATCAAATAAGGCAGGTAACGCACTCCAACCATGGCTTTTCACGTAGTCAATGCCCAAAACATTAGTTCCTATTGTTATTATGGTTGTCTTTACTACTGTTCGATCCAAGGGGAAGAAGCAAGAACAGTGTTTCTATTCACTAAGAAAAAAGGTGGGAAACGGGGACAGCAAGCCATGCCACTAAAACCATAACATGTGGGGTCTTCCTTGATCAGGCAAAGAATAATTTGGAAGGAAGGAAGAAGTTTGCGGTTTCCAGTTCCATGTTCTCTGAGGCTTATTGTAGGGAAACCACAGGGGAAGATAAGGCACAGTTACATTTTTATTTTAGCAGCTCTGTTCCTGAGAATAGTGGCGCCTACTTAAGTAACATGACCCCCAGTACAGGAACTGGAGTGATTAAAGATTTAAAAGCTTAGAACCATCAGCATTGTCAATACTATGATATCTAAAGCCTCAGAACAGCAGAAATAGCCAGCTAACATAAACAAGAGGAATCTGTCTGAGCTAGAAATAGATGTCTGACTCTGAAAGAGAAAATCTACAAGAAAGTTAACTCCACGAGGGCATTAAAGTCCTTCATGGACAGAATGACATCTTCAGCACAGTCATCCACATGTTCAAAATCTTGCTCCATGTTGCATTTCTTATTTTATGTGCATCAGTTATTTATCCCTTACCTACTAGTCAGTTTGAAACGTTTTTTTGAGGTCAGAAGTGTTTGTCTAGTGCGGATTAGTTCTTAGTCTCTAGTCTCCAATGTCCAGAGCCAGTGGCCAATAACTTAATCAATCATGCCTACAAAATGAAACCTCCATGAAAGCCTTTTAATGGGGTCTGAAGAACTTCCACGTTGGAGAACACATACATGTATGTGCCGGAAGGGTGGTACACTCCAATGCTGCAGATATAGCGCTTCTGTGCTGGGGACCTGCTGGACCTCTCCCTGTGTACTTATTCATCTGGTTGTACATTATCCTTTATAATATCCTTTATAATAAACTGATAATGGTAAGTAAAGTGTTTCCCTGACTTCTAAGAGCCATTCTAGTAAATTCTTGAGCCTAAGGAGGGGGTTGTAGGAACCCCCAATTTATAGCCAGTTGGTCAGAAGTATGGGAGGCTTGGGACTTGTGACTGGCATTTGCCAGGGTGGAGGGTCAGTCTTATGGGACTGAGCCCTTAAACTCTATCCAAGTAGTCAGTGTCAAAAGTGAATTGAATTGTAGGACATCCAGTAGGTGACCAGAGAGTTAGAGAAACATTTGTGGTGGAGAAAAATATCTCATACAGTTGGTTTCAAAAGTGCAGGTGAAAACACTTTCAAAAGAAGTAAGTTTGAAAGACCATGAGTCAGATTCAAGCATTAGGCAAGAAAGGTTGTTCAATGACCCCAATGGTATCTTGAAACACAAACAGCAAAACACTAGGGACCCTCTCAATCACTCATTAGGTGCCCTTGTAATGGGCTTCCAGAACATCCAACACATTGCCCACCATAGTCAATTGCTCTCATTCTTGTTTAGAAAATCCTCTCCCAAAGATCGTATGTTCAGATTTATGTAATCAGGTAAGAAGCCAATTGGCAATCATCCTTGGTAAGTCCCAAGTAAAACAAACAAAAACCCCTACGATATACCAGGAAGGTAAATCAAAACTGAAAAACTGCAAGCCAATAATAATGAAAGTAATGGACAATGAGAGATACTTCCTGTCCCTGCTAGAGACGGAAACTTTACGGTCTCCCTAACTCACTTGATGCCTGTTGTGATTTGGTTAAAAGATACAAACTAATTGAATATATGACCAATAGAAAATCATTTGTTAAGTACAGAATCCATAGCTTTACATATATATTTGCTCTACTCAACAGATCTGGATTCACTCGTGACCCCTAGGGCTGGGAGACAATAATGTGGGTATATAACCATGGCAAATGATAATTAGCTAAGATGTACATTCCAAGATAATTTTTTTTCTTCTCAAAAATGCAGACATTTCCCACAAGAGTGAGGAAAAAAGAATCTAAATGACGAAACAAAAAGCACTCCTAGGGCTTGCACCTTTGTCTCTCTTATTAAATTTACAACATGAAACAATTTTATCATCAAAATTACGTAATGGCATAAGCCACAATAGGATACTTCTCAGGCAGAAAATGGAAGGAAACACACACACACACACACACACACACACACACACACACACACACAATATTTTCCAAGGAGTTAAGAAGCTTTCTTGGACAAGTTATGTTACAATAAAATATTAATGTGTGTTCATTTGTCATGTGTTAATTAGCAGAATAAGCTGTAGGAAGTCCGGATTACCATGCAAATGTTAATTAGGTCATAATTTATGTTAAGCATTTCTAAGTTTAGGAGCACCACGTCTCATTTAGCAGCAGTTGAACTTTAGAAATAATTTGCATGTGCAACTGCTCGTTTTCAATTTTAATATGACAGTCACTTCATTTTAATAAATACAAGAAACTGCATTTAAATAATAGCAAATTCAGAGCTAATTTTGTCACAGTCGGTACATTTCCCCGGGAGATGGAAAGTCTGTCCTTTAATCACCACTCAGGTAAAAAAAAAAAAAAAGCTACAGAAGATACTTTTTCTAAATAGCTAAGAGAGTGTCTCTTAGTGTCTCCCAGCCACTGTCCAGAATATAATGCCCTACTTCTCTTTTGGAGAAATTGTGCACTTAGATGGCTTTTACATGAGCTAGCTTGACCACCTTTAAGTCCCACTTGATCCCATTTTTATCTCCTCATTTTGGCTTGCTACAGATACAAGCACACAGCAACATTCGGTCAGTTCTCCTTTATTCTGTTTTTATATACTTGAATTTAAGTTTTTTCAAAAATTTTAATTTTTTAATTCTTTTCTGTTCTGTTTCACAGCAATGCATGATCCCAACTGATCCTGAATTTTTATAAGCAATAGGAAACTCCAGTCGGAAGGGTTGTTCTTACCCCAGATATGAAAGCTTGCTGAAGAAAAAAAAAAGCAACCCTAGCACCTCCAGGATGGGAAACCTTTTTATCTACTGGTTCAGAGCCGGGTTTCTTAACTTTTCTCATGTCATAGACCCCTTTGGTGATCTGGTAAACCCAATGGAAGCTGTTCAATGTAATTTTTTTTTTTTTTTTTTTTTTTTTGCGGTACGCGGTCTTCTCACTGTTGTGGCCTCTCCCGTTGCGGAGCACAGGCTCCGGACGCGCAGGCTCAGCGGCCATAGCTCACGGGCCCAGCCGCTCCGCGGTATGTGGGATTCTCCCAGACTGGGGCACGAACCCGTGTCCCCTGCACCGGCAGGTGGACTCTCAACCACTGCGCCACCAGGGAAGCCCCAATGTAATATTTTTAACACTTAAAATATGGGATTAAAAATCGAACTAATATGGTAAAATATTATTTTTTAAATATGTGACATAGTAGTATTTTTTCTTCTTTATTAATGCACTGAGGAACATGATCCGGGTCTGCTAACTGCTGTGATTTTAAGTATCTGTAGTAATAAGCCTAGGGAAATGCAGCCATCTGCATTTCAACAGTATGAAAATACCTGGGATTTCTATTGGTGACAAAGTCACATGGGTACCGCTTAGGCTTCTGTAGTTTGTTAACTATTTCATAATTGAAGGAAATATTACACTTTGGTTAAAGCAGGGGTCCCCACCCCAAGGGCTGGTCCTCAGTAGGAACCAGGCCGCACAGCAGGAGGTGAAGTGTGGGTGAGCGAGGGAAGCTTCTTCTGCTGCTCCCCATCGCTCCAATTACTGCCTGAACCATCTCCCGCGCTCCCCGTGCCCCATGGAAAAACTGTCTTCCAAGAAACCGGTCCCTGGTGCCAAAAAGGTTGGGGACTGTTGGGTTAGAGGATAATGGAAATAAAGACGTAATTATGTTTTCATTCAAGTTCACAAACCTGAATTCTCTCTGGTTTAAACTACTGAGTTGGAAGAAAATTATTTCTAAACTTCTAAAGATTTTAATTAATGTGTTTCTAATTTAAAATTTTACACTATAATTATGAAACATAACTTTAAAAAAATCATTTTTTACACTCAAAAACTGTCTTCATTTAATACTTCTTGTCCATATGCATGCATGTTTTACATATTTGTAATTACAATGCACACCAAGTTTATTATATCTTCAATCTTTTCCCATCACCAGCAGCAGTAATATACACAATTTTTTTTTTTTTTTTTTTTGGCTGCGAGGCTCGCAGGATCTTAGTTCCCTGACCAGGGATTGACCCCAGGCCCTGGCAGTGAAAGCACCAAGTCCTAACCACTGGACCACCAGGGAATTCTCAGTAGCGGTAAAATTTAAAATCCACTTTAAGGTGAGAGACCCCCTATTGGCTCAAGGAGAGAGAGAAGGCAGGCTCATGATTGGGACTTGGGTAACCTTCCCCTCATCCCCCAGCCGCTCTAAGTTTATTTTACATGTGGGCTTCCAAATAAGCTTTGATTCACACTTCTCTTTTTTAATGTGAATGTGCTGCCAACATTTAAAAACCGTAACTTTCAAATAAAAACTCGGATTTTCAACTTCTCGTTGGCAATGCTGGCGCTGCATTTCTACATGGCAACGGTCCACTGGAACTGAACCTGCTTTTCATCGAGATACAGTGCCCTCTTTTGCAAATTAAGTTTTCTTTTTGGTTCCCTTCCTGGCCCCTGTGGACATTTTGAGTTGGCAACCCCCTACTAGAGGATCAAGCTCTTATTCCTTAGCCTGTCATTTAAGACTCTCAACAACTAGTGCTTTCAATGAACTATTTTCATGAGCTTTTTGCTCAAATCAAAATGGTGTCACTACTGTCTCAGCAAAGGAGTTGGTAACTTTTCCTACTATGGACTTTGCTTTCCTTCATTTATCTATTAGGACTGTTCCTTCATTATCTATTTGCTCTTAACCAGGCCATATCTATATTTCAAATCATCATTCAAATATTACTCCCCATACATCCTCCTCTCTTATGCCAAACTGAAATATTTGCTTCCACTCTCAATATGCAGCTAGTAGAGAATACATATTTTGGCTTTCAGTCTAGATTTTCCAGTGGACAAAACCTAGGGTCCTGTGCATATATAGAAAGTCATTTTAGTTATTTATGTTATTTGAATCGGTTTGGTCAAGGAACACTTTTGTTTTGTTGATGCTTTGTTGTTGCGGTTTATTTGTTTGGTGTTAATTTCCTCCTTAACAGCTTATTCTCCAGAAGTCAAAAACTAGTATTTCAGGGCTTCCCTGGCGGCACAGTGGTTGAGAGTCCGCCTGCCGATGCAGGGGACACAGGTTCGTGCCCCGGTCCGGGAAGATCCCACATGCCGCGGAGCGGCTGGGCCCGTGAGCCATGGCCGCTGAGCCTGCGCGTCCGGAGCCTGTGCTCCACAACGGGAGAGGCCACAACAGTGAGAGACCCGCGTACCGCAAAAAAAAAACCCAAACTAGTACTTCAGGGCCTGTACATTATTTCAAAAGACAGAACTAACTTCATTTCTTTGATCATATTTCCTGCATCTCTTGAAAATATTTGTACAGAATCACAGCATTGGGCCTGCAGTCCCACATGGCAATTATTGGCTGAAACTGACTAGTAGCAGCCTCCCTTAACAAAGGAATATGATCTCCAGTTTGCTACTGTCCTCACCATTCCCTATTGTACTGCACTTGACCCACTTCAATAGTCTATGTTACTTGCCTGCCCACACCCCTCTGAAGCATCTTGGTTTGAGACCACCTAGTCTAAACAAAAATAAAACTATTAAAGAAAAAACATAAGTGATAATCACCAAGAGGTTTTGACTATTATAAATACAGTCACAGAAGAAAAGTTGACGGCTTCCAAAATAAAATACCACTTTCTTATGCCTAGTATATGTATGCTGAAAGCATCAGAACCCCCACTATGAATTTGAGAACAGAGACCAAATCGTTTGAGGTGTCATTTCTACATTTGCCAGTAAAGAGGCAAATCCCATTTTGATCAGGGATAAATGTCATATATCCAGGAAACATAAGAAGAGAGAAACCCTGCTTGACAAGTGGTTCCACTTCCCCCTCCTTCCCTGAAGGGTGTTTGGTGGAGAAAAATGACCCCATCCTCAAAAATAGAGATATTTCCTGAATGTTTTTAATGTACCTTTAATCATAAACTACTGTTTTATTCTTCACTTTTTTATCTGCTCTTCTTTGGAATCTACTTCTCTTTCAAGCCACTGTACATGATCAATAGTGCTTATGACCTGTGCAAAATTCATCTGTTATTCTGAGTCTTAAATCACAACTTTCAAGCTTTGAACAAAACCCTCAGGTTTTTTGTTTGTTTGTTTTGTTTTTTGTTTTGTTTTGTTTTTTGTAACATCTTTATTGGAGTATAATTGCTTTACAATGGTGTGTTAGTTTCTGCTTTATAACAAAGTGAATCAGTTATACATATACATATGTTCCCATATCTCTTCCCTCTTGCATCTCTCTCCCTCCCACCCTCCCTATCCCACCCCTCTAGGTGGTCACAAACCACCGAGCTGATCTCCCTGTGCTATACAGCTGCTTCCCACTAGCTAGCTATTTTACGTTTCGTAGTATATATATGTCCATGCCACTCTCTCACTTTGTCACAGCTTACCCTTCCCACTCCCCATATCCTCAAGTCTATTCTCTAGTAGGTCTTTGTCTTTATTTCCGTCTTACCCCTAGGTTCTTCATGACTTTTTCTTTTTTCTTAGATTCCATATATATGTGTTAGCATACGGTATTTGTTTTTCTCTTTCTGACTTACTTCACTCTGTATGACAGACTCTAGGTCCATCTACCTCACTACAAATATCTCAATTTCGTTTCCTTTTATGGCTGAGTAATATTCCATTGCATATATGTGCCACATCTTCTTTATCCACTCATCCAATGATGGACACTTAGGTTGCTTCCACGTCCTGGCTATTGTAAATAGAGCTGCAATGAACATTTTGGTACATGACTCTTTTTGAATTATGGTTTTCTCACCTGTATGCAGAAAATTTTAAGACACTGATGAAAGAAATGAAAGATGATACAAATAGATGGAGAGATATACCATGTTCTTGGATTGGAAGAATCAACATTGTGAAAATGACTCTACTACTCAAAGCAATCTACAGATTCAATGCAATCCCTATCAAACTACCACTGGCATTTTTCACAGAACTAGGACAAAAAATTTCACAATTTGTATGGAAACACAAAGGACCCCGAATAGCCAAAGCAATCTTGAGAACGAAAAATGGAGCTGGAGGAATCAGGCTCCCTGACTTCAGACTATACTACAAAGCTACAGCATGGTACTGGCACAAAAACAGAAATACAGATCAATGGAAACAGGATAGAAAGCTCAGAGATAAACCCACGTACATATGGTCACCTTATCTTTGATAAAGGAAGGCAAGAATATACAGTGGAGAAAAGACAGCTTCTTCAATAAGTGGTGCTGGGAAAACTGGACAGGTACATGTAAAAGTATGAAATTAGAACACTCCCTAACACCATACACAAAAATAAACTCAAAATGGATTAAAGACCTAAATGTAAGGCCAGACACTATCAAACTCTTTGAGGAAAACACAGGCAGAACACTCTATGACATAAATCACAGCAAGATCCTTTTTGACCCACCTCCTAGAGAAAT
This sequence comes from Globicephala melas, assembly GCF_963455315.2. Classification (NCBI taxonomy): domain Eukaryota; kingdom Metazoa; phylum Chordata; class Mammalia; order Artiodactyla; family Delphinidae; genus Globicephala; species Globicephala melas. The sequence continues at coordinate 22,186,238 of NC_083324.2, forward strand.
GGAAATAAAAACAAAAAGAGGGCTTCCCTGGTGGCACAGTGATTGATAGTCCGCCTGCCGATGCAGGGGACATGGGTTCGTGCCCCAGTCCGGGAAGATCCCACATGCTGCGGAGCGGCTGGGCCCGTGGGCCATGGCCGCTGGGCCTGTGCGTCCGGAGCCTGTGCTCCGCAGCGGAAGAGGCCACGGGCAGTGAGAAGCCCGCATACCGCAAAAAAAAAAAAAAAAGAAAAGAAAAAAAAGAAACAAATGGACCTAATGAAACTTAAAAGCTTTTGCACAGCAAAGGAAACCATAAACAAGACCAAAAGACAACCCTCAGAATGGGAGAAAATATTTGCAAATGAAGCAACTGACAAAGGATTAATCTCCAAAATTTATAAGCAGCTCATGCAACTCAATAACAAAAAAACAAACAACCCAATCCAAAAATGGGCAGAAGACCTAAATAGACATTTCTCCAAAGAAGATATACAGATCGCCAACAAACACATGAAAGAATGCTCAACATCATTAATCATTATGAAATGCAAATCAAAACTACAATGAGATATCATCTCACACTGGTCAGAATGGCCATCATCAAAAAATCTGTAAACAATTAATGCTGGAGAGAGGGTGTGTGGAGAAAAGGGAACCCTCTTGCACTGTTGGTGGGAATGTAAATTGATACAGCCACTATGGAGAACAGTATGGAGGTTCCTTAAAAAAGTAAAAATAGAACTACCCATACGACCCAGCAATCCCACTACTGGGGCATATACCCTGAGAAAACCATAATTCAAAAAGAGTCATATACCAAAATGTTCATTGCAGCTCTATTTAAAAAAACCCTCAGTTTTTAGGGATGTGATAAACAAAGGCACATTCGCCACGCCTGACCCCTTTCTAATTTTGTGGATGTACGTACCATTTCTCCTCAAATCTGCTCTCCCTATGCTGACTTCCACTGTGCTTTTTAGCCTGTTACAGAGAAACGACCTCATCACACTGAACTTATTCAATCTCTTGTCTCAGGACTTCTCCTGCTTTCCCCATTCTCCTTGGGGCATACAGACTGAATGTAGAATTGTTGGTACGGAAAGTCCATTTGAACAGAGAAATTTATCAAACACCACATTTTTTTTAAAAAAAAATTGTATTTATGTCATTTTCATAATCAAGATGTGAAACCTCTTGACCTGAGACTTAATAAATGTCCTGAAATTCTGCCACCAGATGCATGCCATCTGTACCCAGCATTGATGAGAATGACAGACTCACACAGGCCAGGTCACAGACCTTTCCACTGGGAAGAGTTCATGGTCTCTGCACTGGCAGTTGTCCACATCTGTTTAAACAGATATTGACTCTCTACAGCTGTTAGCTCTATCTCCAAACAAAGCTGAGAAAAACATCCAGAGAGAGGAAAAGAGAAGAGAACACTCGTGCACATGCTGCTAAAGAGGAACGTGAACCTATGTCAAATTTGAACCGATGTCAAAGCACACTACGGGATCAAAATGAATCATCCATCTTGACAAGATGGTTAGCGACAGTGGGACTTGAAGAATCCACATATTCACTATATAGAACCTACCCGCTCTTAGCGATCAAAAGCCAGCGAATTGAATTATCCATGAGTCCATTTAAAGAAGAAATATCGCTCAGTAAAAATTATACAGCCACTCTCAAGCCTGCCCCTCCAACCCTTTTACCTTGCCTCTAAGGCATATGTGCTTGACATCCGTAACAAAGACCCACGGCTCAACAGAGGACAGGCCCAGGACGTGGTCACAGTTGAAGCCAGTTTCTCTACATTCGCAGGGGCCAGGGAAATGTGATTCATAAGCAAAAGGAAATTCCCTATAAAAATACAATTCACAGACTTCCCAGGAAGGGCTCAGAATCTCACTTACTGCTCCAGAATATTCCCTCCACTCACCTGCTTCTCTACTGAAATCCAC